>NC_045427.1:348292525-348892525 GCF_902635505.1 Sarcophilus harrisii | reverse complement strand
ATTTAAATAGAAGATTGGGAAGTAGGAAAGATTACAAATAATTTAGGAAGAAAAAGGATAATCAACAGAGTTTGGTGTCTCTAATTACTGAGTTTGTTATTGTTTAGTTATTCAGTTATGTGTGACTCTTTGTGACTCCATTTGGGGTTTTCTTGGCAAACATAGTGGAGTATTTTTTTTTTACCATTTTCTTTTTCACCTCATTTTTTTCCAATTAAGGAACTGAGCCAAACAGGGTTAACTGAATTGTACAAGGTCTTATAACTAGTAAGTATGTAAAATCAGTGTCTGAGTCTTACTGACTCTAAATTTGATGCTTTATCTACTATGATACCTAAATGTCCCTAATAATTGAGGTACAAACCTGAATTTCCTTTTTAAACTCAATGATTTAAAATTGTATTTCACTATTACTTTAAGATTACAAATCACCCAATGCTTTTAGCATCACTGTTTTTATAAAGAGTTTTCCTCCAACATGAATGACCAATAAAAATTCCAATTATTACATCACTAAAATTATTAATTTACAATATAAAAAGTATAAGAATCTATTCTTTGAGGAGGATTTCAAACAGGTTCCTCTTTCCAAAGCAGTGAAAACAACCAATGATCAGATGTTCAAATGAGAAAAGTTTCTAAAGAACATCTAATATAATACTCTCAAATATATATTGTCTGTTTGAAGTTACAACATTCATATCCTTAGCATTGCTATTTGAAAAAAAAAATCTTGGATTTTCATCAGGAAGATGTTTTGTTTGAATAATTACTAACCTAATTAAAGAACACATGGCTATATTATCAATCAGCTAACCCTAACCCTAAATCAGCTCTTATCTTTTTAGGATTGAAAATCCTGATGTAGTTAATCATCTAAACCAATGTAATAACAATGGCTAAGAAACCTTGAAAACTGGACATCCAGCCTCTAAAGGATTAACTGTAGTAGGATGTGAAGTACTTTAACTCATGCAAAAAGCATTTTTATATTGAACATCTTGAAATATTAGGACTTTATCATGTGATTTAGAATTAAACCCCAAATAAAATATGTCCTACCATTTCAATATGATAGAATCTATCCAAAGTTTTCTTTTTCTCATTTTCTACAAAAGATTAGTGAAGTGTAGAATTGTTCCAAGATATGACTGGAATCAATTAGCTCCCCAGCCTCAGTTTCTATATGTGCAGATGCAGATCCAAGAATAGATGATCTAAAAGAGCCCTGACTATTCTAAATTTAGGATCCTTCTTCAACCACTCTACTATGTTCAAAATTCTCAGTGTTCTTCATATCTCTCCTGTCTCCTCCCAGTGAAAGTAGTTCTTGGGAAAATTTATTAATTCTCATTAGTGTGATTCATACAGATGTAGATTGTCATAGATGAAAGCATCTTTCCAATTAATTTAGTTTACTCA
Organism: Sarcophilus harrisii; assembly: GCF_902635505.1. Taxonomy (NCBI): domain Eukaryota; kingdom Metazoa; phylum Chordata; class Mammalia; order Dasyuromorphia; family Dasyuridae; genus Sarcophilus; species Sarcophilus harrisii. Next base: position 348,891,103 of record NC_045427.1, on the reverse strand, counting down.
AATAATAGACGAGAAACTGAGAGAAAAAGAAAGGTGAAGGCATGTATAAGTTAAAACAGTGAATAACAGAAATAGAAGTAAAACTCAAGTATTATAATTTTAGGTCCAAAAAGAAATTATTACTTCTTGAGGTGGGGAGAGAAGTCATACATTCAAAACATGTCTGCCTATGGGATGAATATCACTACCTCACTAAAATGAGTAAAACATCTGTTAATGGGGGAGACTAGAACTGACCACAACATACAAATCTTCTGGAATTCATACAATTGCTTTGAAATTTGTTCCTTTATTCTTAGTCATTGGAAATACATTCCATCTTTAAATTAATATGTTCAGGAAAATTTCTATTAAAAAAAGCAATTGTACATTGAATTGTGGTACATTGAATAAATGTATCAGTGCTAAGCCTGCCTTTTTCCCCATTCTATGGGGAAATTACTTCTAGTAATTTGTTAGCAGATGGTTATTAGTTTATCACTTGGATGGTGGAAAAGGTAAATGCCAAAATCTGAGTGACCATCATAAATAATACTGAACTAAATTTAGAAAATGACAACAGATCTGACATGCAACAATGGATTTGGACTCTACAAAGACATAGCTGCTGGCAAAATCCATACTTTAGCGATGGAAGATGCCAAAGCCCTTTGAAGATACTTGTAATGCACTTTTTTTCTTAATGTTAATCTCTTATGTCTTCACATACCAAATTCCCAGATGGCATAGAAAAATCTGAAGAAGAGAAATATCAGTATTAAAAAAATAAGCAAATGTATTACATACATTGTCTCTGATATTTATAAAAAGCAAGAGGATATTAATACAGCAGTAAGGAGAGAGTTTATTCTTACAACAAAATTGCCTGTTGGATACGTTAGTTATATGCTTGAACTTAATTATGTTTTTAGTTCTATAGAATATGAAATGAAAACCCCAAATATAAAAGCATACTAAGAAAATTCAAAGTAATATAATTTTCACTGTATTCAGAAACTTCAGAGTCATTTTGCAATAGGAGAAGTAAAGGTGGCCTCTAAGCAATGAGAATCAATGCCAGACTTAGCTAGATTATTATCAAAAACCTAGATGTTACTAGGAAGAAAATGGTTTATATAGTCATGAAATCAACAAAATGAGTTGTCAGAAGGAGATGGGAAAGAGAAAATGAAGGAATTAAAATAGGTAATGAGGAAAAAAAACCTATCACTCTTTGTAGATGATATGATGGTATGAGAACCTTAGAAAATTAACTAAAATTTAATTGAAATATTAAGTTTAGCATAGTGAATCCACCTAAATCATTGAAATTTCTTTATGTGACCAACAAACCCCAGTAGCAAGAGAGAGGAAAAGAAATTCCATTTAAAATAAGTATAAACCGTAAATAATTAAAAACACTTGGCAGTCTATCTTCCAAGAGAAACCCAGGAACTGCATGAACACATTTACAAAACAGTTTTCACACAAATAAAATCAGATCTAAAAAATTTTGAAAATATCAATTGCTCATGAATAGGCTGGGCCAATATAATTCAAATGACAAGTAAGCCTGGACTAAATTGCTTATTCGGTTTTATGCCAATCAAATTACCAAAAAATTATCTGATAGAGTTAGAAAAAATAAAAACAAAATTCATGAACAAAAGGTCATGTATACCAAGGGAAATAATAGAAAATGTGAATAAAGGTATATTAGTAATGCCAAATATCAAATATCAAACCATATTATAAAGTAATAACTATCTAGTATTGACTAAGAAATCGAGTAATGGATCAAGGAAATAGATATGGTATACAAAACACAACAGTGAATGACCAATAATAAACTAGTGTTTAATAAACCTTAACCCTCCAGTTTTGGAAAAAAGAACTCTGCATTTGACAAAAACTAATGGGAAACCTAGAACACAATAAGACACATACTAGGTAGAGATCAACATTTGACACCTTATTCCAAAATAAGACCAAAAATGAGTGTATGATTATGAAATAAAAAGGGGCAAATTAACCAAATTAGAAGATCAAGGAATAATCTGTCTGTAAAATCCATGGGGAAGAGATTAATTCATGACCAAACAAAAGATAGAGAGCCTTAGAAAATGCAAAAGATATCATTTGGCTTATATTAAACTAATGAACCAAGATTAGAAGGAAAACAGAAAGCTGGGAAACTATCTTTACAGCAAATATTTCTGATAAAAAGCTTCATTTATTTCTAAATAAATGGAATATAGAGTCAAATTTATAAAAATGCAAGCCATTCCCCAATTGATAAATGATAGAAGTATATGAAATGATAGAAGAATATGAAGAATATGAAGGCAGTTTTCACATGAAGAAATCAATGCTATATAAGCATATGAAGAGGTACTCTAAATCATTTTTGATTAAGAAAAGCAAATAAAGAAAATGCCGATAACAACTCACACCTCACATATTAATTAATATGAAGAACAAGTAAAGTGATAAATGTTGAAGAGAATGTGAGAAATTTGGAACATTAAGGCACTGTGGGTGAAGTTATGAACTGACCTAGCCATTCTGAAGTACAGTTTGTAACTATGTCCAAAGGGCAACCAAACTGTACAAATTCTTTGATCCAACAAAACCACATTTAGGTCTGCATCACAAAGAGATCAGGGAAAAGTACTACATGTGCAAATATATTGATAGTAGCCCTTTCCATGGTGGCAAAATACTGGAAATTGAGGGGATGCCCCCAAACTGGAAATAGCTGAACAAGCTGTGATATATGAATGCAATGGAATATTATTCTGCAATAAGAAATCATCAACAGGCAGATTTCAAAAGAATCTGGAAAGACTTCGATGAACTGATAAAAAAGTGAAAGGAGCAAGACAAGAAAAATATTGTACCACAGTACCAATAGCATTGTGTGATGATCAGCTATGAGAAACTCTGTGCTTCTCAGCAATAGTCAAGTATAAACGACTAACAAAGGAAAATACTATTTGTATATATAGATAAAGAACTGATGGATTCTGAATGCAGATTGAAGCATAATTTTTCACTTACTTTATTGTTTACTTGTGGTTATGGCTCCTTTTGATCTACTCCTTTTTTTCTTTTTTTTACAACTTTGAAAATATGAAAATATGTGTTACATGATGACACATGTATAAACCATGCCAAACTTCCTATCCTTTATTTTGAGATGGAATTAGGAGACAAGGATGGAGAAAAATTTTAAACTCATAATCTTTCAACAATAAATGGTAACACTTTTTAGATATGTAACTGGGGAGTAAAATAAAATACTATTTTTAAAAGGAGATGGAAATTAATAACTAAGCCCTTTATGAACATAAAAGAATGAAGAATTACAATTGGAAGGACTAAAATTATGGGAACAATGGATTAGTCAACTATCTGATCACATTTGTCTGATACCTTGTTCATGTAAAGCTCTTAAAACTAAATAAAATTTCAACAATTTTACTTCTTAATTTTTATTCAGATCAATATCCCTCCTTAACAGGTAAAACCGTAGATTTCAGGTCTGTAGAGAGAGAATGGTATAAAGAAAAATGCCCAAACATCTAATCAGAAAACAATGCTTTTTATCATATGCAACAGTTGGAAATGTTATTTATCTATGAATTTCAGTTTTCTCACATAGAAAAAGCAGGTCTAATCTATCTAGGTCTAATTACATAATCATATGATGTTGAAAGCAATACAATCTTGCTTTTTCAATTTATATTTATTCTTTCCTGAAGTCTAGCCTTACCATTGTGCTGATAAGGGAATTGGCCATATGGTTAAGGTCTTCAGTAATTTATTTAATCACACATAAAGGCTGACACTACCACAACACCACGAGAGAAGTAAGAGTAAGAGGATATTTCATCAACTATGGCCTAGGAGTCATGAGATAATGGCTCTATCAATGATTAGGGCTTTCCTTTTTTCCTTGTTTATGAAGTGTGTTAGAATAAACAATTAAACAATTGAAAGAATTGAATAAATAATTCCTTCTGCCTCTAAAGTTCAAAGATTTGGCCTAGAGGGAAAAATCTGGAAATAGTTAAGCCAGATATAAAAAAAGGATCTAATTGAGGGAATGCCCATCAATTGAAGAATGACTGAACAAGTTTTGATATATGAACATAATGGAATGCAATTATTGTGAAATAAGAAATGATGAAAAGCAGATTTTGGTAAAATGTGGAAAGATTTCTATGAACTGAAAAAAAGTGAAAGGAGCAGTACTAGGAAAATATACACAGTATCAACAACATTATGTGAGTTGATCACCTATGAATGACCTAGTTCTTAGTATCACAATGATCCAAGACAGCACAATGGACAAATTAAGGAAATGCTATCCACATATAGATAAAGAAAAGACAAACTCAATGCAGAAGAAGCATATTTTTTTTTCATTTTATACTTTTTCATGGTTTATTTCCTTTAGATTTGTTTATTCTTTCACAGTTGTGACTAATATGGAAATATTTTACATGATAGCATATGTATAAACCTATCATATTCAGAAGAGGAGGAATAGAAAGAAAAAATTGAAACTCAAAATATTGTAAAAATGAATACTAAAATTGTTTTAGCATGTAATGGCAGAAAATTACATACTAACTTAAAAATAAATGAAAATAAATTTAACTACTCATGTACAGGAGCATGGAAGCCTAAGATAATTTGAATAGTCCTTCAGAATGCTGTAATATTAAGTTTTTGTCAACCTAAATCCTAAATATTTCCCCTATATTTAACTGAAGTGAATAGAAACAAATACATACACATACATTCATATATACACATATGCACAGAAATATACAGATTAAAAAAAGCACTTATATGGGTCTAATCACAGAAAACTAATTGAAATCTTGTCTTTGTTGCTTACTTTTTATATGATTATGAAGAACTCATTTAACCTGACTAGGAGGAGTATGTTTTCACAAATAAGTGAGGTGGTAAGAAGAAAATGTTCTCTTATATTCCTACTGTCTCTGGATCTATTATTTCAAAAGTAAGACTATGTGCTGATTGTAAGAACAGAAAAGAGAAATGGAATACAGCATTCCAACTCACTGTTAAAATAGGAGAATAGCATTGAGCACAGTACCAATGAAAAGACAAAAGCAAGAAGAGATTTAAATAACCATTCTGGGAAAGGAAAACATGCTTTAGTTATTTTACATTAGAATTTCTGTTTACTTCCAGAAAATAATGCATTTTGGGAAAAATGCCACCCCACCAAAATCCATTCACTATACCTAGGAGAGATAGTATTCATGTCCAAGTAAAATATATATAGCTATTTACACATATACCACACACACACACACACACACACACACACTCACTCAAACATGTGCTTACATTTGCACCACTACTGTAAAATCTACAGACTAATTAATATAAAGTAAAATATCAAAAGGAAATTTCCATTTCCTGAATATTATAATTTTTTTAACATAAACAGAAAGACACATATATAACAGACAGATTGGGTCAAGATTTGTGATTTCACTGCTATAAAGAAGTCAATGAAGCTTTTTCAACCAGGATAAAATAGTCTGAATTTAGTAGCCTCTACACAATGATCTAAAGCTCTATGATACTATGAGGGAAGCCATTCTTAAACTGAAACCATATTTTGATTCTCCTAACTTTTACTTAATGATACCAGTTTTTCCTTTAGGAGTTGTAAAAAGATAAAATAATCTTTTCCCTAAAAGCAAATCATTCACTTGAAGATAATTGATAGAAGGATCTTAATTCTTCTGCATTTTATACACCCTGAATTTTGATGATACATACTCATGTTACATGGTTTTTATTCATATTGCTCAGCCTTCAAATGACATAGCTTCAATTAACTTCCAAAGTTCCATAAAGGCAATGATGCTTTCAAAATATGGTATAGAGAATTATGCAAAATATCCTAATAATGATTTGATGAAGTTAGAACCTAGAGCATTATATAGCCCCCTATCCTCTGTATGTCAGAGTTTGATTAATCAATTATTCCTTTTGCAAACCACGAATCTTTATTTAAGATTGAGTACAAGTAGACAACACAGATCTTTCTAAAATTAACTGAATGAAATGATGAGCTGAATGATTTAGAAAAACATGAAAAGACTTGGACTTATGAAAAAAGATCCTATCACACTCCAGAGAAATGGTAAAAATAAAGCTAGTATAGTCTTATATCTATATCTATGTATAGATATATGAATGTATATATGTATGTTTATAGTATGAATGAATGTGTGTGTGTTAAGTTCACACCTAATTGTAGCCTCTTCTGGAATTTTGGGGGAAGAGGAGGAAAAATAAAATAAAAATTGCACAGAAGAGAACATAGAAAACTTAGAAGGAATCAGGGAAAAACTGGATAACTTTAAAAAGAATGTGTAATATTTATTACAGAATTTTCTTAATATGGAAAATTTTGTTTTATATTGAATCTTTTCATATTCTACTGTGTACATGGCATTTTTTCTTTTCTTATTTTGTATTAGTGTTTATAATAAATTTAAAAATATTTTTATAAAATCAATTGAGTGAAACTAGTTCTTTCTATCATTTTCCAAGAGCAATATGATTTTTAAACTAATAGGAAAGGCTTTGTATTTGTCAATCTGAAATTGCCATGTAGTATTGGAAATTCAGACAGTGAGTGTTTGCCTCCATTTCTGATTTCTAATTTAGAACTTTTGCAACTTCTCTGATCTTCCATAGCAAAAAACAAAGAAATCCCCATAATGTACAAATATCAACACAAAAGCCAGACTTTTTAAAAATAAACACTTCAAGGGAAATGGAATACCAAGGAGCTACAAAAATTCTATACACTACTAAGCCACTTTTAGGCAATATTTAGAATTGGGATAATAAAACTTGCAAGAGTGAAAGTCAGATGTTATACTGTTAATATCAATGACATGTGTGACACATTTTCAAATGTTTCAGCAATTCCTGAACAAGCTATTCATCACCTATTTGTATCTCAGGTGGGTTCTAAAATCTGAATTACAAATGTAGTTTTACGGCAAAAAAAAAAAAAAACTGGTTCCACTGTGGAGGAATTGAGATTCCTTTCACAGTGACAAGGATGGCCTTTTGGTATAATTGTGCCCAAAGGGAGGGTAGTTTCTATGTAACAATCTAGACTATGAGGATCTCTGCAGCTTCCAACATCTGCATTTCACATCAACTTCTACATCTGTTGAATGCCATGTTTCATTTCTTGTAAAGAACATTTCTGAGAAGCACTTGAACTTATGAGACAGAACCTATTCTAACACAGGAACAACAACTGTGTTGTTTTTATAATTCCATGAAGATATCGACTGAGCGGTAGTCACATTCGAACAGATGGCTGAGAGGCCCTCTAATTTAATTATGAGGATTTCTGATATAGAAGGACCTACATATTCTATTATACAAACATCCTACTTAGTTGAAATGAAAGTATAATAATATGAATGAATAATAATGGTTAAATTGAATTTTCCTTACCTATTATTTACCTATGTGAATATCTTTCTATATAATAGATAGATATTATATATATATATATAGATAGATAGATAGATATAGATATAGATATAGATATCTATAAACCCATGATATCTATATAAAGACCTTTTAGCACTCTATAAGGAATATTGGACTTGTATGAAATATAAACTGCTCTAGTACAAACTGTAGGACTTCCTATTTCACTGATCTTGGAAAGAAAAAGCAAAGTTCAAAGAAATTATGCAGTGAATTACATACCTAACAGTTCTTTATGAAAACAATTTCAAAGACAGACTAGTCATGGAAATGCAATATACATTAGTAGAGATATTCAAATTACCTTGAGATGATCTGAGATCTGAAAAAGATATATTATTTTTTAAATGCTCATGATGTGCCCTATTACTTTGTATGAATATGAACATGATGAAAGTAATTTGATCTTTTTTAAAATATGAAATGGGAAGATAAAATAAGTTGTTTTAATCTAGTTTAGTTTAGTTTTGCTTTGCTTTAGTATGAAGGTTAGAAAGTACAAAAGATGCTGAAAGTGACATGAACATTCATATGAGGTCATTGAATTGGTTTAAATTTTTACTTTATTATATTAGTCTTATTACAAAATTGGAATAACCTCAAAATGTAACATGATATGAAAGCACATTAATAAAATTAATAAAACAATGACTACTTTCTTAAAGATAAAAAATATCAACTTATACTGCTACGTTTGAAGTAGTAATCTCATGGGCTAGTGTGAATAATATTCTTTGTAAATGATGATAGGCCAAATAAAAGCCACCTTTTAAAAATTTACACAAATGAGAATTCTAAGTAATCTAGAAGCTTTTGATCACCTGAGTTTTATAATCCTACACTATTTTCTTCAAAATATTTTTTCACTAAGTGACCGGTTATTTAGTTCCATATTGAATAAAGAAAAGGTCAAAATGATAAAAGCATAAAAATAAGAAAACAGAGTATAGAATGCAACAAAAGCATGCAGCTGTAATCAGCTGTAAATTTTTTCTGAGACATATAAAAGGATCAATATATGGTTCTTGGAGAAAGAAGAAATGAATGCTAGATTGTATGAAATCACTTCATGGAACATTTTATATGTAGTTGTATTCAAAGACAAAGTTCAAAAATGTAAAATTAATGTAAAATGATAAAATTAATAAATAATTTACAATATGACTACTTTAAAATTTAAAATTAAGGATGTGCATAAGTTATGAACATTTCAAGGGTATTTGAAAATAACCTTAGAACATAATAGGATAATTGTCCAAGAATATTTAATTAAATTCAGAACACACCTTCACAATACATAATTGAACTATATAGAGAATCTAATATTTCACTGTTTGACTCTTGATTATCAACAATAAAGCAAACAAAACAAAACAAAACAAATAAATAAAACCAGCAAAGAAGAATTTACTCAATAAAGGAAGAGAGATTTTTAATGCTCTGTTCTAACAAGATTTTTCATGGAATTTGGACTGTTCCATAGGTATCAAATTATTAAAAACTTTCAATTAAAAATATTTCTAATCGTAACCCATTATACTAATAAATTTATTTTTTTTCATTTAAGTTAAATGAAATCCTTTGAAGCGTTGAAATTTGCATAAAAACCATGATGGATTCTTCCTTATACTTAATGATTATATTAAATCAGGTGCCATGTTTTCTAGATAGAACTTCCATAATAGATTCCTTTCCTACACCATTTTCTACATTAATTTAGCTGCCACCTTTGTCCATCATATTATATTCTTCACTCTGGAAAACTGTAACACATTCTGAATTTATTTTAATTATATATTCATTCTATTTTCTCTTTAATTCATTGACCAATATGGATCTGGTATTTTGTTTATTCGATTTTAATATTCAATAATATCGATATAGTCCCATAAGTTCTTGACAAATAATGAAGATGGAGTATTCTTGTAAATATTTAACAATATGTGGTGGAAAACACATATAGGAGAGGATTCTGGGAAGATGACAAAGTAGGTCAGAAAATTCTAGGCTTTCCAAATTTCTCACAAAAACAAGACAAAAATTGCATCTCTGGGTAAATGTACATCAATTAAAAATAAATGATATTTAAGACACAACTATCACCCAGGTATGATACTGTCACCCAGGTGTGACAGACATTATTTGATGACTTTCTAGTTGTCTCAGGCTAGGACATTATTTCAGATGATCCTTTTGTGAGTTCTGCTGCTCCAAGAATTGTTTTATAACATTATTTAAAGGAGTTTGGAGGGATTTTAGGGAGAGCTAAGGGGAGTCATTGTCTTTTTGTTACAGCTCTGCCCACTCTGAAACATATTTCTGAAAACTTTATTATTTATATTTTGGGTGTGTTTTGTCCTTTTATAACATGGTTGATATAGAAACATTTTTCATGATTGCACATGTAGAATCTATAGCAATTTCCATACTATCTAAAAGAGGAGGAAAGGAATAATTTTTTTAAAATTTTAAAATGAGTTAAAATTTTTTGTTTATATATTATTGAGGGGAAATTAAACATAAGAAAAAATGTGTTAGATTTAAGTCAAATATGAATTAATATTTTCTCCATCACTTTCCCCTAAGATAATCAAAGACAGATTCCTATTTGTGTTTAGTTTCCAAGTTGAAAATACATTCACATTTTAATCACCAATTCTGACTAGCTGATTTATGGTTAATTCAAACATATACCTGAGTCCACCAGTTGTGATGAAGGGCTGCTTTGATCGTTCATTGACAAACTGAATACTATGTTCATGGAGTAAGCTCACTGTCTACTAGTTAATTATTGCTATTGTCATATCAAAAGAGCAGCAAATGTCTTCCTGTCATGACATTCTTCCAGATAGATGCCAAATTGTAGTGAGACATAGATTAAGCTATTTTATTTTTCTCTTTAAAAACTCAGACTGACTTTAAAACTCATCACAATCTATTTATAACTAGATTTTCTAGATTATTTTACATTACACTTCTCCCTGCACAGTATTTTCCAGAGGAACTGTATTGAATGTGGCTGTATTAAATGTTGATCATTATATATGGCTAACCATCTATCATGAAGACAATGGCAAAGCAGGTTAAGACTCATGGGCCTGGAGTTAGGAAGTCAAATTAGATCTCAGATAGTTAATAGCTATGCAATCCTGAGGAAATCTCTTAATTTCTTTTCACATTTATTTCCTTAATTGTAAAATACAGATGATAATGGAATCTAATTTGTAAAGATTTTACAAGATCAAATGAGTGCATATCACAGTTCATGGCATATACTAGCTAATCAATAAATACATATTCTTTTCTCTTCTATACAATTAGAGGTGTTTTTCTCCAATCCTGGAAATGGCTTTTCTTCATTTACAGAAAAAAACTGAAGTTCTTTCAAAGTTTAGACCAAGTATTACCTCCACAGAAAGGCTGTTTGAATCAATTTCTAATCCCTTTTCCCCAAAAGCTTACTTTCTCCAAATTTGATATTTAATTTTCTACATAATTCAAAGCACATAATCACTGATATATTGTTGGAAAGAAAATTAAATATCATTGAACCAATTACCTCATTTTTCATTTGAAGGAGCATGGGTATGTAAAGCTAAGTGATGAAACGTGGGTCTCTTAGATCATATAGACAATATCTGGATTGGAATCCAAATTATTTTATTGTAAAGAAAGAATAATTTCCGCTATTTCATACTATCTTTAAATATTTTCTCAAATGTAATGTAACCATTTTGAGGCAAATAACTATTTTTTTTTTGTTCACAGAGGCTTGCATAATGCATGAAAAATCATATCCTCTTAGAAACTTGCATATTTTTGTGATATTAAAATGTAAAAATCATAAAGATGGTAACAATCTTAAGATACTCTTGTTTTATGCAATATATGCTGCTGAATGCAAGATCTGGGCAATCCTTATTAAGATCAATGGTGATGAAAAAGAAGTCAATTTAGTAATGCAAACAGAAAATGAATGGGAATAAAATTGTATTGCATGCAGTTTTAGGCTTAGGATTTTAATTATTTCAATGGTACACGCATACATAATAGGCACCAACAATAGATAAATAATTCGATAGGAAGTACAGGAGTAAAATAGAAGAGAAAAGCCCCCTGACTCGCAATTTGCAAACTATTACTACTGGCTACCAAAGTATGTCTTATTCTCATTTTCCTTACTTATGGTCCTATAGGGTTGTAAATCATAGAATTCCTCAAAATCAGGAAAAAAGTAATTAAAATTGACCAAATAATCAATGAATGATTTACAGTAAGTACAAATTGATAATTACTATTCAGTCATTAACAATTATCCGTGATCCCATGTGGGCTTTTCTGGGCACAGATACTAGATTGGTTTGCTACTTATTTCTCTTTGAGATAAAGGGGGCAAGGGGAGATTAAGTAATTTGCCCATGGCCACCCAGCTAGTTTCTAAGGTCAAATTTGAACTCAGGTCTTCTTGATTCCCAAATCAGCACTCTATCCAGGAGCCAAAGTGTAAACTGGCAATAGCATATGTTGATATCACTTTGTATTCCAAAAGTAATAATAGGCACAATTTCTGAAATAGTGAAATAAAAGAACACTGGTCACTTAGTGAAATTGAAGCATAATAGGTGGACACTATAAATATTGCATGAAAATCCAAAAGAATCATTAGGAGGGCACTGAGCTGATGCTCTATGAAAGATTTATGAAAGATAATGAACAACAATAATACTACAAAAGGGTTGTAGTTTGATAGAAAAGAGGGAGTAAGGCACCCAAAAGACAAGTAAACCTTCAAAGTAAAAATGGATTATCATCAGTGCATTCATTCCTATGATTCTTGACATGTTTCTCAACAATTTCAGAAATATAAATCCAGCAGTATTTTTATATTTACATTTTGAAGAATTAACTTTTAAAGTTCATTTCACTTTCCCACATAAATTGATGTCAATTTAAGGTAATAGTATTATAAATACTTAAACATAAATAGTTGAGCAGCATAATGAATTTTTCAATTGGAAAGAAAATTATATTATGATAAATTAAGCATATAAAAAGAAAAAAGTGTGAATGGAAAAATCTTGCTAATGAGTTTATGAAGAAGATTCTTATGAGTTCATGTGATCAAACTGGTTGCACTGCTTAGCTTTACATAGAGATATAATTTTACTGAAGAAATTCAATTAATAAAAATATTATTATTATTATTACAGATTATATATAATTCCTAAAACAGTAATAGATGATCTCCATTACATAGAATGAATATATTCCTATAATTCCAGAAAAATTCACTACTAATCCTCTTCTTTTCAATCCTCAAAATAAATTCACAGTGCTATTTATCAACGAGAGTGATCTTTCCAAGATTAAGAGGTTGGTTTTTCTAGGAATTCAGCAGTTCCTATTATTCTTATATATTTCAATACTGATCTAGGGACACAATAGCTTCCAAAAGGAACATTCTAATCAATGACACTAAAAGTAACAATGCCAGTTCACCTGAGATTTTATGAAAATAGATTTCCCTATATGCATTGACATTTATATCATTGAAAAAGTGCACAGAAACATGTACTTGTATTTTTGGAGGAAGATTCCAGAAATGAGAAATCATCCTCAGTTTGTACTATATTGTACTTAAAATTTGACAGATAGCTGATGGTAAAATGGAGAGAACACTGGTCTTTACATAAGTAAAACCTTAGTTCAAAGCTGTGTAACCTTAGGGAAATCCCTCAACATGTTTGACTTTTCTGAATTATAAAAATGGGAGGGCCATTTCAACTTCTCTCAGGGTTATTGAATAAAGAACATATTAATAAAAAGACAGTCTGAAAAGTGTAGAAGTCTATAAATATTTATTCTACTCCTATTTTAACAGATGATTAAGTAGCTTTAATTCATTTTCCCATTATTATCATTGGTGAAGCAAAGTTAAACAAAAACTTAGAGACTAAATTTTATTGTCAAGCAGAGCCAGCTTTACACATAACATGAAGCTTATGTAAGAAGCTTTTCATGGTCCTGGAAGGCAACAAAAATAGTTCTGCCTCCTAAAATGCCTTTGAATCTTATAACAGGAATTTCTAGTAAGAAAATACTAAAAAATACCTGTAATAATTATATAAATATGAACAATTGTCAATTGTCAACTGTCAAATGGACACATGAATTCTAACTTCACACTTAATTGCATACATGTGACTTTTGACCAGAAAAACAAGAACAAAGCTAATAGCTAACAAGATGTCAAGAAACAATGTTATGATTCCTAAGAGACATATTTGGCAGAAAACAATGGATATAGATATTCAAGGGAGGAAGCTGGTGACCAAAAGGAAAATAAAGGAACATCTAAATTTATAGAGGATTAATTTGTAACTTGTCAAAACTTCTAAAAATGTTATACCATTTTAAATCCTAGCCCACTTTTTTTCCTGCTACTTTTCATTGTAACAAACTACCATGAAATGCTTTTTTTTCCCAATGTCTCAAAGGTTTGAAATCCATTTCTTACATAATGGAAATCTCAATTTAATCATTCCCATCAAAAACAATTTCCATTACATTTACATTATAAGTTCTTTGACAGTAGAATAGCTTTCCTATAAGTGAGTCCCCAGAACATATATTTACATAGTAAAGATTTAATACATTTTTAGAAATATGATAGTGAAGAGGGAAATGTATACTCAGATGGCCTTAATTCAAATCTTGACTAAAAATGAATTCTTTTACTAGCTAAGTAATCTTTAAAAAATAGAATATAGAAAGAATAGATAATCTATTTCAATGATAAAATGTTGCAAAAATTTGTAAATCTTAAAGCGTTATATAAATAAATTGTTGTTGTTCAAATTATTATTATAACCTAGTTATAATCTTTTACATTGAGAAAAAAAGAAAATTTATGGGGAAAAGACCCTATTCTACTAGCATTCCATTATTTGTTATACTCATGTATGACTCTCATTATCCCAAATATTTTTTTTGACAAAGATATAGGACTGGTGTTTTATTTCATTCTTTAGCTCACTTTATAGATGAGGGTGCTGAGGCATAGGGGTTAATTGACTTGTCCAGAGCAACACAGATATTAAGAGGCAGACATCACATTTGAACTCAATCTTTCTCCCTCCAGGTCTAACATTCTCTCTACTGAGTCACCGAGTTGTCTTATTCCATTGTATTCATTGTTTGACAAACTGTTGAAATAAGTGGGTTTTTAAAAAGCATTTTATATAGCTTTGGGATATATTCTCATTGTATATAGGTTCAATAGAATCATTTCCAATATAATTCCGGGAGTAGAAGGGATGACAGAGATCTGATGCATCACATACGGTTTCCATGTAAATTTAATCTTATATTTATTTCTATATTTGAAAACTTTTAATTTATATTTAGCAAAGATTATGATTTGGGGTATATTTACCTATTAAAAAGTTGTTCTTAAGGATTTAAAAAAAACAATCAATATTATATTATATGAGCAATTGTAGGACACAATTTCGATGATGATTATGGTACAGAGATAGAATTTATTGTTTGAATTCTCTAGGACATTTTGAAGTCTGTATTTGTGACATATTATGTTTCAATCTTTAATTTCATGAAATATAGAACATTTGATGTGTGAATTCTAGATTACATTTAACATAGAGTTGGTATATACTAAAATATTATCTATTGTATGTTATATAATCTTCATTCATCACTATGTTAAAAAATAACTACATTGAATATTTTAATATTAATGAATTGATCCTGAATTGCTGTTACCTCAGGAAAAAAATCACAAGAAGTAGCTATTTCCTTTATCATTCTCTGAAATCACTTAGATATCATGGACAAAAAAGTTTTTAAAATATATATATGCTTGCATTCTTCTTGTTTTCTAAAATTCATCAAGAGAAAAGCCATTTTGGATATAATTAGTAAATCCAATAGAATAGTGAAAATCAGTCTTTAGAATACTAAATTCGCGCTTTATAAAGTAATTTTGACTGATTAAAAATGTATTTTTATAGATTTGAAACTTTGTCGCCTACTGTATCAACATCATTCCTCTCTTTTGTTTATATAAGGTAAATACTTATCTATATTTAACTACACTGAGGTTTTGAGGCTTAAATGATACTAACATTTGTAAATGTCTTTTCTAAGGATAATTTACGAATTTATTGAGACGCTATTGAAATAGTTACAAGGTAACTATTTAAATATCTAAATTAAATATTTTAATTACTTTGTATTTCTTATTTTATTTAATTTTGGTAAGCTAATGCACCTCTTTGCATATTTGGCACTCATGCACCATGAGCCACAAATCACTTTTTAAGTATATTCCTCAATCATTATTTCAATATGATCAGGAGAATAAATATGAAATTTTCAATGAATTGACAATATAATAATTATATACTTCCATTTGTTAAGTCAAATACATTTGATATAGCTGTAGAAAATGATATTTAAGTGATACAATTAATTTTAATAAATCAAGAGATATTATTGTATTTTTATAAATAATGTGTTGAACAAGATATTAAAGATTCCATTTTGATTTAATTTTCATTCCTGACAAATCACCCTTTTCCATTTAGGAGATGATAAAAGGTTTAGGCACACAATAAATCATAAGGGCTTGCACTATACACTTCAAAATTTTTGACTTTTTATAAATTATTCTTGTATATGATAAACTGAAGATTTATTTTTAAAAGTACTATTTTTGTGTATTGCAAATACTCTTGAAATTTGAATATACTTGACTCCATGATATTTATTTATAGTACATTCTATAAAGATGGAATTGAGTAAAAATTCAGGTAATAATCCAAAAATACAACATATCTTACACACCTTGTGAAATTTTCCCCATTAAGTAATAATTCCATAATATTTTTTTCTTTATGCCTTTTGTACTTTATGACACTCCTTTTATCTTGCTCAGCATATACAAAAGAATAGTCTTATAGAGACTGATCAATACATTTCATTTTGCAAGTTGTGAGTGCTTAATATAAAGAATGTAAACTAACTTGATGTATATTTGTTTTTTTTTCTTTTTTTTTTTAAATTTAATAGCCTTTTATTTACAGTTTATATGCATGGGTAACTTTACAGCATTAACAATCGCCAAACCTCTTGTTCCAATTTTTCACCTCGTACCCCCCACCCTCTCCCCCAGATGGCAGGATGACCAGTAGATGTTAAATATATTAAAATATAAATTAGATACACAATAAGTATACATGAACAAACCGTTATTTTGTGTACAAAAAGAATCAGACACTTGATGTATATTTGAAGGGTTTTTTTATCCTTTTGTCATAAGCATGTGATAGATTTTTTTAAGAAAAGAAAATCAAGACACATTTTAGAAATGAATCTGTCAAAACAATTACAAATACAACTGATTCATAAACAATGATAATCTAATTTGAATCATTCATTATAGGATTTATCTTTACCTGTTGGAATTGTACAATTCCTAGAGCCTCAATTATTTCCCTTGATATTACTATTTTTGTTCATTATATTAGTGGTGAAATTTTTCCCATAGATTAATTCAATATGTTTAGTTACTATTAGACTAGTCACAATAATAAAAAATAAATTTAACTTGCCCAATCATTAGCAGATAAATATGTTTGATGATAACAGAAAGGTTGATAACAATTCCTCCATTTTGTAAAATGATGATCATGATAAAAATGATGATGATGATGATGATAAGGATACTAACAATAAGATTTCCAACATCATAACATTTTTGGATATAATATCCGTGACAAATTAGAAGGAAACTCTATATTATGAGATACCATGTTAATGATACGTTTTTTTTTTCCCCTCATTTAGAGGACCTACATATGATACCAAAATCTAGCACTTGCTCTTTGCATTACCTTAGTAATCACCTAACCTATTATGACCTTATTTTCAGAATAATGAAAAATGACAGATGGAATCGGACAAACTGCATCTAAAGCTATGATCCTATATTGATGGGAAAAAAGGGATTCTTCTTCAATTTCACGTTGGGCTAGTTGTCCTTTCAGATCACATTCAATTAACAAATATTATGATTCTTATAATAAGAGATTTGCATTTTGATTTATTCTCTGTCTAATTTCTGACAAAGTATACCAACCTTCTTAAGAGGAGGGACTTTGACTTCATCATTAATCGTTTTCAGGTTAGGTATGGGAATATACCTTATTTATAAAATGAAGTGAATCAATTTTTTTACTTTAAGAAGTATTGGGTTCTTTGAAACACCTTATCAAAAATTTTGAGAGTATACTAAATAATTTTTTGAAACATTCATTAAAGTCAGGTAAATGTTTAAAGTATCTTGAGGGAGAATGACAATAATTCTGAAAAACAATTTAATTTATGATCATTCCTCTTAAGTAAAGTGAAAAGGGCAAATTTTTCTTTCTCAAAGATCTGCAATTCAGTCCAGTAATATTGTTTGCACTTAGGTTTGTGAGTTATCAAGCAAATGGTTGGTATTTAAAGAATTTATTTAAAAGGCAAATTTTCAGTGTAAAGACTCCTTATTTCCACACATACCATTACCCATGAAATCTCCATAATGTACAATTAAAAGTCATATCCTTTAAACGAGGGCAATAGAAAAGTTGTGTGTGGAGGAAATGGAACATGCAAGCAAATTACTTTACTGCATACAATACCTAGCGAATCTAAAGAAACATATATAGATATGAATATGTTTGGCATATTAATGGATCTCTCAGATAAAGTCAACACTTGTTCTTTTGTGCATATTATAAAGCTGTAGTTGCAAAAACCTGCCTTCTATTATGGAATGTTTGATTCTGGGATGGCAGGCCTATTTAGTTTTCCTATTTAGTACTCAACCAGACTTTGGTTGACTAGGGACATCATAAGAGAATGTATGTTTTATTTTTTTAATTGTATAAATTATATGGCATGATACAAATATACTTGATGATTATGTGTATTACTATTATGAGAAATATTATACACTTTTATGAATACTAGTAAGATTCTACAGCCAAGCGGATAATGTTCCAGAAATATTGGGACCCACTATGATTTCTGAGCTTCAATATAAAGTAATAATTTAAATTTTTTAAATGCCTGCCTACTTCATAAATGAAACATTTTAAAACCATAAGAAAAAAGATTTTCTTTAAGACATTTAATCATGCATCTGCTTTTGTTATGTAAAATATTCAGATTGCTCTAATTTAGAGCTTGAAGAAGTTGCATCTTTTACTGGTTTCTTCAATCTGCTTCACCAATTCAGCATGCATTACTGTATGAGGGAAAATTTAAATTTCTCTATAATCGATAGAGCCTTAAGCTCTTAATTACAAAATAATTTTCTTCTGAAACAGTCACATTTCACACCTAACCCTATGAACTCCCATATTCACAGATAATTGCTTATAGATTTCCTCCTTTCCCCAGTGCTTTACTTAGATACCAGGGACTGGAAGATTTCAATTAATTATTTCATGATGAAATCTTTACAATAAAAATCTTGTGATGAAGTTGGATAATTTTATTGAATTTATAAAGGGTGCTCTAAAAATATATTACCATTATTCTATTGGGAAGGGGCAGAGAATTACATGAATTCCATCTCAATTTCTCAATTCAAACCAAAAAATATTCACAAACATTAACACTTACCTATGATGTGCTAGGAATCACATTAAGAAATAAAAATATAAAGAGAAATGAAATAGCTCTTGCTCTCCAAGGTTTCACATTTTGTTCAGAGAGACAATATGTATGCAGATGGGGAAGTACAAGAAGAGCATTTGACAAGTAAGAGAACACTAGGAACTGGGGGGAACCAGTAGACTTCATGGAACACTTAAAACTTAGTGGTTAAACCTATTGCTTTGGAATATTATTTTATCAGCTGAATTCAGGAAGGATTGAAGAGATAAGATTTTGGAAGCAAATAGACCAATTTGGATTCCATTCCATAATTCTGTGTAGATCATGAGATTCTGATTCCAAGATGGAGAGAAAGGTATGAATGTAAAAAATATTAGAGATATCGATTCAAAAATAATGGCCTCCCAATTAAACATGGGATGGGGATGTAAAAGAGAAAAGGGATGAGGTAAATATGTATACACATTTAAAATAGCTGTTTCTTCATTAGAAAAAAAAGGTGAAAAAGTACTCATAAAACTGCTAGCCTCTGTAGCCACTGCCAAATTTCACAATTGGTATTGCTGCCACTTTGCTGTGGGCCAGCCCCAACTCCAATGCCATAGACCTCTCTTTATGATGTGCTTAGTTGATTTGGACTAGAAAAATATATCACTTCAATATTTTGTTGCATCTGATGTTCTAAAATTTGATTTGGGGAATTACTTTAAAGTCATTTGGAGGGGAATATTGGAGAGCTAAGTTAAATTTCTTTCTCTATTCTGCCATCTTGGCTCCGCCCCCAAAATATACATATGAATCTAAAGATTCACATCCACATCTCTGCACATCATTTATGTCTTTGAAATCATCTGATTTTGATATTTAATCTCAGAGTATTTAATATATAATATTTAAGATTATTAATATCTTTAAAATATTTCAGACTTTTTAGTAACATCCAAAGTAAAGAAGGGAAAGGGACCTGTATGTGCACGAATGTTTGTGGCAGCCCTTTTTGTAGTGGCTAAAAACTGGAAACTGAATGGATGTCCATCAGTTGGAGAATGGCTGAATAAATTGTGGTATATGAATATTATGGAATATTACTGTTCTGTAAGAAATGACCAACAGGATGATTTCAGAAAGGCCTGGAGAGACTTACACGAACTGATGCTGAGTGAAATGAGCAGGACCACGAGATCATTATATACTTCAACAACAATGCTATATGATGAACAGTTCTGATGGACCTGGTCATCCTCAGCAACGAGATCAACCAAATCATTTCCAATGGAGCAGTAATGAACTGAACCAGCTATGCCCAGAAAAAGAACTCTGGGAGATGACTAAAAACCATTACATTGAATTCCCAATCCCTATATTTATGCACACCTGCATTTTTGATTTCCTTCACAAGCTAATTGTACAATATTTCAGAGTCTGATTCTTTTTGTACAGCAAAATAACGTTTTGGTCATGTATACTTATTGTGTATCTAATTTATATTTTAATATATTTAACATCTACTGGTCATCCTGCCATCTAGGGGAGGGGGTGGGGGGGTAAGAGGTGAAATTGGAACAAGAGGTTTGGCAATTGTTAATGCTGTAAAGTTACCCATGTATATATCCTGTAAATAAAAGGCTATTAAATAAAAAAAAAGTAACATCCAAAGTACTATAGAAAGAAATAAGAAAGAATAAGCTTATTAGTAAAGAAGTCAGTCATGAAATATAGGCAATGTAGAAGAATTCTGGAGGGGTGGGTCTCAAAGAATCAATGGCTGCACTATTCCATCTCTACAAACCTTTGACTTTTAACTTGGTAGTTAAGTGAAAGAAAAATCTCTATGTTTTTATTTTAATAATATGCAATAATAACAACAAATGAATTAAGAAATATTATAGAGATTATCACTTAGTTTTATCAAAATGAGAATTATCAATAACGTCTAAAATTAACAGTGTTAAAATGTTGGCTAACCATTCCACATATATGATTTCGTTTGATTCAAACAATAATAGTGAATAAAATGTTAGTGGTATTCCCATTTTAGAGGTCAAAAAATAGAGGCTAAAAAGCTTACTCAATGTTAAAACATTATATTATATATATAATATACAATATTATATATAATATTATAAATTAATATGTATATAAGGCAAGATTTAAGGTCATCTCTTCCTGACTAGAATTATAGCATTATAACTATAATTACATAACTCTACTTTTAAGTGCATCTGATTACTGCCATGTGCAGATTTCATAAGAAATGGAAGCCAAGTTCACTGGAGAATATAGGAGCTCATTTAAAAATGGAAGATTACCTTTGAAACCAAAAAGTTAGGATTAGTTCCCTAGACTTAAAGCTGTCCAAATATCCACTATGTTTCTAATCTATAGGATCATAAGCATGGAGTTGGAATGAACCTTAGTGGAGATCCAAACCAATCATTTCACTTTTTTTTTTTAATTATTAGGAAGGTATTAAATAACATCTGGTATCACAATAGCTCCAAACCTAGCATTCCATTTAAACACAGCACACTAAAAAAAGATTCAAAGAAAAGTTAATATAGTTGGAATCTTCAAGGCTAATAAAAGTAAATTAGTCCACTCTTCTCCATATATATCATTTACCACCTACAGAGTTAATAGCTTCTTGTGAACGATTAGTAATAAGATTGGCTTGATGAGGTTGTTCCTATGGCCCATGTGTTCTCTGATATGAGCCAATACAAAGGAGAAAAGCTTCTTTTAAACATTTTACTATGTCCAGAATTTTCCCCTTTAATAGACTGAATTTTTAAGTATGTACTGTATTCTGATCTCTGTTAACTATCTTTTTTTCTAAAACTGTACAATAGTCAAGATAATTAGAAGGTATCTATTGTTTATAAGATAAGTAAATAATTGACACTATACAAATGAGAAGTAAAGCTTCAAGCTGAATGCTTTGTAAGAAAATACAATTTTATAGCAAGACTAAACATATATACACTAAATGGCATAGCATCCAATTCCTTTAAAGACAAGCTAAGAGACCTACAAGAAGAATTAGACAGCAAAACTAATTAATGGGAGAATCTCAGCTTTGCTCTCTTTAGAACTAGATTAATTGAACCACAAAAAGAATAAGAAAGAAGTTAAGGAAGCTAATAGAATCCTAGAAAAGTTAAGTATGAGAGACCTTTGGAGAACATTGAATGGAAACATTCTCAAAGAATTAAAAGAAAAACGAGAAAAGGAAATGAGAATTTTGTAGGAGAGTTTGAAAAAGGAAATCCAGAAATTATCTGAAGAAAATTACTTAAAATAGATTTAGTAAAACTGAAAAATCATATAACTCCTTACAAAATAAATGTGGTGAAATGGGAAAAGAAAACAATTCCTTGAAAAACAGAAGTTGTGAAATGGAAACAAAAATCTGATAAACAAAACTAGTTTTCATTTAAAAGTTCTATTGGCCGAGCTCAAAAGAATATTAAAAAAAAACTAACTGAAGAATTTTATTCACTAAAAATAAGAATTAAACAAATCATGAATGACTCAATGAGACAGCAAAAATCAGTCAAAAAAAATCAAAAGAGGAAAAAATTGAAGAAAATGTAAAATATCTCAATAAAAAAAACTGATCTGGAAAATAGATCCAGGGGAGACAATCTAAGAATTATTGGACTATCTGAAAACCATGGAGAAAAAAAAGAGCCTAGACAACATCTTTCAATAAATCATCAAAGAAAACTCCTCTGATGTCCTAGAACCAGAGAGTAAATAGTTTTTAAAAGAATTCATCAATCACTTCCTGAAAGAGAATCCAAAATGAAAATGCCTAGGAATATTGTAGCTAAATGTCAGAATTATCATATCAAGCAGAAAATATTGCAAGCAGCCAGAAAGAAAAAATTCAAATAACAAGGATCCACAATTAGAATTACATAGAACTTAGCTAGAGCCTAGAATATGATATTTCAAAGGTCAAAGGAGCTTGGATTACAACCAAGAATCAACTATCCAGCAAAATTAAGCATTCTCTTTCAGGTAAAAAGATGGACATTTAATAAAATACATGAATTCCATCTATTTTGATGAAAAGATCAGAGGTAAATAGAAAGTCTGATCTTCAAATATAGAATCCAAAAGAAGCAAACAAATATGAAAAAGAAAGAAAAAAATTATGTTTCTTTTCAAAGTTAAAAATTTTATATTACCATATTGGAAAATAATGTTTAATTGTTGAGAACTGAATCTTTCTAAAGTATATACTCAGATGATGCAGATATAATTTGACTTTATTTGATGATATAAAAAAGAAACCTGAGGTAGAAAAGTAATTATAATAGAAGAAGAGGGAAGGGGAGATAAACCGGGGCAAATTACATTTCATGAAGAGGGAAAAAAGACGTATTACAATTAAGGGAAGGAAAGGAGGGGGATGGACATTGTGTGAATTTTAACCTAATTGGATTTCGCTCAAAGAAAGAGTATATCAGACATATTTAGTTTCATAAAAAACATGCCTCATCCCAATTATAAGTAAGAAGGGAAAGCAAAAAGGAGAGGGAAGAGGCTAATAGAAGGGAAAACAGGAAAAAAAAAAAGGGATAAAGAAGTGGATAGGGATTGTAAAAAGGGGAGGACTATTTGAGAGGAAGTGGTGATCAGAAGCAAAACACTGGGGAAAAGAAAAAGGGGAAAGAAAATAGTATAGTAATACTTGGGAAAATAAAATGGTGGGAAATGCAGAGGTACTCATTTTAACTGTGAATATGAATGGGATGAATTCACCCTTAAAATGGAAGTGAATAGCAAATGGGATTAAAAACCCCAAGTCTATACAATGTAGTTTACAAGAAAGACATTTAAAGCAGAGTGAAGACTTGCGGGGGTGGAGCCAAAATGGCAGAGAAATCACATTTCTCTCTGACTTTCTTTACAACTCTCACAATAATTAAAAAAATCCAGCATCTGAATTAGTTCTGGATGGGCAGAATCCACAAATATTGGGAATGCAACAAATTATCAGCAGAAGATAATATCAAAAATCACGAAAAAACATCTATTTATATGGGAAATGGGAGGGAGGCAGCCAGGGCAACCAGTACAAACACCAATGGAGATAGCTCAGAATCACGGGGCAGAAAATTTGTGGGAGAAAACAGACCAGAAAAGATCTGTTTTAGTCAGAAAAGTGAGAGAGGCAGTGAAGTACAAAAAAGCTGATCACAAATGCTAGTGCAGATAGAGCAGAGCCTGGGGGCAGAGCAGTCTTAGTGTGATGGTGTTACTTCAGTGGGGCAGAGAGTTTGTGGAAGTAAGTGGACCAGAGAAAGTTTGTTTCAATAAGAAGTGGGAGAGAGACAGCGAGGCCCGGGCAGCTGATCACAAATGCCAGCGCAGACAGCTCAGAGCCCCAGAGCAGTACGGTCTAAGAGTCTGCTGAGCAGACTCCAACCACAAATACCAGGGCAGACGCACAGAGCCCAGGACATTGCTAATGATTCCATGTGGCAAACACAGCACCAAGAGTGAATCAGCACTGACCCAGCGTAGCTATGGCCACTTGGAAAACCTCTCCACCCTAAAGGTAGACCTTAACTTAACTTAAAAAAAATAAAAAAGCAAAAAGAACTATAAATTTGACAGTGAAAGAGAAGAATAAATTTCAAATTTTGAGGAGACTAAAGGCAGATTGTCTCCAGATGAAGACCCAAGGGGTAAAATAATGTGGTCACCATCACACAAAGCTCTCCTACAAGAACTTAAAAAGGATCTGAAAAGAAAAGTAGAAGAAAAAAGGGGAAAGAAAATGAAAGCCTTGCAACAGAGTTTGGAAAAGGCAACACAAAATAGATATATTAAAATAGAAAAAGCATATAATTCATTAAACAATAGAATTGATAAACTGGAAAAAGAAAGCAAATCCCAGAAAAACAGAATTTGTGAAACAGAAAAAGAAAATAATTTCATAAAAAACAAAATTTGTGAAATCGAAAAAGAAAATAACTCCTTAAAAAGCAGAATTTGTGAAATGGAAAAAAATTCCATAGAACAAAACAACTCATTCAAAAATTCAATTGGACAAATACAAAAAAGTTTTAAAAAGTGAAGGAAGAAAATAACACACTAAAATTCAGAATCGAACAAATAGAAATGAATAACTCAATAAGGCAACAAGATTCAAGCAAAAAACAAAAGTCAAGCAAAAAACAAAAAAAAACAAAAACAGAAAAAAAAACCAAACATAAAATACCTAACAAGGAAAACAAACAACCTGGAAAATAGATCTAAGAGAGACAATCTAAGGATTATTGGACTCCCGAAATACATGATTAAAAAAAAAGAGCCTAGACACTATTTTCCAGGAAATCATCAAAGGGAACCGCTCAGATGTCATAGAAACAGAAGGGAAAATAGACGTTGGAAAGAATTCATCGATCATCTACAAGAGATCCCAAAATTAAAACTCCAAGAAATATTGTGGCTAAATTCCAGAACTATCAGACCAAAGAAAAAATACTACAAGAATCCAGAAAAAAAACAATTCAATAGCCACAATAAGGATCATTCAGGATCTAGCAGCTTCCACATTAAAGGATTGAAGGACCTGGAATCTGATATTCCAAAAGGCAAAGGAACTTGGTATGTAGTGAAGAATAACTTGCCCAGCCAAACTGAGCATTTTCTTCCACATAGCATGTATTAATTTACATTCAATCTCGATATTTCTTTTTCTGGATGCAGATAGCATTTTCTCCAAAGGCTTTTAGAATTGCTTTAGCTCACTGAAACACTGGGAAGAATCAAATTTTTCATAGTTGCTCATCACATATTCTTGCTGTTATTGTGTACAATGCATTGTTTTACTCAGCATCTTTCCAGGTTGTTGCCACCACAAAAAAGAGCTGCTACAAACATTTTTGCCCTTGTGGGTCCTTTACTTCCTTCATAATTTCCTTGGGATATAGATACAGGAATGGCACTGCTGGGTCAAAGGGTATTCACAGTTTGGTAGCCTTTAGGCCTAGTTCCATATTGCTCTCCAGATGGTTCTGTCATTTCACAACTCCACCAACAATACGTTAATATACCAGTTTTCCCACATCCCCTCCAACATTTACCATTATCTTTTCATGTCATCTCAGCCAATCTGAAAAGTGTGATGTAATCAAACTTGTTTGTTTTCTCTTTTATAATGTTCTTTAGTTCTTTTTAGTTCTTTAGTTCTTCCCTTCTCCAAACATCTGAAAGGTAAATTATCCCTTGCTCTCCTAATTTGTTTATGGTATCACAATTTATGCCTAAATCAATTTGTATCAATTTGATCTTACTTTGGTATAGGATGTGAGATGTAGGCCTATGTCAAGTTTCTGACATTATTTTCCAGTTTTCCAAGCAATTTTTGTTAAAAAGAGAGATCTGGCATTTGGGAGAAAATCAAATACAAGATTAAGACAGGTCTGAATTTTGTTATTATTTTTTCTAATTTTATAAAAAAATTTTTGGTAGTTTGATTGGTATAGTACTGAACAAGTAGATCAATTTAGGCAGAGCTGCCATTTTTATTATATTAGCTCGGTCTACTCATGAGTAATTGATATTTTTCCAATTGTTTAGATCTGACTTTATTTGTGTGAGAAGTGTTTTGTAATCATGTTCATAAAATTCTTGGGTTTGTCTTGGCAGGTAGACACCCAAATATTTTATTTTGTTTATAATTATTTTAAATGGAATTTCTCTTTCTATGTCTTGCTGATGGGCTTTGTCAGTAATATACAGAAATGCTGTTGATATGTATAGATTTATTTTGTATTCTACAAGTTTGTTAAAGATGTTGTTTCTAGTAAGTTCTAGAATTCTGTAAGTATATCATCATATCAACTGCAAAGAGTGAGAGTTATATTTCCTCATTTCCTGTTCTAATCCCTTTAATTTAATTGTCTTTTCTTATTGCAAAAGGCAATCTAGTACAATGTTGAATAATAGTGGTGATAAGGGGCATTCTTGTTTCACCTCTGATCTTATTGGAAATGCTTCCAGCTTCTCTTCATTACAAATAATGCTTCCTGCAAGTTTTAGATAGATACTGATTATCATTTTAAGAAAAACTCCCTTTATCCCTATGATCCCTAGTGTTTTTAATGCATGCTGTATTTTATCAAACCCATTTTCTGCATCTATTGAAATTATAATATGATTTCTGTTAATTTCATTATTGATATGGTCGTATATGCTAATAGTTTTCCTGATATTGAACCCATCCTGCATTCCTAATATAAATCTCACTTGATGATAGAGTATTAGCCTGTAGATGAGTTGCTATAATCATTTTACAAATATTTTATTTTAAAAATTATCATTAATATTCATTAGGGAGATTGGTCTATAATTTTTTTTCAATTTTTGGCTCTTTCTGGTTTAGGTACCATATTTGTGTCATAGAAGGAATTTGGCAGGAGTCCCTATTTGCCTATTTTTACAAATAATTTACAAAGTATTGAAATTAATTGTTCTGTAAAGGTTTGTTAGTATTTACTTGTGAACCCATCTGGTCCTGGAGATTTTTTCTTAGAAAGTTCATTAATAACTTATTCAATTTCTTTTTTCTAAAATGGCTCTGTTTAAGTAATATATTTCCTCTTTTGTTAATTTGGGCAATTTATATTTCTGTAAATAATCACCCATTTCAGTCAAACTGTCATATTTGCTGACATACAATTTGGCAAAATAGCTCCTAATTATTACTTTTATTTCTTTTTCATTGGTGATAAGATTACCCTTTTCATTTGTAATGCTGATGATTGTTTTCTTTCCTTTTTCTAATCAGATTAACCAAAGGTTTATCTATTTTGTTGATGTGTTTGTAAAACCAACTCTTAGCTTTACTTATTAGTCCAATAGTTTTCTTACTTTCAAATTTTATTAATCTCTATTTTTATTTCGGAATTTCTAATCTGGCATTTAATTGGGGGTTGGTAATTAATTCTTTTCTAGCTTTTTTAATTGCATGACCAATTCATTGATCTATTTCTTTATTTTGTTACTATTTATATTTAGAAATATAATAATCCCCCTAACAACTGCTTTAATTGTATGCCATAAGTTTGAGTATGTTTCATTATTGTCATTATCTTGGTTGAAATTGTGGAGTTTCTCTAATCTGTTTTTTGATCCACTCATTTTTTTTTAGAAATAGATTATTTATTTTAAAAATTTTAGTCTATCTCTCCCTTGCCCTTTATTCAATATAATTTTATTGCATTGTTGTCTGAAAATAAAAGTGTTTTCTATTTCTGTCTGTCTGCATTTGACTGTGATAGTTATATGCCTTAATACTTAGTCAATTTTGTGCAGCTACCATCTACTGTTAGAAAAAATTGTATTTCTTTCTGTTCCTATTCAGTTTTCTCTAGAGATCTATCATATCTAGGTTTTCTAGGATTCTATTAACCTCCCTAGTTTCTTTATTGTTTATTTTCTTATTACATTTGTCTGAATCCTAGAGGGGAAGGTTGAGTTCCCCCACTAATGAAGTTTTGCTGTCTATTTCTTCTTGTAACTTGTTTAATATATTCTCTTAGTAATTTATATACATTTAGTGCATATACATTTAATATCATTACTACTTCATTATTTAAGATACCTTTTATCAAGATTAATTTACCTTCCTTATCTCTTTTAATTAGATCTATTTTTACTTTTGCTGTATCTTAGATCAGAATTACTACCCCTGCTTTTTTTTTTTTTTTTTTTTTAACACTTCAGCTGAAGCATAATAAATTCTTTTCTGGCCTTTACTCTGTATGTTTCTCTCTATGTCAAACTTCTTTATTGTAAACAACATATTGTGTGATCCTGCTTTTTGTTTCCATTTTGTGGGAGAGTTCATCCCATTAACAGTTTATGATTACCAGCTCTACATTTCCCTCGATCTTATTTTCCCCCTGTATATACTTTTCTTCTGTCTTTCCATCCTGCCCTTATGTTTTTTTTTTGACCCATCCTACTCATTACGTTAACTTCTATTACCCCTCTTCCTTCTCTTAGTAGTGTTGGGTTTTTTTTTTAACCTACCCTGACCACTACCTTATCTTCTATCAACCTTTCCCCTTCTCTTATCTTTTTAATCAGTTTTTCTGCCATGCTTTCTTTAAAATTGCTCCTTTTTCTGTCTTCTTTCTCCTGCTGTTTCTTTATAGGATTAGATAAATTTATATACCTAGCTGAATGATTAAGTTATTCTCTTAGAGGCAAAACTAATGAAGTCCAGCTTCAGACTGTGCTCATCCTCCTGCCTTCTTTCCCCTTAATTATAATAGATATTTTATGCCACTTCATGTCAACTAATTTACCATTATACTTCACCTTTCCTCTTCTTCCAATACAAATCATTTCCCACCCCTTAATGTCTTTTTTAAAATTGATATCATGACATCAGAATTCATTCATAACCATACACTCCATGCATGTGATGTCTTCCACCTGTCCCATTGACAGATACAGTTCTCAAGAGTTATAGTTTTCGAATCTAGAGATACGAAAAGATGGTTTAAGGTTTAAATAATCTATATATTTTCTCGTTTACTTTTTATACTTCTCTTCAGTAGTTTAAATCTTCTATTTAGTTATGATTTTTCAAGAGAAGTCATTGAATGTTTATTACTTCATTGAAGAGCCTTCTCCTCCTCTGAAAGATGATGCTTACTCTTGCTGGGTAGTTAATTCTTGGTTGTAACTCCAAGTCCTTTTCCTTCCAGAATATAGTATTCCAGTCTATTTGATCCTTTATTGTAGAAGGAATTAGATCCAAGGTAATTTTGACTGTTGCTTTTTGAAATTTGCATTGTTTTTGTCTGGCAACTTGCAGTATATTTTCCTTGAGATTGTAGTTTTGTAGTTTTGCAACAATGTTCCTTGGGCTTTATCCTTGTGGGATCTCATTCCAAAGCTGATCAATGGATTCTTTCAATGAGTATTTCTCCCTCCCTTTTTAGAATGTAAGGGCAGTTTTCCTTGATAATCACTTAAAGAATGCTATCCAGGTGGTTTTTGGTTATGGCTTACAGGTGAACCAATACTTTTTAAACTGTCTCTTCTGGATGTATTTTTCAGGTTGGCTGATTTTCTATTGAAATAATCCACATTTACTTCCAGTTTTTTTTTTTTTTATTCTTTTTAGTTTGACTTCATGTCTCTTAGAGTCATTAGCTTCCATTTCCTCCATTCTAATTTTAATGTGTGATTTACTTCAGTTAACTTTTGCAATTCTTTTCCCATTTGGTTAATTCTCCTTTTTGAGATGTTTTCTTCAATGGATTTTTTTTTCTTGCATTTGGCCTATTGTATTTTTTTTAAGGAATTGCCTTCTTTCCCCAACATGTTGGCTTTCTTTTACATGCCTCTCATTCATTTTCTCATTTTTTTCTCCCTTTCATTTACCTTTCAAAGTCTTTTATGAGTACTTCCAAGAAGCCCCTTTGGGCTTGAGACCAATTCAATATCATTCTTTGAGATTTCCTCTGTGGAATTTTGTACTTATCTGAGTTGGTGCTTTGGTCTTCACTATAATGGTAGTGCCTTTCTATGGTCAAGTTACTTTTCTTTTTCTTACTCATTCTCTTTCCTTTTACTGTTTTTACCTGTTACATTCAAGCTCTGCACCTGGAGTAAAGGGGTCACTGTTCCAAGCTTCCTGTGCAGGTCTGGGGTTTGGCTTTTAGTACAGGGCCCCTTGTGTTTGCAGTGGGTAGCTTTGCCTACTTTCCTAGAGTTTAAGCTTCTGAGCTGAGGTTGGACACTGTTTCACTGATCGATTCTTTTACTAAGACAGAACTGTGTGTCTCATTTGCTGATTTGCTGTGATTATGATCCCCTTACTGGTTTTCCCTGAGTCTGTCTGAGCTGGGCTGAACGCCCTTTTCGCCCTGGTGAGACTGACCTTTTTTGAAGTTTTTCCAGTCTATCTTGAACTGGAGAAGGGTTTTATTCTTTTAGACTCTGTTCAGGGGCTGGGTTTCATATGGTTTTCAAGGGAAACTGGAAGAGCTTGAGCAGCTTCCTGGCTTCATTTTGCCATCTTGGCTTCATCTCAGGAAAAATCAGATTCTTTTTTTTATTGTTTTTGGCTCATCATTTCCATTTTATAAAAATCTGAACTCGGCTCTAGGCTTAGAAAGAGCACTCTGTTAAAATTCTTAAGACAAAGCCTCGGACCCTAGTTGTTTACCTGGTGGGGCAGTGATCTTGCCTGGAGGATAATGGGGGTCCCTCTAGTCTGTTGATGCATTGAAGGGCTGGGGTTGGTGCTAAGTGCTACTGCTGGAAGCCTATGAGCCGTTTCCACATTTTCCTGGGGATATACTAAAGCAAGTGAGCTAGCTGCTGGAAGTTGTCTATTTGTCCAGGGATAAGCTGGAGAAAATGAAGGTTCTCGGAGCTATATTTCCTTCCTATGTTGAATTTATGGAAGGTCCTGGGTTGCGTTTGCCTGCTCCACCACACTAAGAATCAGGATCTTCTGCTTGTTTGTTGAAATGAGGTTGTTGCTAGCTTGCTAGGAAGCTTCCTGTCTAAAACTGCACTCCACTTTTACCTTAGTAGAAATACACATTCCCTGTTGATTTTATGTTTATTTGGTTCAAAAATTGTTTCACCCCATTTTTTGCTGGTTCTGCTATTTCAGGACTTATTTGGAGTTATTATTTCATAGTTGTTTAGAGTTGAATATAGGAGTATTACAGAGATTATTGCTTATTTCACCATCTTGGCTCCCAGAGGTGGCAAGATATTGTGAAATTTTAAAAGGCTAAACATTTGTCTAGAATAAAATTCTAAGAAAACAGCACAGGGTTAAATTAAGCAGTATTCATTCATGGTACTCATTCCCTCAAAGCATTTGCCATCTTTTGAGATGTCTCTTGAGAGTAGTACTTGCAGGTAAGGTCTTTTTAAAATTCTATTCATGGTAGGTAAAAAATCTCTGTAATATAATCTTCTAAAGCACAAGGGAATTACATTCATCAAGGTAGGTGAGATACCAATTAAATTACAGGTGCCTGAAGTATGAAAGCAGATGAAACATCATGAATTTCAGTGAAGTGTAGTCATCGTGGGATTTACAAGAAAATCTCTTGCCGCAAATATCTAAGAAAACAAAACAAACCTGTTCCTATCATTTGGGCCAGCTCACTTCGTCTGTCCTCAGAAATTTCTTCCCTGTCCACAGTAGACTGTACTAATCATTGATTTCCTCTGATACTTCCAGTACATAACATCTAGCATTGGATGACATTCTTTAATTATTTGTGTTTTTTTATTACGTTCCAAGTCAGGCTGTGATGTCTTCTAGGAGTGAGAACAAATTTTATACTTCTCCAGTTTTCTCCATTGAAACTATAATGGATAGATATAAAACAGTTGATCTTAAGATACTTGGGCTTATTAATCATGTACTTTCATACAGTATTAATATAGCAGTTAATAAAAAAGACATTCCAATTGAGGAGATCCTCTGTTGTTCATAGTTTTGAAGGAAGATAAGAATTTTAAGAGGAAGAGGGAAAAATCAAATGTATTCTAAGCAGTTGGTACAATCTTTTAAAAGGGAGAGGGATAGGAGATCCATAGTTATTTCAGTCAGTTTGCTAATATTTCTTAGTTCTAAGCATATGGCAAACAATGTGCCTTTGAGTGAGAATAAAAAATGAAAACAAAACTGAAACAATCCCTGATCTCAGCGAACTCAAAATTGAATGTTAAAGACAATATACAGAAGATGGAGATGTGGAAGGTGATGTTTTAGTTTGTGTATGTATAGGTAAAAAAACTGAGAGAAAATTCTTTGTCAAATATCTAATGTTAACAGCAAGTAGACTGAAATTAAAATTTCAAAATCATAAAAATGCTTATTGGAGGGTTTTTTTTTATTTTCTTCTATAGATCAATGAAGTTAAGTAGTCAGCTCTATGCTTTTCCAGAAAGGCATGAACTTTATCACTCAGAAGCAACCATATATAAGCAGAAAAGGCATTTCCATAGGTGTAAAATGTATGGATATAAATCATACTACTTTTTACTTGTATAACTTTGTGAATATCATTTAGATCACTTTGTGTCTCCAAAACACCTTTCTTGAATCTCTATAACTTAGCTTATGTTCTCTAACTAATCATTTGTGTATTTCTCCCATTAGATTTTTATGTTCTCTTAGAGGAGGGATTGGACTAAGTCCAATCAATTTTTGTATCTGTACAGTAGGGTTTTAAAATGTAAATTTTTGAACAATATCTTGAGGATTCCACAGATTAACCGAATTCTCTGGATTTTCTTTAGGTCTATTTGCACTCTGATTAGTCTAAAAGAAAAGCAGATACATGTTATGGTTATATGACAGAATTATTTCATTCAATCATATGTTTAATGTTTTTGGTAGGGGAATAAAGGAAAAAGGAGAGGAAAATATACAAAATGAGCTTATTTCCACATATATGAAGAATCAATTCTCAGTCTCTAAAAAGACTTGAAAAAAGTCCAGATGCTAATTACAAACTCAGAAACAAAAGGGATAGTGATTGATGTGGAGCAAATATGGGATATGAAAGATTTGAGCAACTCATTAGGGATACACATAGTGCATACACATAAATCCAGAACTTTTTTTTCTAGATGAGACTGGAGTTTATTGTCTGTGGCCATTTTAGTAATTTGCAGGCTTTTATCTGAAAATAATTTTAAAAGCAAGTCTCCATATAGACAATAGTTCTAGAGAAAGATAAGATGCATCAAGCAAACTATAAAAAGGAGAAAAGTTCAAGGTAGAACTCCATTTGTTGTCACAGACATGTTCTAGAGTCTTTAGACAAACCTTCCAAAAGAATTCAAATCATAATGATGCTTTACACGATTGAACACATACACTTGTAAGCCTTCTATAATCATTTAACAGGAAATTCAGAAGACACAAAGGGCTTCAACTTGGGAGTTCAAAGCTGAGGAAAAGTATGAGCCTCTGTCAACATAGCCTTAGCATTATGTTTTATGGGAGCAACTGGAAACTTGAACAAGAAATAAAGTAGGTAGCCTAATAACTGAAGAATAGTTACATCAACTGATTCTATAAGTAAACAAACAAATATTTCCCAAGCTATTTACAGACAAATACAATCAATTCATAGAAAAATAGGAAGATATGCAAATGGATATACGTTGTAGCAAAGTAAATGAAGAAGATAATATAGTTAATGGATTAAAAAATAAGAATACTGATTTTTGGAATCCCAAAGCATAGTGCTTAGCTCCTATTACAAAGTAAACAAAACCTAGAAGATCACATAATTCATTTGGACATTTTTTGATAATTCTTTATTCCACTGATACATTCTTCTCTATATTTTCAGGACACCACTTTCTCATGGGTCTTCTCTGACTTATCTGACAATCGCTTCTCTATCTCTTGTGATGGGACCTTTTCAAAATAATGACTCTGTAGCTTAGAGTTCTACTATTTTCATCAGCTTCCATGGATTGAGTTGCTATCTATGTTAAAGATTCTAAAATCTATCTTTCCTGTCCCAATTTTATTGCTAATCTTCAATCTCATCTTTCCTATTATCTTTCAGACATCTCAAACTAGATATCTAAAAGATGTATTTGATGTTTCTTCATAAAACCTCCATACCTCTTAGTTTCCCTATTACTGAAGAGCATAATACTATCCACTCCATCCCATTGGTCCCATTGTAGGAATCATGTTTCAGTCCTTATTACTGATCAAAAAATCCAATCTTTTCCTAGACTTTTCCATTTTACCTTTGAGACATTTCCCAAATATGCCACATTCTCTCTATTGACACTGCCACATTAAGAGTACAAACATTCATCACTTAATGTTTAGATTACTTCATTAGTCTCCTATTGGATCTTCTGCCTCATCTCTCCCAGCTCTAATTCATTCTTCAACTCATCCAAAAATTAATTTATTTAAATAGCAGATTGGATCATTTCACCTCACTTACATCATAAAGTCCAGTAGTTTTCTAGTACGTCTAGGATTGAATGAAAAATAGTCTGTTTGGCATTCAAAATCCTTGATAACTTGGCTTACTATCATACTTCTGGTTATTCAAAATCTTACTTCCCAAAGTACCCTTTTTAACATAGAAGCACAGGCTTCTTGGACAATCCATGTATAAGAAGAGGAAATACAATCTTTCAAATTCAAACATTTTCTCAAGTTGTCCCCTATGTCTATAATATTCTCCTCCCTCTGCTATGACTACTAACCTTTCTGTTTTTCTAATAAGTTATAACTAAAACTTCATGTTATTTAGGAAGACTTTACAACTTCCTCTTAATTGCAGTGAGTTCCTGTTGCTAATTATTCTGAGAATATTCTGTATACAGCTGCTATTTTCAATTGTGTTGACATTTTTTTCTTCTTTCATTAGTTTATAAATTCCTTGATAGCATAGAACTTTTGGTTCTTTTTTGTATCCTAGTCACATAGCACAGTCCCTTGGACATAGTAGCAGCTTTAGTAAAAGTTGGTTGATTTTTTTTTTTGTTCATTTCCGATCTATTTACTCACTTAGAAATCATACTCATTGACACAGATTGAAATGATTCACAGATTAAAAAGAAAGATTCTTTTATTGGACAATTACATGTAGTTTAGTTGCTAGTATGTATTTTAACATACCACCATTAACTCAAACCTTATCCTAACAAATACTGAACATATTTATATTTCTTGCAATTCTTTATTATAAGAAAACACTGAGTGAGCGTATTTGATTTTAAAGAGAAAGAATGCATGCTCCTCATAATACTTGAGATTCTTAGTAAAAATAGTAGCTACATTTCTATCATTCTTCTAATCTGGGTTAGTTATTCCCTATCCAATGCTAAAATGGGTAGAAATAGTATCCAAAAGAGGGGCTAAATCTAGTGTATTCCAATATATCTTCTTGGTCATGTAAAAATGTCAGCCCTTCCAGGATCAGTGGTACAGAAACTTGGTTTATGTCTGGTTACTGTGCTAATTACCATATAGTGTGCTGCTTAACAGACCATTTCTAAATAAAACGAAAGTGGACTGTGTCTATCAGTCAATATCAATATTAAGATGAGGGGGACAATATTATTTTGAAGAGTGTTATATTCTTGCTGAGTATCTTTCATGCGATTTCTAAGAAAATACCCTTTAAATTCAGTATTACATGATATTGAATATTTAATTTCCTTCCAGTCTTGAAAATAAACTATAAGACTGACTAGAATTAGGCAGAAACTAAAATATTTTGGTATAACCAACAGGATAATATAGAAGATGGATAACAACTCTCATCATTACTAAAGTGGTATATGGATACATATGAAAAAAGTGTGTGTGTGTGTGGGGGGGTGACTGTGTGATGAGATGGTCATAATCTTAGCATGGTTTCCTAAGCAAGAATTTTCTTATCCAATTAAAAAGAGTCTGAAGCCAAAAGTGTAGCCACAATTACAAGTCAAAAATTTCATGGTGCTTCTTAAAAGTCTGATAGAAGTTTTAATGGCAATTATGTGAGGAAAATGAAAGAGAATGGGACTAGAACATTTAGGACTTAAACCCTGGAAATGGCATTGAGGTGCTTTATTTTAAATACCACTGACAATTAACAATTTGATGTATTTATTCTGCTTATCTGGTATAGTTATAATATCAATAGTACATATAGTGGGTAAAAACAAGAAAAAAAAAAAACAGGACATCATTGCTGGAAGAGACCTTAGAAATCATAGAATGTAACCCATTTATTTTGTACAATGGATTGCGAACTGAAGATCATTAAGAGTAATTTGGTCAATGACTCATAGCAAATAAATATTGCCATCAAAGCTCAATTCTATCTATGAAGTGTGAGGATCAGTTAGATCACATTATATTCTGTGATCTAAGGACCAAAAAATGTTATGAATGACTGGATTGGTATTAAATGGGTTTCAAAATACAACTAAAAGATGTTGGCTCTAAAAGGTTCTAAAGAAGATGGCAACAGATTAAATAGAAGGGAAGGAAAGAGGGAGGGAAAGAAAGAAAAAGAGAGAGAAAGAGTGAGATGGATGGAGGGAGAAAGGGAGTGAGACAGGAAGGAAAGAAGAAGGAAAGAAAGAAAGAAAGAAAGAAAGAAAGAAAGAAAGAAAGAAAGAAAGAAAGAAAGAAAGAAAGAAAGAAAGAAAGAAAAGAAAACAAGGAAGGAAGGAAGGAAAAAGGAAGGAAAGAAGGAAGGAAAAAGGAAGGAAGTAGGGAAGGAAGGAAGGGAAGAAAAAAGGAAGGGAAAAAAGGAGGGAAGAAGGGAGGGAAGGAGGAAGGGAGGGAAAAAAGAATAAAAGAAAAAAAGAAAGAAATAAAGAACAAAAGAAAAAAATATATACAGATTCCTTAGATTTGAATAGAGAAATATCAGGAAACAATGTACCTCAACACTTAACAACTAATTAAATATAACATTTAAAAAAAAATTTAATGTGTCAGTTTTTAAAGCAAGTAGAGAACATCTCAAAGAATACAGGTAGAATCATAACACTCTTTGAACTGACATGATTCAGTTTGTCACATGGATATTTAAATAAGCTGCATTAACTTAGAGATTAAGTGGGCAATGCCATTTAGTTAGAGTAATATAGGGACCTTTATTTTAATTAAAACAGCAACTGGGATAAACCTTGAGTTAAGTCCAACGTAAACATAATCTTGTTAAAGTAATTTAACTGTCTACTCCTGTTATTGCACAAAACAAATATAACATGTACTGACTTAATAAAAATGAGCTATTGGCAGATTCTGGGTGAATCATTACTTTTCTCTATGCCCTCTGACATTAGAAGACCTCAGCCAAAGGAGCATGTGAGTTCCAAGGCTAAGATTCCTAGATCAGAGGTGACTTGATGAGGGTCTTTTACACTCCTGTTTTAATCAAAAAAATAGATTATTTTTCATATAATTTTATTTCACTAAATACAAAACAACCAAAAAGAATAGAAAAAAAGAAAGACAGAAAAGA
The DNA here is from genome assembly GCF_902635505.1 of Sarcophilus harrisii. Taxonomy (NCBI): domain Eukaryota; kingdom Metazoa; phylum Chordata; class Mammalia; order Dasyuromorphia; family Dasyuridae; genus Sarcophilus; species Sarcophilus harrisii. Next base: position 348,852,836 of record NC_045427.1, on the reverse strand, counting down.
TAAAAAACAAAATAGAATATTTTCATGTACTCAAGAGAATATCAGGGAGTATTCAAAATATATAACCAAATTTCCATTTCAAGAAAGCATATATAACAATATAAAAATTATATTCATGTGTATCCATTTATTTCTTGTAGCTTGTCCTTTTGTTCTCTGCTGTTCACTTTTTAAAACTTTATTCTTTTATCCTTTTTCACCCTCTCTTATCTTACCCAAGCAGGCTATACTTAAACAGATATATTTATATACATATATTCGTATACACACACATATATATATATACACACATATTTTCATATCCACCCACAGACCCACTCATATATTTACCTATCTATATATGCATATACATAGAGCTATATGCATATGTACTTACATATACATATATATATATATATATATATATACATACATACACATATACACACATACACACATAACCTTTATAAATATGTATACATGCATTTAAAACAATATTACTATGACTAACATATAATGTATATTTCTCTCTTTATTAAATCTTTAAATTTGACTATAAGATCAATGATTACAAGCTCTACATTTTTCCCTAATAAATTCTACTTCTTATCACTGTTGTAGTATTTGTGTATATCTCTTCTTTCTTACCTCTGCTAATTTTTCTACTTTAATTCTGCTAGTTGACTTGCCTTGCTACTACTTAAGCTCTCCCCACCCACAAATCCCTCCCTTATCTTCATCCTCTATATTTTGATAACTTTTACATCTCTCCACTTTTATTTTTTTATAATTGGAGTATGCTATATACTCTTCATTGTTTGTATGCAGTATTCGCTATTTAACTAATTTGTGATTTGAGCATGTTTTTAGTTATAAGCCATCTTCCTCTCTAATGCCTCCATGATTATTCTTTTTCTGTACCTCATTTGTAGAATAATTACAATTTTAGCTTTTTCTAGAGTTTTGTTTTATATAGTCAGATGATACTCAACTCTGACTTTCTTCTGAGATATTCAATTATTTATATCAATCTTAAACATATAGAAACATTTCAATGTAAAGAAAATAAACAATTTGTCCCTGTTAAGTTCCTGGCAATTAATTTTTTGCTATTGGCTCTTATATGTTAAATTTTCTATTAAATTCAGGTTTACTGGAGAGAAAGTCCTGAAAATCTGTAAGTTCATTGAATGTCCATTTATTTTCATTCAATTTTATGAATACTTTTTTCTGGATATGATATTTTTGGTCACAGTCCTACTTCTTCTGATTGCTGATATATATGATTACAGGACCTGTGATCTTTTACTGGGAATGATGATAAGGACTGCATAATTCTAACTGTAACTGAAGAATATTTGAATTTTTTTTACTGGTTTCTTGTAAAATGTTCTATTTGATCTGGGTTTTTTAAATTTAACAACAATATTCTTATGTATTTTCCGCAATGTATCTCTTTGAGGTGGTGATGCAGGATTGTTTTTTTCTATTTCTACTTTTCCTTAATGTTCTATAACTCCAGGACAATTTTCTTGGATTATTTCTTACATTATTGTGTCAAGGTTATTTTTTTAATCACAGCGTTAAGGTAGTCTAATTATTCTTGTATTTTCTCTTCTTGATCTTTTCTTCAGATATTGCATTTCTTTTAAGATGTTTAAAATTCTGTTATTTTTTCATTCTTTATATATTTTTTTGCTATTTCTTGGTCTTTTGTAGCTTCAATAGTTTCCCCTTACTCAACTGAAAGTTTCAAAGAATTATTTTCTTGTTTGGTAGTATATCTACCAAGACAGAGCCAGGAACTATATGAACACCATTAAAAACACTTTTCACAGAAATAAAGTTAAATCTAAATAATTGGAAGAAAATCAAGTGTTCATGGAAGAATATCTTATGCCAAGCTAATATGATAAAAATGACAATTCTATTTAATTAATCTATATATTCAGTGACATGCCAAATATTACTTTATAAAGTCAGTAAAAAATAATAACAAAGTTCATCTAGAAGAACAAAAAGTCAAGAATTTCAAAGGAATTAATGGAAAAATGCAAATGAAGGTGACCTAGCTGTATCAGAACAAAAACTATGTTATAAAGCAGCAATCATCAAAACCATTTGGTGCTGGATAAGAAATATAGTAGTGCATCAGTGGAATAGGTTACCTTCGTAAGACTAGAGTCAGATTGTAGTAATCTATTGTTTAATAAATTCAAAGTCTCTAACTTCTGGAAAAAGAACTCACTATTTGACAAAACTTCTGGTAAAGTTGGAAAATAGTATGGCAGAAACTGGGCACTGACCAACATCTAACACGTACACCAAGATAAGGTTGAAATGGATTCATAATTAGACATAAAGGGTGATATTATAAGCAAATTAGGAGAACAAATGGTAGTCTACCTCTCAGATCTGTGAAAAGGAAAGGATTTATGGCAAAAGAAGAATTAGAGATCATTATGAAATGCAAAATGGATAATTTTGGTTACATTAAATTAAAAAAAAAAACAACTTAAACAAACAAAACCAAAGCAATCAAAATTAGAAGGGAAGAAAAACACTAGTAAAATATTTTTTTACATTCAAGAGTTCTGATAAAGGTATAATTTTTAAAATACATAGGAAATTGACCTAAATTTGTAAGAATACAAGCCACTCATACAAAAAGAAATTCCAGTTAAAAGAACTATCAATAATATAAAATATTCGGGAGCCTATCTGCCAAAGCAAAGTCAGGAACTATATGAACACAACTACAAAACACGTTCCATACAAATAAAGTCAGATTTAATAAATTCTAAAAATAACAAGTACTTGTGGGTAGCTCAAGCTCAATTACTTATATTAATCTACTTGTTTAGTATCACACCAATCAAACTCCCAAGAGATTATTTTACAGAACTAGGAAAAAATAATAAAGGTTATCTGGAAGAACAAAAGATCAAGAATTTCAAGGGAATTAATTAAAAATTGTTAATGAAGGTGGCCTAGCTGTACCAGATCTAAAACTCTATTATACGCAGCAGTCATCAAAACCATTTGGTACTATCTAATAAATAGAGTAGTTGATCAGTGGAATAGATTAGGTTCACAGGACAAAATAGTCACAATAAAAAATTAGTAATCTAGTGTGTTTGAAAAAATAAAGACCCCCCAGAGATTTGGAGATAAGAATTCACTATTTGACAAAAACTTCTGGGAAAATTAGAAACTAGTATGGCAGAAATTAGGTACTGACCCAGACCTAACACATATACCAAGATAAGGTTGAAATGGGTTCATGATATCAACATAAAGAGTGATATTATAAGCAAATAAGAAGAACATAGGATAGATAATTTCTCAGAACTGTAGAGAAGGAATGAATTTATGACCAAAGGAGAGCTACAGGTCATTATTGAACACAAAATAGATGATTTTGATTGTATTAAAACCTTTTTGTACAAATAAAATTAATGTAGACAAGATTAGAAGGGAAGCAATAAATTAGGAAAACATTTTTACATTCAAGGGTTATAATAGTCCTCATATAGAGAACTGACTCAAATGTAAAATAATTAAAGCCATTCTCCAACTGTAAATGGTCAAAGGATATATTGAACAATTTTCATATGAAGAAATTGAAACTATTTCTACTTATTTTTAAAATTGCTCTAAATTACTATTGATCAGAGAAATGCAAATTAAGACAACTCTTAGGTACTCACTACACACCTTTCAGATTGGCTAAGATGACAGGAAAACATTATGATGAATATTAAAGGAGATGTGACACTAATACATTGTTGGTGAAATTGTGAACTGATCCACCCATTCTGAAGATTAATTTGGAACTATGTCCAAAGAGTTGTCTAACTGGGCATATCCTTTGATCCAGTAATGTTTCTACTAGGCTTAAATGCCAAAGAGTTCTTAAAAAGAGAAAGGGACTCATATGTGCAAAAAAAAAAAAGCTCCTTTTGTAGTAGCAAGATACTGGAAACTGAGTGGATGCCCATCAGTTGGAGAATGACTGAATAAGTTATGATATATGAATGTTATGGAATATTGTTATTCTATAATAAATGATCAGCAGGATGATTTCAGGGAGGCAGGGAATGGTAACTTAAATGAACACAATCAGGAGATCATTGTACAATATTGCAATAGATGAGCAATTTTGATGGATGTGGCTCTTCTCAACAATGAGATGATTCAGGTCAGTTCCAATGATCTTCTGATGTTGAGAACCATCTACACCCAGAGAAAGGACTGTGGGAACCAAATGTGGAACACAATATAGTATTTCATCTTTTTTGTTGTTATTTGCTTATTTTTTTAAAAAATCAATTAATTTATTTTAATACATATTGCTTTATAAATCATTTTAGGAGAGAAACATAAGAACAAAAGGGAAAAATCATGAGAGATAAAAAAAAAGAAAAGAAGTGAAAATAGTGTGTGTTGATATATATATTCAATCTCCATATTTACTTTTCTGAATGCTGTAATGAAGGAGGAGAGCCACCAAGAGACTTGTCAAAGATGGAGTGTCTGTGGCTGAGAGCTGTGGCTGAGAGAGCCTTCTGTGTCTAAGACTCCCTTAAATACCTCAATACAATTACATCACTACAACACACTGAGCATGCCCAACCATTACATCACCACAGAGAAGCATTATCCCACATTGAGTAGGTGCTTAACTATAAGCACCATGCTGACCTAGATTCAAATACCTTTTCAGAATTCTTGCACTTTACATCTGCTGCTTTCTTTTGTTTTAGAACACAGGTGGTCACACCCTCCTTGACTTCTCAAAATGGAGATGAAAACACCAAAAGGGAGGTGATCACACCCTCCCTGACTTCTCAGAAATAAATTTGCCACTCTGGGATGGTTTTACAGCATACATTAATTGTGCATTGGTATAAAATATGTATATCTTGTTAGGACTTAGGGAGATAATTGTACTACTCGTTTAATGACCTCTAATAAAATTCTAGCCATAAGCACTGGGTAAGGAGTAAGGCTTTGGTATGGTTGTGTAGGGAGGTTCACCCACTCTATCACACTGTCTCTTTGATGAAGGACTGCTGTGGATACATCTTTTGTAGCAAAAACTGGTATTTCCAAGGATTTCTGAGTGACTCTTTCAACTACACTGGATAAAGACAGTTCAACTTCTCTCAAAGCCTCTTGAGCTTCTTTTGTAAGCTGGTGTAGTGAGTATAAAGCAGTATTTCCCCTTAAAATGTCATATAATGGTTATAACTGATGGGTAGCTAAGCCTAACACTGGACATATCCATTGGATATCTTCTATCAATTTCTAAAAGTCATTTAAGGTGTTAAACTTCTCTGTTCTTAAAGAAAGCTTTTGTAGTGTAAGCACCTTAGGATATACTTCATATCCGAAATATTAAAAAGGAGCATGCCTTTGAATTTTTTCTGGAACTAAGTGCAATTTGTAGTTCTTAGAGTTTCTATGGACTTTTGTAGACATGCTTCTAACATTTGCTCCTCAGGTGCACTCCCCAAGATATCATCCATGTAATGTAATAACATAACTTTTGGAAATGTTTTTCTTACTGGAGTAAAAGCAGCAGCAACATACATTTGACACATAGTAGGGTTATTTTTCATTCCCTGTAGCAAAACTGTCTATCTATATCTTTTATGAGACTCAGCTAAATTAATACTGGCTACTGAAAAGACAAATCTTTTCATATCCTCCTTATACAAAGGGATAGAATAGAAACAATCCTTAATGTCTATAACCCAAAGAGGCCATTCTCTAGGCAACTGAGAAGGAGATGGAAGTCCAGGCCGAAGAGTCCCCATAGTTTCCATCTGTTCATTTACTTTTCTTAAATCAGGCAACATCCTCCATTTTCCAGATTTCTTTCTTACAACAAATACAGGGGAATTCCAAGGATTTAGAGAAGGTTGTAAGTTACTTTGGTCAAGTTGCTCCTATACTATATCTAATGAGGCCTGAATTCTATCACTTGTTGAGGTCCACTGTTCTACCCATACTGGTATATCAGTTTTCCATTGAATAGGAACAGTTAAGAGGCCTTCAACAGCAGCACTACTAAAAAGCTGAAGTACTCAATTGTAACTCTAACTGTTGTAAGATGTTTCTTCCCCATAGATTGATGGGAATTTTTTCTGCTACAAAGGGAGTTAAAAATCTTGTCTCACCTTCAAATATCCATCTCAAAGGAGTAGCACTAACTTCAGTTATTATTGATCCTAAGATGTTAGACATATAGATGTTTGCTTTAATCGTTGGCCAATGACTGAACCAACTGACAGCAGTTGGCATGACTATAAGCATGTCTTTCAATGGTTATGTCATTTACATAGCTAGTGAGCATAGTAGAGTCATTTGTAACAGCTGCAGTCCAGAATATTCCTGGATTCTGTTGTTGGGAATCAAAATCTGGGTAAAAATCACGAAATAGCCTATTAGGAATCTGTATCAGTAAACCTGACGCTATTACTTCTACTGGGTGTTAAACATTGATGCGTCTCTCTGGAAGTCCCTTGCCAAAAGGAGCCCTGTCTTTCCATGTTCTGATCTTGAGAAGTTTGTATCACAGCCTGGATATAAAAGTTATTTGTGCCTACTGTGGCTCAATGTCTTAAGATCTCATCTAAAGGAACATCTTTGTGTAGTCTTAATATAATTCCTCCATAAACCTCATTAGCATTTTCTTTAGTAAGTTGTTTTTATCATAATTTCTGTTGCTATATTTTCACCAGTCATTCACCAGTCAGTTCATATGACAGCTGTCTGTAGATATCCCATGAAATCAGCAAAAGGTTCATTTGGAACTTTTGCTATTTTTGTGAAGGCTTTCTCTCTATCTTGTCTTCCTCAGAGGGTACCCCATGCTTTGATAGCAGCAGAATCACTTTGCTCATATGCTATCAAAGGGTAATTAATCTGCGCTAAAGTGTCTGCATAAGGAGCTACACCTGTTAGTTGATCAAAGGTGACTGGTATAATTAACTCCAGGTGGGCTATTTCACTGGGCTTGTATTCTACAGAGTTCACGATATTCAGAAAGCCACAAGAAGTTTTGTCCAGGTTCTAGACATATCCTTTCTATAGATTAGCAATGATTAGGGTTTAAAATTTCAAAAGCCAAATTCTCTAATAACATCTTAACATAAGATGATGTAGACCTATAAAGAGTACAAATCTTTTTCAGATCTTTGATAATTTCCAGATTAAATAGAGTGTATTTTCTTTTTTCTTGACCTGAAGAGTCAAACTCTTCAATCACAGGGTACATTTCTATTTTGAAATCAGATATATCTTGTCCTTCCTCTTCAGCTTTAATTAGGGCCCTTTATAATTGTGTTATGGGGGTGGACAAAACTGCCCAATGGGTGGTACTGATGGTGTCACTGCCCTTCCAACTCTTCCTCCTCCCTCCACCTACAAAGGCAAAATTGGGGGAGTATGTTCAGGAGATGGGGAATGCCCTAAGGGCACCTGCTTGGGTGTAACTGAGCTGTGAAAGTGAGAAGCACCATACTCTTTAAACTTATTGACATGGTACTTAAGATCCAACTCTCTATGCCTTTCAGCTGCTTTGTTAGTACCATCCCCCTCCTCCTCTTTCTCTTCACACTTTCTTGTCTGGCTGTTCTCCTTAGAACTTTTCCTTTTTTAAGAACTTGTGGGATTCTGTAAAGCCCATTGTATTATATTGTACATAAGGAATGTTTCTTCAGGAATTGAATCAGGACCCATAGCATAGCTTCATAATATTCAATTAGTTGCTCTCCCTCTAGTTCTCACATATCTGGCTTTAATTTTTCTTCCTTAAGTAGCTACGGAGATGTGCATCTAATATATATGAGTCTAGTACTTCCAAGTTGGCAACAAACCTTTTTTCTTTATTAACCTAACCATGCATTCTGCATATTTCCCCTAGCTTAGAGTGGAGGAGGCTCTTTCTTAGTATTTGCCTCATTTCTGTTAAAAAATGAAAGTGAATAGTTTAGCCCTTACCAAAGTTTTCTGCTTGTCTACTTTTATACTCACCCTATTCCCGGGTCACTGGGACTGCTGCACTGAGCTTATGATCACATCAATTGAACTGCTTTGAGCCCTGCTTTGCAAGGTCATGAGTTTGTAGAGCACCACATTTGGCTGCTGAAATGTAATGCCCAGGCTAGCTTTCTGGAGGACCTTGGGATCAGCCCCAGAATTTGGTCTTTAGTGGAGGAGTGAGAAGGTAGATTCTTTAGAATTTTATTTGCTCATGTAAGCTTCACAGATACTTTTAGTTTCTCCAAAATTTGACTGAAAATTGACAGTTTTGTCCACCCCCATAACACAAAATTTGACTGAACAAAATTTATGTTTCCTGTAAGTAAATAATATGTGCATACTATATGTCAGGTAATTAGGTTGCAAAAAAAATAAAAAGATACTTCAAAAAGCTTACACCTTATATCCTAAATGGAGAAGAGAACAAATAAAAACAACTAAAAGTAGGCTAAAGGGATGAAGGTCTCTGTTGCTTGATGTCAAGAGAAGTCTGGAGTCATGCAGTTATGTGTAAAATTAGATACTTGAGCTGAAGTCTTTTTGTAAAAGATGAGTTTGGAGTTCATGGCTAAAGCCTTTAATCACAATGTCAGAATGTAGTAATGACTAAGAGTAAAAAACCTGAATGGAATATTCACAATGATCAGATTCTCCTTCTATTTGATTGAATCTTGAACTTAATATATTAACTGTAATTTTGTAAATAAATAAATAAATATGTATGTACGTATACACACACACACACACACACACTCATACATACACATAATGAAAGGCCATCATAAAGACAGGTCTATTCAATTCTACCTTTTACAAAAGTGATTCATGATTCTAGGCTCAGTTTCACTTAAACTTTCGTTATTAAAGACTTTAGTGGAGGGCAACTCAAAAATTGGCATTGTTAAATACTAATGAATTAAGGGTTCTGAATTACAACAAAATTAAACAAAATAACTTTTTTATTTCCACATCAGTATTTTAGATTTCTTTGACTGACAATCAATTATTGGATACGAGAGCTGAAGAACTATTTTGAATGTTTCTTTGTAATCCTAAAACCTAGCTGAGTGTATAGAAAAGAATAAATGCTTAAGAAAGATTTGTGAAATGAAATAAAATTCCTTCTGATACCTTTGTCTGTCTTATTCTATTCTGTATTATGAGAACAATCACAGATAAATTCCTATCACTGTGGAATTTGTGGTTCCAAATGATTTGATATTTGGTACCTTTGATATAAACTTCTTTTAGTGAATAAGTTCATAGCCCAGGAGTTCTATATCTGGAATCAAACTATCTACCATAAAAGGAACCAACATCAAATTTTACAACATCACAAACAATATTAGAATGAGTTTATAAACTTTAAGACAGACTTTTTCTCTCAAGCAGGAGAAAAATTATGTTTGATGCCAATATGTAACCAAGATTTATAAAATAATTATGATGCTAAAGAAAAAAAAAAGATTCAATGAGGACAATACTTATTATTTTGGGATTCTGATAAATGCCCCTGTTGAGAATATTAGACAATATCTAAATGGGAAATATGTCAAAATGTAAAAGATTGCAGTAGCTAGATCATGAATAGGGAGACAATTCTATTGCTTTTACTATATCATACTGAGAAAGGATGGTTACAGTGTGAAGTGGAACTACTGTGTCTATGAACCCACATAATTTAAAATGACTACTTTCCCTCACAGAATTACATTCTGATAGTGTTATAGTTACTAAAGGTTCTCAAAATAGTATGCAATGTTTGGGAAGAAAAATTTTAGGAATAGAACAAACTTCACATGATAAAGGATTTCACAGAAATGAATGAATAAATATATAGATATCAGCAAAAGCATTTATTGTATAATCTTAGTGTTAAGAGCTATACAATGTATTACATATATTTTCACATAATGAAATGAAATCACAAAATTAGAGAAGAATAAAAGCTTCTTTAGCATGGATATTTTTTGAATAAAGTTTGTACTTAATTTTATGGAATTGAACTATTTTATTATGAATGTTCCTATTATAGGCACTAGAATTAAAAAGGTAAACATTGCATATCACAATATTTATTATTATGTTGCTATGTCATTTTGTTTCGTTGTTGATCTTTATACTGTGTTTCTTCACCAAGATACAAAGACTAAATCCAAAACAAAAATATTCCCCTTAAGAGAACTAATGCACAAAAAGCTGGACCTTTTGAGACTCTGATGGATAAAATGCTACAATTACCAGCCAAAAGGCCAATAACTATTTTGCTTTATTCCAGTAAACCCACAAGGATGATTTTCTCTAACTCTTCATCTCTTTAGAATTGATGGTATAATTCTCTTTCATATATTCTCTATTTTATCACAAGACAATATTTTCATCTAAAATTAAATAGCTGATAATTACACATTTGCCTGATGAGCAGAATGTTCTTCACAGTCTAATTATATACCCACATAATAGTTAGAGAAAGTTCTGTCACTCTTAATCATCTGGAGAACAGACAGTCTGACATCACTGGAAGCTCTCAACACCTGCCCCACTATATAAAAGGGAAACAATATACCAACCTATATTTATAATACTTTTTGAAACTGGAAATTTTCAGTATGTAAAACAATTCAAATGTGAAATTTTCTCAGTCTGACAATTTGTTAACACTTTGTAATTACTAAGGTACGATTAATTCATTTAAGGCATATAGTTTTGATTATAGGATGACATATATGATATGTTGCTAACATTCTTACATGTTTATAGTATATTCACATTATAATATTTCAGACCTAAAATAAATATTTAACAAAACAATCGTCTGTTCTATTTTAATTTTTTCTATATTCAGACTCTTCAAGACAAGTCAAGTTAATACCTTCTAAAAATATGAACCATTTCCCAAGGATTGTGTTAAGAGCTGGGATACAAAGAAAGCAAAGTGTCTTCCTTCAAGGAGCGCACAATAAAATGGTGGTAGTAATATTAATAAAACTATGTAAAAAACATGAGAGAAACAGGCTTCTCCTAATAGATAGCAAACAGAGGTGTGAAAGCATTTGGGCTGATCCTCAAGGAAGTCATTGAGGGATTACCATTGGACTGGGAGCCACTTATGTGGGAATACAACATAGATCTCTTACATTTGGACCATGAGCCCGTATACAAGACATTTGGACCATGAGCCCATATACAAGACTGTGACATATCTTTCTCTTCTAAAGACTGATGAATTCTAGAGTTTGTTCTTATACCAAATCTCATAATATAATGTTTCTTTGAATTATTGTAGGATTTTACATGTTCAATTTTCAATTATTTGGATTAATACAATGGATGTTTATTATTTTTAATGAATACAGAACTGTGAACTAGGACATGTATGTATAAGCTATAGTAGATTGTTGTCTTGGGGAGAAAACAGGAAAGGCAGAAGAAGATGAAACTCAAATTAATATAAAAATGAATTTTGAAAACTATCTTTAATGTAACTAGAAAAATAATATACTATTAAGTGAAAAATGAAATAGTACCAAAAACAACAAAAAGAAAAATGAATGAGGTACTTTCAAAGAAGACAAATTAAACTGAAAAAAGTCCATTTTTAAAAATTGGTTACATTGTGGTATATTCATAAAATATAAGGATGAATAGATATATAATATCAAATGGTGAAAGCATTAGAATTAAGAGATGACAAGTTTCTATTATGTCTTAGGGAATAGATCATTGAGGGACTGGGAAAAAAGGGAAAAATGAGTAAGAACTCTGTGAAGACAGTCAATAGGAGTCAGAGAATTTCAGAGGGGCTTTTATCATTCAACCAACAAACATTTATTAATCGTCAACTGTTGTGTCCAAATTGTAGCATGAAAGAGTTTATATTTAAAACATGGTTATGAGTATAATAGTGTAAGAAAGGAAAGGAAAAAATTCTTGGTGAATATTTTTGACTAAGATATGAAAGCGTGAACATACAGTAAAATTTTAAGGTGGCAAGAATCTTTTTTGATTTCAGGGTGCAATGCATGTGGGTAATTTATATGAGATAAAACTAGACAGACAAGGTGGTAGCACTAAACTTCTTGAATTGATGGTAGAGGTGTTTTAACATTTTATGTGATTACCACATGAAGCAATTTTATGAACAGAAGTTTCAAAATGAGGTCTATGCATAATAAGATATAGGTTTTTTTATGACGCATGACACAAAGGTAGAAAAATATGGACAAAAGAAGAACTTTTTAGGTAATGATGACGATTTATAAAAGCAATAATAAGGACCTCTCCTAGGGTGATGACAGTGACAAAAAGAATGAAGGAAAGTGGAATATGAGAAATGTTATTACATGATGAACCAACAGAGCTCTTTACTATAACAGATAGGAAGAGTGAAGTTGTGGGAAGAATAAAAAGATCACACCAGGGTTTTGACAATAATAGGACTAAAAAAATAGTAGTGGTATTTACAAAAAAAAAAGTGAATTCAGAGGTCAAAGCAGGTTGAAGGAAAATGTTTGAGAAATGTTGAGTTTCTGAGATACCACTACACACCTGTCAGATTGGCTAGAATGACAGGGAAAGATAATGCAGAATGTTGGAGGGGATGTGGGAAAACTGGGGCATTGATACATTGTTGGTGGAATTGTGAATGCATCCAGTCATTCTGGAGAGCAATTTGGAACTATGCTCAAAAAGCTATCAAACTATGCATACCCTTTGACCCTGCAGTATTACTACTGGGCTTATATTCCAAAAAGATTTTAACGAAAGGAAAGGAACCTGTATGTGCAGAATGTTTGTAACACCCCTCTTTGTAGTTGCAAGAAACAGGAAACTGAGTGGATGCCCATCAATTGGAGAATGGCTGAATAAATTGTGGTATATGAATATTATGGAATATTATTGTTCTGTAAGAAAGGATCAGCAGGATGATTTCAGAAAGGCCTGGAGAGACTTACATGAACTCAGAAGGTCATTGTATACTTCAACAACAATACTATATGATGATCAAGTATGATGGACATGACCCTCTGCAACAATGAGATGAACCAAATCAGTTCCAATAGAGCAGTAATGACCCGAACCAGCTACACCCAGGGAAAGAACTCTGGGAGATAACTATGAACCACTACATAGAATTCCCAATCCCTCTATTTTTATCCGCCTGCATTTTTGATTTCCTTCATAGGCTAACTGTACAATATTTCAAAGTCCAACTCTTTTTATACAGCAAAATAACTGCTTGGACATGTATACAATTATTGTATTTAACTTATACTTGAACACATTTAACATGTATTGGTCAACCTGCCATCTGGGGGAAGGGGTGGGGAGAGGAGGGAAAAAGTTGGAACAAAAGGATTTGCAACTCTCAATATTGAAAAATTACCTATGCATATATCTTGTAAATAAAACGCTATAATAATAATAAAAAAGAAATGTTCAGTTTGAGACATATGAAATATCGAATGGAAGAACAGAAATCAATAACTGAGTCATCTGCAAATAAAAAAAAGTATAAAAGAGTAGAAATAATGAGATTGTTATAAAAGAGGGTGTAGAGTTAGAATAATTTCCAAACCTTGAAGCAAACCCTCCTTAAAGGATTAAGAAATGAATGAAGAATAAAGATAAGTAACAATATAAAGTAGTAGAATGGGAAGCTTATTTTAAACCTGAAGATGAAGAAGAACAAAGCAGGAAGGAAAATGTGATTAATTCTTTAAAAAATGTTAGGAATAGTGAAAGAAGGTAAAATAATCAAAAGATTTAGTGTAAAGAAATAAAAAGAGACTTTTAAAAAGTCTGTTTCAGTGAAAGAGCAGTATATATCATCTTGTATAACTAATGAGAATTTGTGTCTTCAGCACAATGACAATTCTGCTTCTTTTTGAAATTTGTAAATACTAGCATGATACATAGCAAATAAATACTTGCTGGTTGATTCCTGGATCAGCTCATTGATAGATGATTTTTAAAAGCTTAATTATAACTGATCCACAGCTCAACTGAAAATAGAGATAGATTTAGTGTAAAGAGATTTCAGAGGTTTTCAAAGAGTGAGTTAAAAAAAAATAGCTAGAGATACATTATATCACATTAAACTTTTACTGACCACAGAAATTAGGACCAAATTTTCAGATAAGTAGAGCTTGAAAGAACTTCAAAAACCTTTTAGTCCAAATACTTTGTGTTAAAAAGATAAAATGGGAGAAGATTTTGGAAAGATGGTAGAGTAAGTCACAAAATTCAAGGATCTGCAGATTTCCCCCCACAAACAATACAAAATTTCCTCAAGATGACCACAGATTGATTTAAAACAAATAAGATTTGGGACAATTGAAGAAGATCCAAAATAAGATATTAGATAGGAATGAGCTTTGATTCCTATAACGAATATACATCTTCTGGTAGATATCCTGAAATAGTAAGTGGTCTAGCCTGCAGATACCTGGATTGATACTGTTTCAGCCCTACACATAAGAATTTTTACTTCGTAGTGTAGTGAGCCTGATGTCTGAATTTCAGAAGATTGAGTGAACCCCTGATAATGAATGTCAGCCCATGTGTACTGCCAAGATGCCAGTCGGAATGAGAAGGAACCAACACACCCCTTTTGAATGCAGAATCAGTGGGGCAACATTTATAAGAGGATTGAATTCTTGGTTTGGATTCTAGGTCAGAGGAGAAAATTGATTCAAGAGAAAAGCACTGAACACTATAACTGAGGACTAGAGATGATTATATTTGTATTCTGCTATAAAAAGATCAGGCAAAGAAAAAAAATCCATATAAATTTCTGGAAATAGGGATGACCTGGGTTCATCTTCAAGGACAGATATTGAAATTCAAAAAGCATCTCCTATCCCAAAGAGTAACATAAAATGGACACCTGTTGAAAAAAAATTCATAGATGTTTAAAAAATATTTTAAAAAATCAAAAAAAGAAAGATTGAGGAGAAACATTTTTTTTAAAAAGGAAAATCCAACAAAAACAACAAAACCAAAAAGAAAAAGAGATCTAGAATCTTAAGGTAGAAAATTATTCCTTGAAAACTAGAATTGGGCAAGGAAAATCCGGCAAAGTTAGGAGAACAATAAATAACATATATATATATATATGTTATTTATTGATATATGTAAAAAATGAAAAAGTAGAAGATAATGTAAGATATTTCCTATGAAAAACAATTGTGGTAGAGCCAAGATGGCAGAGTAAGGAGATACTCAATAAGTTTGCCTCCCAAATGCTTGAAATTCCTTTTAAATAATAATTAAACAAATTTTAGAGTATCGTAATACACAAAAATTAGAACATTGACCAGTCAAAATGAACTTAGAAGGTCAGCATAAAAGCCCAAGCCCCAGGCCTGATCCCAGTTTCAGCAAAGCAGGAACTAGCCTTAGGGCCTCTGATTCACAATCAGTACTGATAGTTTCTAGATCTCTCATCATAGAGACACCAAAGGCCACTTAGAAGGTCATCAAGAAAGTTATGTTAGTTCCATGAGAAGGCCTTGGTAAATCAGCAAACCAGGAGTGAGCATGGGCAATTATGACTATAATACTTGGAGCCTCAGCTCACAGGAAGTCTTGTTTCTAGTACCAAGGAAGGACTCTTGTTGCTTTACCATACCAGAACTTACAGCCACTGTGGAGTAGAGATGATACTTCCAGAGATGAAAAGAATGTTTGTGGTCAGGTCCCTAGAAGGATCTCTGAACATCTACTCTGCAATTGAAGCCAACTTTAACAGAGGTAAAAGCTGAGCAAAAGGCTGGGGAATTGAAAAGACAACAGAAAAACATTCTGACCATAAAAAGGTTCTATAATAACAACATCTAACACCTCCAAGAAAAATAAGAACTGATGGCCATGTATGGCTCAAAAGAGGTTTTGAAAATTAAGTAAGAGAGATAGGGGAAAAATTGGGAAGAGAATTAGAATGATGCAAATAAAAAAAAAAAAAAAAACATTGCCAAAAGCTAAAGAGGGGAAAAGAGGTACAAAAGCTCAGGGTAAAAAATTCTTTGAAAATCAGAAATTTAGAATTAGAATTAGATTTAGAATTTTAAAATTTAGAATTTTAGAATTAGAATGAGCAAATGGAAGCTAGTGGTTTTATGAGAAATCAAGAAACAATAAAATAAAAAACAGAAAAAATGTGAAATATCTCATTGGAACTGATTGGAACTGATATAGAAAATAGATCCAGGGGAAATGATTTACAAAAATTCTTAGTCTATCTGAAAATCATGATCAAAAAAGAACCTAAACAATATCTTTCAAGAAATTATCAAGGAAAATTGTCCTCATGTTCTAGAATCAGAGAATGAAATAGAAATTGAAAGAATCCACAGATTCCTAGATGGGAAGAAGATACTTGTAACTAATTAGAACTTCCTCATTATTATGGCAATTAGAAAAAGTATATATGGACAGACAAAAATGATTTGAGTTAAATATGAAGGGATAATATCTCTAAAAATAAATTTAAGGGGTGAGAGAGGACTATACTAGGAGAATGAAAAAGAAAGAGGGAGAATGGCATGAATTATCTACCATAAAAGAAGGGAAAAAAAACCTTTTAGAGTGGAGGGGGAGAAGAAAAGGGGAAGGGAAAAGGAGTGAATAAAACTTAGTTTCATCAAAATTGACTTAAAACAAAATAACATATATATTCAATAGAAATCTCTCTAACAAGAAAATAAGAAAGCAAGAATTCATGTGAAGAGGGAGAGAGATAGAAGAGAGAAAATATTGGAGAAGGGGATGGTCACTAGCAAAACACTTTTGAGAAGGGTCAGGATGAAAGGAGAGAGATTTTTGCTGATTTGTGTATTGATATAGTGAATTGTGCTAATAATATTCCTAATGTTGAACGAGCCCTGCATTCTTAGTATAAATCCTACTTAGTCATAATGTATTGTCCGGGGAATGATTTTCTTTAATCTTTTTGCTAAGATTTAATTTAAGATTTTAGCATCAATATACATTAGAGAGATTGAGCTATAATTTTCTTTCTTTGTTTTCAACCTACCTGGTTTAGGTAGCATTGGAGTTAACTGTTCTTTAAATGTTTGGTAGAATTCACATGAAAATACATCGAGTTTTGGGGATTTTCTCTTAGGGAGTTGATGAAAAGCTTGTTCTATTTCTTTTTCTAAGATGGGACTGTTTAACCAATTTATTTCTTCCTCTGTTAATCTGGGCAAGCTATATTTTTGAAGGTAGTCTTCCATTTTATTTAGGTTGTCGAATTTATAAGCATAAAGCTGGGCAAAGTAATTCCTAATTATTGCTCTAATTTCTTCTTCATTAGTGGCTAGTTCTCCCTTTTCATTTTTAAGACTAACAATTTGATTTTCCTCTTTCTTTTTTTTTAAATCAGATTTACTAAGGGCTTATCTATTTTGTTAGTTTTTTCATAGAACCAATTCTTAGTTTTAGTACCCTTCCTTATCTCTTCTAATTAGATAAATTTTGGCGGCAGAGCCAAGATGGCAGAGAAGGCACACATGACTTTTTAAGCTTTCTCATACCATCACAACCAATATTAAATTCAGCCTCAAAAACAGAGCTTGACTGGTAAAACCCAGGAAGACTAGAAGTACAACTCACCAGCAGAAGATAATCTGGAATTTCATCAGAAAAGGTTTGTCCTAAGGGAACATGGAGAAGATCAGCCCAAGCAGGGAGAGAACTAGAGGCTAACATATTGTGCAGACCAGACTTGAGTGATCTCTGTGGTTAGAAAATAAGTCTATGCTAGTGTCCTCTCTGTAATTTTCAAATCAGTAACAGTAGATCAGCAGAGAAATCAAAACAACTCTAAAAAACGCCAGAACCTAACAGGATCTGGTATACATACCCAAAACTAGAAATGACTCAGCATAGATCACAAGACAACTGTGAGGTTGTAACCTCAATGGGCAGTAGGGGTTTTTCCTTGGGGCAGTTAAGAACCAGCACATTTTGGGGGCACAGCCCAGGGAAGCCTCTAATCTGCACAGTGGGGAGGCTCGACCTGGGGCAATAGAACTGGCACAGCTTGACTTGCTTTGGGACAGAGACACTTCTAGTCTGAAAGGGGCTTGGGTAGTGACACTTTTACTGCTTAGTCTCTAGCCTTAGGGCAATCACTAAACCACAAAGTGGGGTTCTCCAGTGGGCACTTCCTGAGTATGCTAAATCACTTCTAGTGGGGGGGGGGGAGAGACTTTTGCCCAGAGCACTCCCATACCTTGTTACTTAAAGCCTGTTTACACCTTTCCCTGCTTTGCAGAGGAAACTGATAACCCCCTTACCCTGAAGGCAGACCCTAAAGCAGGGGTCCTCAAACTATGGCCCGGGCCAGAAGCTGCAGCTGAGGATGATTATCCCCCTTACCAAGGGCTATGAAGTTTCTTTATTTAAAGGCCCACAAAACAAAGTTTTTGTTTTTACTATATTCCGGCCCTCCAACAGTCTGAGGGACAGTGAACTGGACCCCTATTTATAAAGTTTAAGGACTCCTGCTAAAGACTTTTAAAAATGAGTAAAAAAAAAATCAAAAGGATGATCAATAGCTTCTATACAGAAAAAGAAGAGGTTTGCAAACCCAAGGAGACAAATAGCAATCTCCAGACAATACCCCAAAGGAGAATGTTACCTGGCCACCTTTATATAATGCTTTCCTAGAAGAGACCATTAGAAGTCTCAAAAGAGAGTTAGAAGAAAAATGGGGAAAGGAAAGAGAAGCTTTGCAAGAAAGTAACAACTTCCTGAAATATGAATTGTAAAAGTTAAAAAATTACCAGGAAGTTCAGAAAAACAGAATTTGGGAATTGGAAAAGGTAAAAAAAAACCCCAGGAAAGTAGGATTTGTGAATTGGAAAAAGAAAATAATTCACTAAAAAAATTAATGAAATGGAAAAAAATTCCATAGAGAAAAATAACTCATTTAAAAATTCAATTAGACATGCACAAAAAGAAGCAGAAAAAAGCTAATGAAGAAAATAACTCATTAAAAATCAGAACTGAACAAATAGAAATCAATGAATCATTGAGACATCAAGAATCAGTCAAAAAAGACCAAAAAAAAATGATAAATTGGAAAAAACCATGAAATAAATACTTAGAAAAATGACAGACCTGGAAAATAGATCTAGGAGAGATAATCTGAGGATTATTGGTTTTTCCGAAAATTATGATGCAAAAAAGAGCCTAGATACTATTTTACAGGAAATCATCAAAGACAACTGTTCAGAGGTAATAGAATAAGAAGGTAAAATAGGCATTGAAAGAATTCATCGAACACCATCTGAAAAAGACCTAAAATAAAAACTCCAATGAATATTATGGCCAAATTTCAGAACTATCAGATTAAAGAAAAAGTATTACAAGCAGAAAGAAAAAAAATAATTCAAATATCGAGGTGCCACAATAAGGATCACCAAAGATCTGGCTGCCTCCACACTGAAGGATAGAAGGGCCTGGAATCTGATATTCTGAAAAGCAAAAGAACTTGTAATGCAGCCAAGAATAAACTACCCAGACAAGCTGAGCATTTTCTTCCAGGAAAGAAGATGGACATTTAATGAAATGGAAAAATTCCATTTGTTTCTAAGGAAAAAACCAGAACTAAACAAACAATTTGACCTCCAACCATAGGACTCAAGAGAAGCAGAAAAAATAAAAGGAACTCTTGAGAACTGTATTTCTGTGGAGGATATACAAAAAGACTACATGTATAATTTGATTTTACTGATATAACATAAAAAAAGGAAGTAGAAATGGAAACCGGATAATGTCAAAAAAGGGAAAGGGAGGATAAAAAGAGAGAAACTACATCCCACAAAGAGACAAAGGAAACTTATCATATCTGAGGAAATTTAGAGAGGGGGAGGAACACTGTGTGAATCTTGCTCTCATCAGAGTTGGCTCAAAGAGAAAATAATTGGCATACTTGTTTTACAGAAAATCTTCTCTCATGTCATTAAAAAGGGGGAGAGGAAAAGGGAAAAGGAAAAGAGTAATAAGGAAAGGGTAGAAGAAAGGGGAAGAGATTCAAAGGGGGGAAGGAGGGATCCTAAAGAGGGTGAGCGGCATGATACAAGTGGGGCACATAAGTTTAAAACTGGGAAAGATGGTTGGGGGGGACAAGTAAAAGAAAAGCATAATCTGGGGATAATATAATGGTAGGAAATACAGAATTAGTCATTTTAACTATAAATGTGAATGGGATGAATTCTCCCATAAAGCGGAGGCAGATAGCAAATTGAATCAAAAGTCAGAACCCTATAATATGTTGTTTAAAAGAAACACATTTAAAGCAGAGAGATACATACAGAGTAAAGGTAAAAGGCTGGAGCAGAATCTATTATACTTCAGGTGAAGTCAATAAAGCAGAGGTAACCATCCTTATCTCAGATCAAGCAAAAGCAAAAATTGATCTAAGTAAAAGAGATAAGGAAGGAAACCATATCTTACTAAAGGGTAGCATAGACAATTTAAAAATACAATTACCCAAGACAATTCCAAAAGACTCATTATGGAACTTGAAATTGACATCTAGTCACACATGTAATTCACATCCAATGTATCCAGAAATCAGATAAAAGCATACTGTTTTGACATTTTTTTTTCATTTTTAAAAATATTTTTCCCTTTTGTTCCATTTCTTCTTTCATGACGATATATTTAATATGATTATACATGTATAAATAGTATGAAATTTCTTGCTGTCTTAAAAAATGGGGATAATAGAGTGAAAAATTTGGAGCTTTTGATTTTGATCTTACAAAAATGAATAATGAAATCTACCTTCACAGGTAAATAGAAAAAATTAAATACTATTAACATTTTAAAATCATCAGTTTACTAGAAAATCATAAAAAGTCCAAATAATAAGAGCTCACAAAAGAGTAAGATAGCTTCTTTTAGACTATAATAAGTGAAAATATAAAGATTTACAAAAAATCTCAGCCATTTCTTTGTAAACGAAAATGCAAAGTGAACTTTCTAAAAAAGTCACAAGCAAAATTTATGATATCTAGGTAAAAAAACAAACACTTTAATAAGTAAAAATCTTCTGTGGAACACAGTCTGTGCACATTCTTTCTCTGAGACTGAAGGACATTTTAAAAGGAAATATTCATTAACGTTCTAACAGCTTCCTGAAAGGTAAAATAATGAGAACATAGGACATTAGTTTATAAAGAAAAATATAACCAGTAAAACCAAAACAACTGATCAAATTTTTCTTATCTCCCATCTACAAACAGGAAAGATTGTTCCCCCACAATGACTCTAGGTAACTGGAATTTTTCTTTTTTCATCTTTCAAATGTCTCCATAATGTTCAGATTGATATCTAAAAGACTTCTATGTAAATTTCTAATGAACTTCTTTGTAAAATCATAAACATGTCTCTGGTTGCTTTCATTAGTAAGTAAATGAGATTTCTCTGTATTACTCTCTACTTAGGAACACATTTTTATGACTGATTATTTTTACAGAAATACATTCTGTCTTCTCTTATCATCATCCCACCACAAGTGTAATATATAGGACTACAGAGTATAGGTTTAATTTTAGGGTGGAAAGGAGATACTAAGAGTATCCAAATAAAGAAATTGAGGATCACAGAATAGGATACCAAAGATCATTAACAAACATTTATTATAAACATATGTTGTACCATATAGGACTGAAGATTAAAAAAAAGGAAATTGTACTTGTTTTCAAGGAATATACATAAGAGATGATCACACGTATACATATAAATATATATATATATATACATAGATAATATAATTTATCTAATATTTTTCATTGTTTAACAAATTATATTATCTACTTAGCAACTTTGGAAGGAGACTACAACTATTATCACCATTTACCAGATTGGAAACTAAAGCCAACGTGGTTTAAATGAGAGTAACAAAGGTAGTTCATGTCTATGAATTCAGGTCTTACTGACTTCCAGTCCAAAACTTTTATAAATTGTTCAAATAGTTTCTAAGGAATTATAAATAACTGGAACAGAGAGATGGGCAAATTGGTTAAAGCCTAGAAAATGGGCATGAAAGCAATGTAGAATTAAAATTGTAAGGATTAGTAGATAATAAATTTAAAAGCCAGTTTTAGAAATCTATATTTTATTCTACATAGAATAGAAAACTGGAGTTTTCTGAGTAATGAAACACTCACAGAAGTTTTAAGCAACAAAAGCAATATTCAAGTTCTTGATCTCTACTTTTAAATCCAGTGGTTTTTCCATCAGTCCAAAGTGCCATAAAGAAAATTAAGTTCTCACAAGTTCATGGATTTGAACTCATCAGAATATAAATACAAATCTCATTTTCATGCAGATTTCAGATTCAAAAGCCAGGAAACATAGTCTAAATCCTTAATTTCATTACCAAATATGGTAATACAATCTGTCAACTGAAAAATGCAAGGTGTCCTTCCATAAAGTCTTATTATGTGTGAGAAATGAGCATGAAATGGAATCTGGAAAATATTGCCCCAAAACTCAAGTTGGCAATACACCACTGTGATCTAATATAGAAAATGTTGAGAGGAGGAATCTGGAAATGAGGTGTTAACAGTTGTCTTGTGGTAGGAGTTTTTATTTTTCTCAATTCAGAGATAAGACTCATTTCTCCCCAAATTTACTTTTACCATAAATATAATGGTAGTGAAAGCAATAATTATCTCAGAACATAATAGAGATGAAGGAGGTCATTTTTGATCCCCTAATAGGATCTTTACTCAAAATGACCAGATTGTTTTGCATTTTCTTTTCAAATCAAAGAAGTAATTTTAGGCAACTCCAGAAGAAATTGGTCATTTCCCATCAATGTTACCAAGAAATCACCTGAATATAATTGTCCTTTCCACTATAATCATGTTAACAATGTCAGATTATTATTTATATCACTTCCACCTCCAAAATAAGTAATTTGGAGTACTAACAAAACCAGTAACAGAAAATTTGAAAGATCTTGATTTAAATCTTCCTACAAATACTTACTTATTCTATTTTTCTAGGAAAATCACTTAAGTTCTTCATGCCCCATATTTTTCATCTATAAAAAGGGATTATAAACGATTTCCACCTCATCTGGTTTCAATAAGTCATAAATGAAATAAGGTAGTGGGAGTGTTTTAGAAATATCAAAGTAATTATATGCCATTGGGTTTTATTTTTTTTTTTGGCATGATTATGTATGCTTACAACATTCTTTGTGATTATAATTGAGCTTGCCTTAAGTTTCAAGATAAAATATCAATTGCTGGGCACAGATTACACAATTATATTCTTAATAATATATGGAAGGGTTTGTTTTGGCAACATATATATTAAAATTTAAATGTTACAAAGATTAGAATGAACATGGTGCAAGAATGACATGAAAATTTGTGAAGCATTCTATATTAAACTTGGAAAAATTTAAAATTAATTTCATACATAAAGGCCTTATATTTCAAATATATAGAGGACTGAACAAAATTTATTAAAAATAAGAACTATTTGGTCAAAAGAAAAGAACAGGCAGTTTTCAAAAGAAGAGATCAAAGCCATCAATAATCATATTAAAAAAATGCTCTAAGTCACTATTTATTACAGAAAAGAAAAGTAAAAGAACTCATAAGTAAGTAATATTACATAAAAATAAAATATTAAAGATCGTAGAGGGAGTGGAAAAGTAGCAACACAAATGCATTGTTAGTGGAGTTGTGAAATAATCTCATGATTCTGGAGAACATGTTGAAACTATGGCCAGATGGATATAAAACTGTACATGTATTTTGACAGGTATTTTGCTGTTAAGTTTATATTCCTAAGAGAAGAAAGAAAAGGGAAAAAGAACAATGCGCTCAAAAACATTTTTTAGATATAATAGTTCTTTCTGTGGTGACAAATAATTACAAATTGAAGTGATGCCCATTAATTGGGAAATGGCTGAACAAGTTGTGAATAAAATGGAATACTATAGTGCTTTTAACAAATATAGAGCAGTATGATTTCAGAAAAACCTGGAAAGTCTTATAAGAACTGATGCAAAATGAAGTAAATAAAGCCAAGAGAACAATGTAAATATTAACTGCGATATTGGAAGGATGATCAATGGTGAAAATTTTAACTATTCTGATGAATTATACAAGATAATTAAAAACCAATGAAAAAATGCTCTCCATGTTCAGAAAGAGAATTGATTACCTCCAAATCAAATAAAAGAATGCATGTTTCACTGTTTCTTCTTTTTTGGTGTTTTCTTTTGTGCCATGGTTAATATGAAAACATGCTTTAGATGACTTTACATGTATAATTGCTATCATACTACTTGTCTTTCCCATAAAAATGGGAGAATTTGGAACTTTTAAAGGGTTTTTTTTAATGAAATGATAAACAAAATTTTAATGTTATTGGAAAATAATTAATTAAATAAAATATGGCATAGTAGAGATAGTTTGAAATACCTAAATTAAAATCCTAAATGAGACACTTACAAAATGCTTTCCACATAACAAATCACTTCCTGCTTTACTTTTCATTCTTTTGAATGCAACCAAGGAAAAATGTTTAAGTAAAACTTTTTAATCAAATTAAAAATTAATAAATATAACAACACAAATATAACAAATCCCCACAAAACATGAGCTTTTAATTCCATAAATAAATATACCGTTAGGAATAAAAGTAGAAATACAGACTGATTATTTATGGAATATACATAGGTAACAATTAGACCATTGTCCAATTCTACCAAGTTGTATAAGAACTATCAGATTTGGTCCATGAAATGAGACTTTCTATAGCTCCCATTGTGAATTTAATGACAAGAGATCAGATTATCTTTTTAATTCCAATATATTAAAAACCAAATTTTGACATTATTCCCCAAACAGAAATCACAAATTACACTTAGGATCATTCTTAAATCACTAATTTATCAAAAGATTAGCTCAATATCACTATAACTATTTGAAATCTCACAGATACTATCCAGAACAATTTATATCAGTTTTACCTATTAAAAGAAAGATGAAAACAGACTACAAATACCAGCAAACTTTTACATAACAGAAAAAAATTCAAAACTTTATATGTCTTTACATTAATAGCTTAAACAAATAAACCTCTAGTACACATAACAAGAATCAAGTATCTCTACATACCACTAGGTATTTTAAAATTATATTGGGAAAAATTGCTTTTCTCTATCTACAGCATTGACATTATAAGTTTCAATCTTGCTAATCCGAAAAGGGATACCTTTATTCAAACAGGTATTTAGCAACATAAAATCTAATTAGCAAAAACAAAAACAAACAAACAAAAAAGAAAGAATCAAGACAATCAAAGAGTAAAGGGAAAAAGAGATCCAAGCTTCTCAAACATACCTTAATAATACAAAAGTAAGAAAGTACTTAAAAAAATAAATGCAAAAAAAAATTAAGGAAAATAAAAACAAATAACAGTTTTTTATGATCAGAATTTTTTCATAAATTGAAAAAAATATATAGATTTGTGTTTAAATCTAAATTTTTTAAACACTAAAAATGAAGTAATGAAATTTTGTTATTTACTTGTTTCATTTATCCCTGACTTTTCTTGAACTAATTTGAAATTTTCTTGGCAAAAATATTGGAATGGTTTACCAATTTCTTCTCCAACTCATTTTACAGATGAGTTACTGTGGCAAAAATGGTAAAGTGACTTACCAAAGGTGACAAAGCTAGTAAATGAGCCTGGATTTTGAATTCAGTTCTAACTCCAAACCCAGCACAATTAGCTTTGAAAACAAACAGCAAAAGATGTACTAAAAGATAGGTACAGATATATTAAACTCAATAAAAATTATCAAGAAATTGCTATTGCAATAAAATCACATGACTAAAAAATAAAATTTGAAGCTGAAAGAAAATTGATCAAGAGCTAAAATATTATTTTAAATGTTAATGAAAGGATATCTGAAGAAAATAAGATAAAGAGAAGTGAAAAATTTATAATAAGGACAAGTTTAGCATGATGGAAAAAGCAATATCACAGTACACAGGAGGGAATAGCTGAAAATAAGGGTCTACAATAACTTCACATTCTTAAGGAGTAATAAAAGGTTTATGTGGAAAAACAACAAAAACATTTTAAAATGGAATTTTAGGATAATTACAATTCCAAAGATTGTTAGAAAAGGTCTGTTTCAGTTGAGGGCAGGAGGAGGTGACCAGTCACAGACAGGCATGCAAGCAGAGAATGGAGGCTAATGTGCACTGTGCAGATCTGGGGCAGGATGCAGTATCTGCCGGCGGTGCAGACTCCACAATGTGGAGAATCTATAAGAAGGAATAAACAGCAGTATTGGCCACCCTATCCTGGTTGCAAGCCAATAGATCAGCAGAGAAGTTATAAAACATCCAACACAAACACAAAGGATAAATAGTAAACCCCAAAATGTCAAAGTCTCATGGGACCTGGCCATGCTCATTAAGCACCGAGAAGAAGTCAGCATGGACGCAGCAGGCTGAGGCTGCTTTGCTGAAGTAAAAGCTTTGGAGTAAGCTTAGAAAACCTCTCTTGCCCTAAAAGCAGATCCTAATTTAAAAAAAAATGAGTAAAAAGGCAACGAGAAGTCTAACCATAGATAATTTCTATAGTGAAAGAGAACAACAGATTTCAAACCCAGAGGACACTAAAAGCAGATTTTCTCCAGATGAAGACCCAAAAGGTATAACTTAGTCTCTATAACACAAGGCTCTCCTAGAAGAAATTAAAAAGTGGATGAAAAAAGGGCGAGAAGAAAAATGGGGAAAGGAAAGGAAAATTTTGCAAAAGGGTTTGGAAAAGGCATATAACTCATTGAAAGATAGATTTTACAAAATGGAAAAAGAAAACAACTCCCCAAAAAACAGAATTTGTGAAATGGAAAAGGTAAATAACTGCTTTAAAAAAATTTGTGAAATGGGAAAAAAAATTCCATAGAACAAAACAACTCATTTAAAAACTCAATTAAGCAAATACAAAAAGAAAAAAAAAATGAAAAAAAATACTTCACTAAAACCAGAACTGAACAGATGAAAATGACTCATTGAGACATCAAGAATTAATCAAGCAACATCAAAAAAAGGAAAAAAGAAAAATGTAAAATACTTACTTGGATTTGTAAAGCAACAGTTGTCAAAAACCATTTGGCACTATATAAGACATAAAATAATTGAGTAGTAGAATAGATTGGGTTCACAGAACAAAATAATCAATAACTACAGTAATCTAGTATTTGAAAAACATAAAGACCCCAGTTTTTGGGATAAGAACTCACTAATTAATAAAAACTTCTGGGAAAATTGGAAATTAGTATGGTAAAAAGTAGACATTGACCTACACCTAACACTCTATACAAAGATAAGATTGAAATCAGTTCATGATTTAGACATAAAGAGTGATCTTCTAAGCAAATTGGAAAATCAAAGGGCAGTTTACCTCTCAGATGTGTGGAGAAAGGAAGGAATTTGTGGCCAAAGAAGAACTCAAGTGTATTACTGAATACAAAATAGATATTATATTAAGTTAAAAAGGTTTTGCACAAATAAAATCAATGCAGACATGATAAAAAGGGAAGCAATAAAGTAGGAAAAAATTTTAACATTTAAGTGTTTTAATAAAAGCCTCCTCTCTAAAATATATAAAGAACTGACTCATATTTAAAAGAATTCAAGCCATTCTCCAATTGATAAACAGTCAAAGGATATGAACAGGCAATTTTCAGATAATGAAATTGAAACCATTTGTAGTTATATGAAAAGGTGCTCTAAATTATTATTGATCAGAAAAATGCAAATTAAGACAACTCTGACATACAACTGCATACCTCTCATCTTGGCTAAGATGATGGGAAATGATAATGATAAATATTGGAGGGGATGTGGGAAAACTGGCACAATAATACATTTTTGGTGGAATTCTGAACTGATTCAAGCATTCTGGAGCACAATTTGGAATTATGTCCAAAGAGGTTTCAAAATATGATTATCTTTTGATCCAAGCAGTGTTTCGCCTGGGCATATATCCCAAAGATTATCTTAAACGAGGGAAAGGGAATGGCATGTAAAAAAATGTTTGTGGCAGCCTCTTTGTAGTTGTAAGGAACTAGAAACTGAGTGGATGTCCATCATTTGGAGAATGGCTGAATAATTTATGATGTATGAATGATATGGAATATTATTGTTCCAGAAGAAATGATCAGCAGGATGATTTCAGGGCTGGAGAGACTTACATGAACCGATGCTAAGTGAAATGAGAAGAACCAGAGATAATTGTACATGGCAATAACAAGAATATAATCAATTCTGATGAACATGGCTCTTTTCAACAATGAAATGTTCAGGCATCTTCCAATGATCTTGTGATGATAAGAGTCATCTACACCTAGACAGAGTACTGTGCAAACTGAGGGTATATTACAACAAAACATTTTCACTCTTTTTGTGGTGGTTTGCTTGAAATGTATTTTTGTTATCACTTTTTTATTTTTTTGATTTGATTTTTATTGTTCAGGAAGATAATTGTATAAATACACATACCTATATTAGATTTAACATATGTTTTAACTGTGTTTAACATATATTGGATTACATGCCATCTAGGAGAACTAATGGGGGAAGAAGGGGGAAAATTAGAACTTGAGGTTTTTCAAAGGTCAGTGTTGAAGAAATTATCCATCCATATGTTTGAAAAATTAAAACATAAAAAAGAACTTTTAAAAAGCATGCATACCTTTTAATCCAGCAGTGTTTCTACTGGGCTTGTATCCTAAAGAAATCATAAAACAGGGGAAAGGGACCCACATGTGCAAAAATGTTTGTGGCAGCTCTTACTTTAGTGGCAAGCAACTGGAAACTGAGTGGAAGCCCGTCAGTTGGACAATGGCTAAAGAAGTTGGTATATGAATATGATGGAATATTGTTGTTCTATAAAAAATAATCAGTAGGATGCTTTCAGAGAGGCCTGGAGAGACTTGCATGAAATGATGCTAAGTGAAATGAGCAGAACCAGAAGAACATTATACATAACAACACCAACATAATATGATGATTTCTGACAGATGTGGCTCTTCTCAGCAATAAGATGCTTTAAGCCAATTCCAATGGCCTTGTGATGAAGAAAGCCATCTGCACCCAGAGGGAAGACAGGGAGAACTAAAGGTGTATCTCAACATATTATTTTTGCTCTTTTTGTTCTTTTGTAATTGCATTTGGTTCTTTCTCATTTTGTTTCCTTTTTGATGTGATTTTTCTTTTGCAGCATGATACTTGTGGAAATACGTTTGGAATAAATGCACATATTTAACATATTAGATTTCTTGTAGTATAGGGGAGGAGTGGGGGCAAAGGAAGGAAAAAATCAGAACACATAGTTTTGTAATTATAAATATTGAAAATTATCTACATATATATTTTGAAAATAAAAAAGCTTTAATTAAAGAAAAAAGAAGTAATAACAGAAGCCACAAGATTGACTTATGCAAGAATCTAACATTCATCAAGCCTAGACATATCATATGTGAACTCCAGAATGGCAACAATTTATATATTTAAAAAAAAAAAAAGCTAAAGACACTTCTAGGAATGGAACCAAGATAGGAGAGTGAATCTAGGAAGCTGCTCAAGCTCTCCCATTTCCTTTGAAAAATGACATGAAACCAAGCATTCCGCAGAGTCTGACAGAATGACATCACCCTCCATTTAAAAGTAGAGTGAAAAAACTTCAAGAATGGTCAGTCTCACTGGAGTGAAAGGGGTGTTTATTCAGTTCAGCTCAGACAGAATTTGGGAAAATCTTTGAGACGATTTTAATCATGGCAGATCAACTACTGAGCCCCTCACTCCTTACATAGTAGTAGAACAAAAAAGTGGAGTGGCCTCCAGTCATAGCTCAGAAAGCAAATTCTTAGAAATCAGGCTTTTCTTGGAAAGAACAGGCAAAGCTGCCCCCTGCAAATTCAAGGCTCAGAGTTCAAAGCCAAGGCTCAGAGGTGCACAGGAAGCCTGGAACAATGTCCCCTTTACTCCAGGAGCAGAAATCAACCATAAAATTCACAAAACAGGAAACACAAAAGGGGACAAAAAAGGAAATGAGGAAGAAACAGAAAGAGAACTTGATAATAGAAAGCTACTATCATAATAGGAAATATCAAAACACCAACTCAGATGAGGACAAACGATCCACAAAAGAAATACCAAAGAGTGATACAAATTGGACTCAAGACAAAAGAGGCTTCTTGGAAGTGCTCATAAAAGACTTTAAAAGGAAAATGAGAAGGAAAGAAGAAAAAAATTAGAAAAGAAATGATAAGTATGCAAGAGAGAGTCAATAATTTGGAAAAAGAAAGCAATTCCTTAAAAAATACAATTGACCAAATGCAAAAAAAAAAAAAAAATCCACTGGGAAAAAAAAACATTTGAAAAGCAAAATAAATCAAATAAAAAAGATATAAAAACAAACTGAAGAAAATCACACATTAAAAAGTAAAATGGGGAAAATGGAAGCAAATGACTCTAAAAGACATCAAGAAATCAATGTAAAATAAATTGGAAAGGCTCAAAAAATGGAAGAAAATGTAAATTCCCTCACTGAAAAAGCAGCTGAACTGGAAACCAAGGGAAAAACAGTTTAAAAATTGTTGGTCTACCTCAACTCCATGATCAAAACCAGAGTCTGGATATCATTCCTCAAGAGGTCATCAAGGAAAACTGCCCTGATAGACAAGAAATAGAGTAGGGGCCAACAGTCATTGAAAAAATATCTATGAATCACCTCCAGAAGAGATCTAAGAAAAAAACTCCAAAGAACATTGTTGTAATATTCCAGAACTATAATCTCAAGGAAAAATACTATAAACTTCCAGATAAAAGCAATTCAAGAAGTGACAATCAGGATTACTCAGAATCTGACAGTGTCTAAAATAAAGGATTGGAGGACATGGAGCACAATATTTCAGAAGTCAAAGAACGTGAGGTTAAAACTAAGAATTAATTACCCAGCTAGACTGAGCATCATCTTTAAGGGGAAGAGATAGATCTTCAGTGAAGTAAGAGACTCAATCATTTCTGTTGGAAAACAAACAAACAAACAAACAAACAAACAAAAAAACTAAGTAAACAAAAAATTTGATCTTCAAAGACAGGATTCAGGTATAGAAAGGAAACATAAGAAAATTATATGTAATTTAAATATTAAACTGTTTACATCCCTAGATGGGGAAATGATATTTGTAACTCTTGAGAATTATAACTGTTAGTAGAGGGTGTGGTTGTGGATGAGCTTTCATGTGATGATATCAAAGAAAAAGCCATTAAGGGATTTAAAAAAAGACTATACTGGGAGAAGAGGAAAGGGGAGGTATAATGGGATAAATTAGATCATATAAAAAGGCACAAATTATTACATGATAGGGAAAGAAGGAAAGTAGATGAACATTTTCTGAAACTTATTCTCATCAGTTCAAGTTCAAACAAACAAACTTAATCATTCAAATACGCATAAAATTTTTTCTTACCCAGCAATGAAGTAGGGGGAGAAAGAGGAAATAAAAATGAGGGGCTGGATAGAAGGAAGGGTAGAAAAACAAAGACTAAGAGAAAGGGATAAAAGAATAGGGAGGAGTGATAGAAGATAGGGCAGATAGTGGGTGAGATGGATTAAAAACAAAACACTAGTAAGGAAGGATAGGGTGAAAAGATAGAACTAAAATATATACAGGGGAAAAAACAGGATGCAAAGTTGATAATCATAACTATGAACTTAAATAGAATGAACTATGCCATAAAATGGCAATGAAAAGTCAAGTAGATTAAAATATAGAATCCTACAATATGCTATTTCCAAGAAACATATTTGAAACAAAGAGATATAAAGGGAGTAACAATAAAAAGTAATGTAATACCCTTCAACTGAAGTAAAAAAATAAAATCGGGGGGGGGGGCAGAGTCAAGATCACAGAGAGGACACAACTTCTTTCTGATCTTCTCCCACAACCATCAGCTAATTACCAAATCTAGCCTCTGAATTAGTTCTGGACAGGCAGAATCCATGAGAATTGGGAATGCAACAAATTATCAGCAGAAGATAATTTTGAAGATCGTCAAAAAAGATCTGTCTCAGTCAAGCACATAGGGAGGTGGCCAATCACAAGCAGGACGAGCATGCTGTGCAGACCCAGGGCAGAATGTGGAATCCACAGGCTGGTATAGATTCTGCACAGTGGAGAATATAGGGCGTGGATTCTACAGCAGTGTTGGCTACTCTGCCATGGCTGCAACCCTGTAGATCAGCAGAGAAGTTAAAAAAACATCCAACACAAACACAAAAGGTAAAGAGTGAACCCCAAAGCACTGGAGTCTCATGGAACCTGGCCATGCCCAACCAGCACCAGGAGTGAGTCAGCACAGAGTCAGTGCAACTGTTGCACCTTTGCTGCCACTTGTAGAGGAAACTTGGAAAACCTCCCAAACCCTAAAAGAAGATCCCAATTTTTTTCAAAAAAATGAGTAAAAAAGCAAGAGAACTATTAACTATAGATAGTTTCTATGGTGAAAGAAAAGAACAGATTTCAAACTATGAGGAGACTAAAAGCAAATCATCTCCAGATGAAGTTCCATCATGCAAGGCTCTCCTAGAAGAAATTTAAAAGAATATTAAAAGAGACCTAGAAGAAAAACGGGGAAAGGAAATGAAAACTTTGCAAGATGTTTTAGAAAAGGCATATAACTCATTAAAAGATAGATTTGACAAAATGACAAAATTGAATTGAGACAAAAAGGAGTATACTTTATTCCTGGCAGTTCATGGAACCTACACAAAAATTGACCATATGTTAGAATATAAAGAACTCAAAATCAAATGCAGAAAGGCAGAAATAGTAAAAGCATTTTTTCAGACTATGATGCAATAAAAACTACATTCAACAAAAAGTTAGGGAAAAATAGACCAAAAAGTAATTGGGAACTAAATAATCTCATCCTAAAAAATGAATGGGTGAAACAGCAAATCATAGACACAACTGATAATGTCATCTGAGAGAATTAAAATAATGAGACAATACACCAAAATTATTGGGATGCTACTGAAGTGGTAATGAGGGGAAAAATTATATCTCTAGATGCTTAATTGCATAAAATAACAAAAGTGCAAATAAATGAATTGAGCCTGTAACTAAAAAGCTAGAAAAAAAGCAAATTAAAAACCCCCAATCAGATATCAAACTTGAAATTCTAAAAATAAAAGGAGAAATAAATAATAGAGTAAAAAAAACCTATTGAATTAATAAATACTAGTTATTTTTATGAAAAAATTCAACAAAAGCAATAATTAAGAGATACTTTAGCCAATGTTATGCCAATAAATTTGATAATCTATGTGAAATGGAGGAATACTTACAAAAATATAGATTGCTCAGATTAACAGAAGGGGAAATAAATTAATTAAATAGTACCATTTTAGCAAAAGAAATAGAACAGGCTATTAATCAACTCCTTAAGAAAAAATTTCCGCGGTCAAATGGATTTATATGTGAATTCTAACTATTCCAATACTATATAAACTATTTGAAAATACAAGGAATGCAGGATTCCTACTTAATATCTTTTATGACACAGACATGGTACTGATACCTAAACAATGTAGAATGAAAACAGAGAAAGAAAATTATAGACCAATCTCCCTAATGAATATTGATGCAAAAATCTTAAATAAAATATTAGTTGGATAATATACCATGACCAAGTAGGATTACGCAGGGCTGGTGCAATATTTAGAAAACTGTTAGCATAATTGATAATGTCAATAACCAAATTAACAAAAAACATAGGATTATCTCAATAGATGCAGAAAAAAACATTTCATAAATTCCAACACCCATTCCTATTAAAATAAACACTAGAGAGTAGGAATAAATGGACTTTTCCTTAAAATAGTAGCATCTATTTAAAACCATCAGCAAGCATCATATGTAATGGGGATAAATTTGAATCATTACCAATAAGATCAGGGGTGAAACAAGGTTGCCCACTACTACCATTACTATTCAGTATTATATTAGAAATTCTAGCTTTGTCAATAAGTGAAGAAAAAGAGATTAAAGGAATTAGAGTAGGTAATGAGGAAATAAAATTATTACTCATTGCAGAGGATATGATGGTATACTTAGAGAACCCCAGAGAATCAACCATAAACTTATTAGATATAAGTGACAACTTTAGCAAAGTTGCAGGATACAAAATAAATCCACACAAATCATCAGCAATTGTATACATCATTAACAAAATCCAACAGCAAGGGATGCAAAGAGAAATTCCATTTAAAATAATTGTCGATATTATAAAATATTTGGGAATCTATCTGCCAAGGGAAAGTCAATAGCTATATTTGCAAAACTTCAAAACACTTTCCACATAAATAAAGTACGATCTAAACAATTGTAAAAGTATCAAGTGCTCTTGGATAGGCCGAGGGAATATATAATAGAGATGACAACACTACCTAAACTAATCCCAAGAAACTATTTTACTGACCTAGAAAAAAATAACAACAAAATTCATCTGGAAGAACAAAAGGTGAAGAATTTCAAGGGAATTAATGAAAAAAAATCAAATGAAGGTGGTCTAATGGTACCAGATCTAAAACTATATTATAAAGCAGCAGTCATCAAAACCATTTGATATTGGCTAAAAAATAGATTGGATGATCAGTGGAATAGGTTAGGATCACAAAACGAAATAGTTAATAACTGTACCAATCTAGTATTTGACAATCTAGTGGCCCAAACCACCAGTTTTTATGATGAGAATTCACTATTTGACAAAAACTACTGGGAAAATTAAAAAGCATTATGGGAGAAACTAGGCATTGACCCATTCTTAACCCTGTACACCAAGATAAGATCAAAATGGGTTCATAATCTAGACATAAAGAATGAGGTCATAAATAAATTAGAAGAAAATAGGACAGTTTACCTCTCAGACCTGAGGACAAGGAAGGAATTTGTGACTAAAGAAGAACTAAAGATTTTTATTGATCACAAAATAGATAATTTTGATTATATTAAGCTAAAAAGTTTTTGTACAAACAAAACTAATAAAGCAAGATTATAAGAGAAGCAATAAAGTAGGAAAACCTTTTTATATTCCAAGGTCCTGATGAAGGTCTCATTTTTTTAAATATATGGAGAATTGATTCAATTTTGTAAGAAATCAATCCATTCTCTGATTGATAAATGGTCAAAGGATATGAACAGACAATTTTGAAATGAAGAAATTGCAACTATTTATAGCCACATGAAAAGGTGGTTCAAATCACTACTGATCAGAGAAATGAAAATTAATACAACTCTGAGACACCACTACACACCTGTCAGATTTGCTAAAATGACAGGAAAAGATAATGACAAATGTTGGAGGGGAAGTGGGAAAACTGGGACACTAACACATTGCTGGTGGAACTGTGAATGAATACAACCATTCTGGAGAGCAATATGGAACTATGTTCAAAAAGTTATCAAACTGTGCATACCTATGACCCAGCAGTAGTACTACTGCGTTTTTATCCCAAAGAGATCTTAAAAGAGGGAAAGTGACCCACATATGCAAAAATGTTTGTGGCAGCCCTTGTTATACTGGCAGGAAACTGGAAACTGAGTGGATGCCCATCAACTGGAGAATGGCTGAATAAATTGTGATATATAAATGTAATATAATATTATTGTTTTATAAGAAATGACCAATAGAATGATTTCAGAGAGGCCTACAGAGACTTACGTGAATTGATGCTAAATAAATGTGCAGAACCAGGAGATCATTATACATGGCAACAACAATAATCATCAGTTCTAATGGATGTGGCTCTCTTCAACAATGAGATGATTCAAACAAGTTCCAATTATTCGGTAATGAAGAGAGCCATCTACACCCAAAGATAGGACTATGGGAAATGAGTGTGGACCACAACATTCTTTCTGTCGGACTATCTGCAATCTAGGGGAGGGAATAGGTGGAAGGAGAGGAAAATTTGGGACATAAGATTTTATAAGGGATCAGTGTTGAAAAATTAGCCATGCATATGTTTTTTATAAATAAAAAGCTATAATAAAAAAGAAAAAAAAACTAGTGGTAGTAATTGTGATCTCTGATAAAGCAAAATTAAAATGGAACTAATTAAAAACATAAGGAAAGAAAGAACAGCTTGATAAAGGGTACTGTAAACAATGAAGTAATAATGATATTAAATGTACATGAACCAAGTAGTAGAGCATACAAATTCCTGGAGAAGATATTAAGATAATAACAGGAATAAAGCAACAGCAAAACTCTTTTAGTGTTGGACCTCAACTTTTCCTGCTAAAAATCAGACAAATCTAACCGCAAAATAAACAAGAAAGAAACTAGGGAGGTTAATAGGATCCTAGAAAACCTAAATATGATAAATCTCTTTGATTTAATAGAAACTAAATGAATATACTTTTTTTCTTGGCACCACATGGCACCTACACAAAAACTGACCATGTATTAAAGCATTAAAACCTCACCATGAAATGCAGAAACACAGAAATAGTAGAAGCTTCCTTTATAGACCACAATGCAATAAAAATTATATTCAAATAAAAGCCAAGGAAAGATAGACTAAAACCAATTGAAATTAAATAATCTAATTCAAAGAATGAGTCCATCAAACAAATCACTGAAACAATCCATAATGTAATCCAAGAGAATGTCAATAATGAAACAATACAATAAAGCCTATGGTATTCAGCCAAAGAAGTTCTTAGGAGAAATTTTATATCTCCAAATAGCTACATGAACAAAATAGAGAAAGAGGAAATCAAGGAATTGAGCATGCAACTAAAAAAATTAAAACGTTAAAAAGAACAAATGAAAAACATCCAATTAAATATCAAATTAGTAATTCTGAAACTCAAAAGAGAAATTAATAAAATTGAAACTAGGAAAACTATTGAATTAATTTTAAAAATTAAGAGTTGGTATTAAGAAAACACTAACAAAATAGTTAAAGCTTTGATTAATTTGATTAGAAAAAAGAAAGAAAAAAAAAACAATTCACTAGCATGAAAAATGAAAAGGGTGAATTTACCAACAATGACAAAGAAATTAAAGAGATAATTAGGAATTACTTTTTCCAACTGTATGGCAGCAGATATAGCAATCTAACCAAAATGGATGAATATTTACAAAAATATATATTGCCTGATCTTATGATGATGAGAGCTATCTACACCCAGAAAAAGGTCTGTGGGAACTGAGTGTGGATCACCACATAGCATTTTTACTCTTTGTTGTTATTTGCTTGAATTTTCTTTTCTTTTGCATTTTTTTCCTTTTTGATCTGGTTTTTCTTATGCAGCAATATAAGTGTATAAATATGTATGCCTATAATGGATAAATATATATATATATACATATATATATATATATATATATATATAAATTGCCTAGATTAACAGACAAGGAAATAAATTACTACAATAGTCCCATTTTAGAAAAAAGAAACTGAAGAAGCCATCAATGAACTCCCTAAGAAAAAATCTCCAGAGCCAGATGGACTTACAAATGAATTCTACCAAATATTTAAACAATTAATTCCAATACTATGTAAACTATTTGGAAAAATAGGTAACAAAAGGAGGCCTGCCAAGTTCCTTCTATGACACAAATATGGTACTGATACTTAAAGCAGGAAGAGTCAAAATTGAGAAAGAAATTAAAGATTAATCTCCCTGATGATTATTGATGCAAAATATTTAAATATCATATTAGCAAAGATATTACAGCAACTTCTCAGCAACGTATGCACAATCAAGTGGGATTTATACCAGGAATGCAGGGCTGGTTCAATATCAAGAAAACTATTATCATAATCATTGATATCAGTCTCAAAACTCACAGAAATCATATGATAAGCTTTATAAATGTCAAAAAAGCTTTTGACAAAATACAGTACCCATTGCTATGTAAACCACTAGAGACCATAGGGATAAAGGGAGCTTTCCTTAACATAATAAACAGTATCTATGAAAAACAAACAACAAACATTATTTGTAAAGGAAAGAAGCTGGATACATTCCCAATAAGATAGGGGTGAAACAAGGATGCCCATTATCACCACTATTATTCAACATTGTACTAGAAATATTGGCTTTAAGAATAAAAAAATTAAAGAAATTAAAGGAATCAAGTATACCTGCAACAACAAATAATATTAGCAGTCCAATACAAATTTAGAAATATTCCATCATTGCATAGAAGTGATCCTGGATTAGAGACTTGCTTGGTCATAGGTTATAGGAAATTTAGTTTTTAAATAAATAACATTGGGATAATCAGACAAAATACTGTATCTCTGCCCAAATAAAAAAAGAAACTGAAAAAACCACATCTTACCTTTGAAGAAACAGTCCTTGCTATGGACAATGTAGATTTTCTTTTTCTGCAGACATGAGGCCCGGTGTAGCTCACAATGGTTTTCATAAAATTTGCCATCAGATCCACATATTGGCATGTAAGTGGACTTGCAAGTTTCCAAACATTGACATTCTGGCATCTGAGTCTCTTCATTTACAATACAACGACTACCTCGGCCACAATGGTTATTTTCACATGATGCATGTAGACCATCATGGCCAAAATACACTAAAATGGAAACAAGGAAAAATGTAGAAAAGGTTTAAATACTATTCACTCAAACTAGTATAAAGACTTTCATGGCTTTCATGAAATTCTATGGCTTTCAAAATGGTCAAAAGAATGTCAAAACAAAGAATCATCTATCTCAAAATGTAGGGATTCACAATGTTTCTCCTTCAATCAATCATCTCATGGAAAATACAAAAATTAGTAAGAAAAGAAGAGAAAAAAAGAGAAAAATAGCCCTCCAAAACAAAGCTAGGAACTTTATAAACACATTTCAAATCATTTTTTCACATGAAATCAGATCTAAACAATATAAAAAATATCTGCTCCTCATAAGTAAGCTGCTCATATAATGAACCAATATAATAAAAATGAAAATTTTGCCTACACTAATTTACTTCAAAGTAATACTGATCAAACTACCAAAAACTTATCTGATAGAGCCAGAAAAAATGACAAAATTCATCGGGAAGGATAAAAAGTCAAGAACATCAATGAAATGAATTTAAAAAAATACAAAGGAAGGTAGCCTAACAATATCACATCTCAAACTGTATTAGTAAATAAGAAAAAGAAGAAAAACTTTTTGGTATTGGCTAAAAAATAGAGTGCTAGATCAGTGAAATAGATTTGGTACACAAAACACTATCAATGACCATAGAAATTTAATTCTTTTTATTTTTTTATATATTTTGGTAAACACTATTTTATTTTCCCCTCAATTACATATAAAGTTAGTTTTCTTTTTCCTTTCTTTTAATTTTTATACACATTTCTGTATCATTCATATGGGGAAAGAAAAATCAGAACAAAAGTAAAAAACCATGGGAGAATATAAAAATAACTTAATCTAGCATGTTTTGATTTACATTCAGTCTTCATAGTTCTTTTTCTGAATGCAGGGGCATTGTCTATCCAAACGTTATATGGATTGTTCTTGATCACTGACAAGAACCAAATCTTTGATACTTGATCATTGCATATTCTTGCAGTTACTGTGTATAATGTAATCCTGGTGCTGCTTGTTTCATTCAGCATGAATTCATGTAAACCTTTTCAGGCCTTTCGAAAAATTAGCTTGTTCATTATTTTTCAAAGAACAATAATATTCTATTACCTTCATATACCACAACTTATTCAGCCATTCCCCAATTGAAAGGCATTTACTCATTTTCCAGTCTTTGCTACAACAAAAAGAGCTGCTACAAACATTTTGCACATGTGGGTCTTTTCCCCTCCTTTATGGTTTTCTTGGGACATAGATCCAGTAGTAGAACTGCTGGGTCAAAAGATATGCACAGTTTTATAGCTTTTTGGGCATACTTTCAAATTGTTCTCTAGAGTGGTTACCTCATTTTACAAATCCACTACCAATGCATCAGTGTCCTACTTTTCCCACACCCCCTCCACCATTTGTTGTTATCTTTTTCCGTCAACCTAGTCAATCTGAGGCAATCTAATGTTTGATAAACCCAAATATCTCAGCTTTTAGGATGAAATTTCATCATTTGACAAAAACTGCTAGTAAAATTGGAAAACAATTTTTGTATAGGACACAAACTATATATGGACCAATATCTCACACTTTGTATGAAGATAAGATCAAAATGTGTCCATGAACTACATCATAACAAACCTGAAGAACAAAGAGTATTCTAACCCTCATATCTATGGGGAGGGAAAGAATTAATGATCAAATAAAACATAAAGAACATTTGATAATGTAAAGTTTTTAAAATGTAAAATAAATAACTTTGATTATGTTAAATTAAAAGACTTTTATACAAACAAAAATCAAGGAAGCCATGATTAGAAGGAAAAAAAACTGGTAAATAATCTTAACTGCAAGTAGATCTAATAAAGGCTTCATTTCTCAAATATATAAAGAACTGAGTCGAATTTATAGGAATACAGCAATTCCCCAATTGATAAATACTTAAAATGATATGAACAGGTAATATTCAGATGAAGAAATCAAAGCTATTGCTAGGTATATTAAGAAGTGGTCTATAGCACTTTTGATTAAAGAAAAACAAAATAAAACAACTATTAAGTTCCTCCTCAAACCTATCAGATTGGCTAATGTGATAAAGAAAGGGAAAGTGATACCTTTTGAAGAGAATGTCAGAAAATTTGGGACCTAATACACTATTGGTGGAAATGTGAACTGATCCAACCATGATAGAGAGCAATTTGCACTTATGCCCCAAAGCATCTATTCCAAAAGATCTATACCCCAAAGAGATCATAAAAAAGAGAAAATGAGCTATATATGCAAATATATTGATAGCAGTCCTTTCCAAAGTAACAAAATATTGGAAATTGAGGGGATGCCCAATATTTGGGAAATAACTAAACAAGCTGTGGTATATGAATATAATGCAATACTATCATACAATAAGAAATGATAAACAGACAAATTTCAGAAAAAACCTGGAAAGACTTCTATGAACTGATGCCAAGTGAAAAAAACAGAACTAGGAAAACAATGAACATGGTGTCAGCAACACTGAAATGATCGACTATGAATACTTAGCTCTGTTCAACAACACAAAGATCCAAGTCAAGTATAAAGGACTCATAAAGGGAAAATGCTATTTATATCCAGATCAAGAATGGACAAACTCTGAGTACAGATATTTTTCATATTTTTTTCTTTTGATGTTTTTCTTCTTTCACAACTGTGACTACTATGGAAATATGTTTTGCATGATAGCACATGTATAAACAATGTCAAACTGCCTACCATCTTTGGAAGAGGGCAAGAAAAGAAGAGAAGGCAAAAAATTTGGAACTCAAAATCTTGTAAAAATGAATGCTAAACATTTTCTTGACATGTAACAGGGAGGAAAAGAAAACAAGATTTTAAAAGTGACCTAAAAAATTATTTCCTCTTAGAACCAGCAATTGGATTGAAGAGGAATGATTGTCTCTACAATTTCATTTTTTATATACATCGTTCCTTGTTACCTCAATGAACTACTGAAATAATTTAGTACTTGGTATTCCTGTCTCAAGTCTCTCAATATGCTGTTGGTCCTCCAAGTAGATGACAGACTAATGTTCCCAAAATACAGATTTGGTCATGATTCCATTTCTATTAAACAGCAACAACAATAACCAATACCAGAAACTTACTATCACTTACAGAATAAACATAAAACCTTCAATTTGGCATCCTGTCTCCTTAACATTGAAAAAAGACAAACTTTATTCTTCTAATTCTAAGAGCCACTGAAAATGAGCTCAATGATAATCCTCAAAGAAAAATGTCTTTCTAAAGTCTGGGCATTTTTACTTGTTAGACAACATAGCTGAAACTCTCTTCTTGCTCATATCTATCTCCTAACTTCTGCATTCCTCATGGCCAAATAAAATTCCCACCTATGATTTTGTAATTTTTGGTCATTCAAGTCCATTATTAAAGGGATATTTATACTTCATTTATATTTAATTGTTTCCAAATCACCAACTCCTGAGAGCTCCTTTAGACCAGTCTGACTTTTCCTTGATAGCATACCACAATACCTGGCACATGGGAGCTGCTTAATGCTTATGAATGATTTAAAAGAAAAGGAGGAAGTAAAAGAAGGAGAAGGAAGAGTGAGAGGGAGGGGGAGAAATAGGGAAACAGAGAAGGAATAAGAGACAGAGAGAGGAGACGGAAAGGTCACAATGATGATCCCAGTGGACTCAGGGATAAAGTTCTGAGCAATTAGAATAACTATTAGACAGCACTTTCAAAAGTGATTTAGAGCATCTTTTCATATGATTAGAAATAGTTTTAATTTCTTCATCTGAAATTTTTTGTTTATATCCAATGGCTTGCATTCTTATAAATTTGAGTCAATTTTCTATATATTATAGAAATGAGGTTCTTCTCAGAACCGTTAAATGTAAAAGTTTTCCAAATTTATTCCTTCCCTTGTAATTTTGTCTGCATTACTTTTGTTTGAATAAAACCTTTTTAACTTAATATAATCAAAATTATCTATTTGGTGTTCCATTATGAGTTCTACTTCTCCTTTGGACACAAATTCCTTCCTTCTCCAGAGATCAGAGCAGTAAACTATACTATGTTCTACTAACGTGCTTATAATATCACTTTTTATGTCTAAATCATGAACCCATTTTGACTTTACCTTGGAATGTGGTGTTAAGTATGGCAAAATACCTAGTTTCTGCCATACTAGTTTCCAATTTCCTAACAGTTGTTGTCAAATAAGAGTTCTTATCCCCAAAGCAAGCCTCCCATAGTTCTTACCTTCAACAATTCTCCTTCCTTTTACTCCTCTTTAATTTCTCTCTATCTTCCCTTTCTTTCTCTGGCACACTATTTATTTGTTCCCTTAATAGTATTTTATTTTTTCCAATTACATGAATAATGTTGGGTTTTCAACATTAATTTTTACAAGATTTTGAGTTTCAAATTGTCTTCTTTCCTCCTGTCCCTTCACCCTGCCCAAGACAACAATGAATCTGATATGTGATATACATATATAAATCATTTAAAATATATTTTTATTAATAAAAAAAATCAAATGAAGGTGACCTAGCTGTACCCAAAATAAAAGTATATTATAAAGCAGCATTCACCAAAACCATTTGGTATTGGCTAAGAAATAGATAGTTGATCAGTGGAATAGGTTAAGTTCACAAGACGAAATAAGTCAACTATAGGAATCTGGTGTTTGAGAAACCCAAAGATCCTAACTTTGGGGTAAAAATTCATTATTTGACAAAAACTGCTGGGAAGACTGGAAATTAGTATGGCAGAAATTAGGCATGGACTCATACTTAATACCGTACATGAAGATAAG
The DNA here is from genome assembly GCF_902635505.1 of Sarcophilus harrisii. Classification (NCBI taxonomy): domain Eukaryota; kingdom Metazoa; phylum Chordata; class Mammalia; order Dasyuromorphia; family Dasyuridae; genus Sarcophilus; species Sarcophilus harrisii. The sequence goes on along the minus strand of NC_045427.1, from coordinate 348,809,302 downwards.
ATCAAAATGGGTCCATCATTTAGGCATAAAGAATGAGATTATAAATAAATTAGAGGAACATAGGATAGTTTACCTCTCAGACTTGTGGAGGAGAAAGCAATTTGTGACCAAAGATTAACTAGAGATCATTATTGATCACAATATAGAAAATTTTAATTATATCAAATTTAAAAGGCTTTGTACAAACAAAACTAATGCAAATAAGATTAGAAAGGAAGCAACAAACTGGGAAAACATTTTCGCAGTTAGGTTCTGATAAAGGCCTCATTTCCAAAAGATATAGAAAATTAACTCTAATTTATAAGAAACCAAGGCATTCTCCAATTGATAAATGGTCAAAGGATATGAACAATTTTCAGATGATGAAATTGAAACTATTTCCACTCATATGAAAGTGTTCCAAATCACTACTGATCAGAGAAATGCAAATTAAGACAACTCTGAGAAACCAGTACATACCTGTCAGATTGGCTAAGATGACAGGAAAAAATAATGATGAATGCTGGAGAGGATGCGGGACAACTGGGACACTGATGCATTGTTGGTGGAGTTGAGAATGAATCCAACTATTCTGGAGAGGAATCTGGAATTATGCCCCAAAAGTTATCAAACTGCATACCCTTTTACCCAGCAGTGTTACTACTGGGCTTATATCCCAAAGAGATATAAAGAAGGGAAAGAGACCTATACGTGCCAAAATGTTTGTGACAGCCTTGTTTGTAATGGCTAGAAACTGGAAAATGAAAGGATGCCCATCAATTGGAGAATGGTTGGATAAACTGTGGTATATGAATGTTATGAATATTAGTGTTCTATAAAAAATGACAAGCAGGATGAATACAGAGAGGCTTGGAGAGACTTACATGAACTGATGCTGAGTGAAATGAGCAGAACCAGGAGATCATTATAATACTTCAACAACGATACTTTATGACGATGTATTCTGATGGAAGTGGATTTCTTCAACAGAGAGAAAATCTAATTCAGTTTCAATTGATCAATGATGGACAGAAACAGCTACATCCAAAGAAAGATCAATAATACAATGTTCTCCTGGTTTTAGTTACTTCACTCAGCATCAGTTCATGTAATTCTTCCCAGTTTCAGACTGTATGTGCGACTGAAGCAGAGTACCCAATTATTGTTGTGATAGTTAATAGGTAGGATAGAAGATCCACGAGGAAAATATTTAAGAATATAAATGGAAATGACTTGAAAATAACTTAGAGGAAGTAAGACTGAAAAACAAGTATAATGAATTGTTAAGAAATAGAGGAGATAGCTCTATAATGATATGAGTATGTTTCCTTAAAAATTGCGTCTTTTCAGCAAAATTCTTTATCCATCTGAAGACTTAAAATGGCTCATTAAAAACAAGAACCTTTTTATATCTGTAGGCTACATCTAATTTACTAATTCACTTCTGTGAGTTTATTTATACCATATATTAAATTTTTATATGATATTATACCTCCAATGAGAGGTTGTATTAGAGTATAACCTAAAAGAATAGCACATGAGAGGACACACAAGATGGGTACTCTATTACTCATTGAGCCTGCTGAGGATAACTTAAATTACAGTAAAAAAGATTGAATTTATTGGATACAAGGGGAAAGACTGCAATAATTCTTCTGAGATGGAATTAAAGGGAACTGAATAACAAAATAGGGATTTTACTGATGGAGGTGATAAAAAGTATGTAATGAGCATACTGAGTGCAAAAAACATATATATTCAGACCAGAAGTACAAATAGAAATTCAGATAACTTGATCTCCATTCTCAGAGTGATAGATTTTGATTCTAAAGAGATCCTATACTTTATAAGAAATGAAAGATGCAATGATAATATAAATACTGGTTACTAAGCAATTTATAAAGGAATTTACATTTTTTTCATTTGATCCTCCAAATAACCTTGAAAGGTAAATACTATTACTATCTTTATTTTATATAGAGGAAACTGAAGCCCAGGATGATACAAATGTAAGGCATGGTTCAAAGCAAGATTTTCAACATAGATACAAGGAGTAATTCCATTTAAAATAACTGTTGATAATATAAAATATTTTTGAATTTATCTGCCAAGGCAAAGTCAGGAAATATATAAGCAAAACAACAAAACACTTTCCACACAAATAAAGTCAGATCTAAGCAATTGGAAAAACATGGATAAATCCAGCAAATATAATAAACATAACAATACTCCCTAAACTTCTTTATTTATTTAGTGCTATGCCAATCAAACTCTCAAGAAACTATTTTACTGACCTAGAAAAAATAACAACAAAATTCATCTGGAAGAACAAAAGGTCAAGAATTTCAAGGGAATTAATGAAAAAAAAAATCAAATGAAGATGGCCTAGCTATACAATATTTAAAACTATATTTTAAAGCAGCGATCATCAAAACCATTTGGTACTGGCTAAGAAATAGACTAATTGATCAGTGGAATAAGTTAGGCTCACAGAACAAAATAGGGAATGACTATAACAATCTAATATTTGACAAACCAAAAAACCCCACCTTTTGGGATAAGAATTCACTATCTGACAAAAACTGCTAGGAAAACTGGAAACTAGTAGGGCAGAAAATAGGCATAAACCCACACTTAACACCATATACCAAGATTTGGGTGCATACCCTTTGATACACCAATGTTTCTGTTGGTATTATATCCCAAAGAGATCTTAAAAGAGGGAAAGGGATCCACATGTGCAAAAATGTTTGTGGCAGCCCTCTTTGTAGTGGCAAGAAACTGGAAACTGAGTGGATGTCCATCAATTGGAGAATGGCTGAATAAATTATGGTATATGAATGCTATGGCATACTATTATTCTTTAAGAAACAACCAGCCAGATGATTTCATAGAGGCTTGGAGAGACTTATGTGAACTGATGCTAAGTGAAATGAGTAGAACTAGGAGATCATTATACACTTCAACAACAAGATTATATGATGATCAATTCTGACAGACGTGGTTCTCTTCAACATTGAGATGATTTGGACTAGTTCCACTTATGCAGTGATGAAGAGAACCATCTACACCCCAGTGAGAGAATCATGGGAACACAGGGTGGAACACAGCATAGCATTCTTACTCTCTCTGTTATTATTTGCTTGCATTTTGTTTCTTTTTACTCAATTTTTCTTTTTTTTTTCCCTTCTTCATCTGATTTTTCTTGCACAACCGGGTGGTTGTATGAATATATATACACATATTGCATCTGGCATGTATTTCGGCATATTTGGCATGTATTTGACTGCCTGTAATATGGGGGAGGGGATGGGGGAAGGAGGGGGGAAATTTGTGGCAGGGGATTATGCAGAGGTCAATCTTGGAAAAATTACCCATTAATATGCTTTGTGAAAAACAAGCTTTAATTTTAAAAAGTTTATTTAATAAAATATACTATTTTGATAGTGTTGTTTCTCAAAATTTTCAGTCTAGTGCTTACTCAATAAAATTCAAATATATTTATCTCCCAAATATATGGTATCTTCCTACTGACTTTTCCTATATTATCTCAAAACACTGTCTTCCTTTCAATATATACTCCAATATTCTTCTTTTTCATTTATCAGGCTATCTTAACTTTCTGATCTTCATGATTTCCCTCCCTTTGTTCTTTAATAACAAATATTCCCAATTCTTTCCCCATATTTACTTGAGGAAAAAGAAAGCATTCTTCATGAAAAATTCCTGATTTTTTCAATCAATAGTAATGATTTGAAAAATGAAAATTCACAAAATATTGTTTGTTCCAACTCTTTAGTATACTATCATATAATCTATTATTGAATTCTCAAGAAAATACACATTCTAAACAGAGATTTTTTTTAAATCAGTTTCCCCAAGGCCTAGTATAATGTTCTATACTTTGAAATTATTAAGTATTTGTTGATTGAGTTATTTGTCCAACTATCTCATTTTATGCTTGATGAAATAGAGAGAACATATACCGCCAATTTTTTAATTAAAGCTTTTTTATTTTCAAAAAATATTCATAGATAATTTTCAGTATTCACCCTTACAAAAACTTGTTACAATATTTTTCCTCCCTTTTCCCTACCATCTCCCCCAGAAGATAATTAATCCAATATATGTTAAACATGTGTAATTTTGTATACATATTTCCACAATTATCATTATTCCAGTATTTCTTAAGGTTCTAAAATGTGCCTTAAGGATCTAAAAAACAATCTGCTAGCCAGGGTAGATTCAAAGATTCAGACAGTTGATAGAAATATTAACCATTAGGTTAATAAGAAAGATGAGGACAAAAAAAAAGAAAGAAAGAATATGCTTTCACAATATGCCTCAATTTTGTTGATTTATTTGATGTTTCTCTTAAAAAATTTGGGACCAAATCGATAAGAAGAAATGATGGGTAGGCAAATCTGCCATATTATTACTACATACTTAGGGTTGTATACTGGCTGAAAATTATGTTTACTTAGCTATACTATCAATGCCACAATCCTTTTGTTAGTGAAAAAATAAAAACCAATTTTTTTCTCTCATTCAAATCAATTGCTAAATCTGTTTGATTTCACCTAGAATAATAAATCAGAAATAGATAGTACCTTGCAGACTATCTGGTCTAACCATCTTGTTTTAATTTAAATGATATCTGAAAAAAAATTGAACACAAGATTTTGCAAGGATGAATGTTGAAAAAATATCTTTCATTGTATTTTGAAAATAAAAAGCTATTATTAAAAATAAATCTGCTTAAGGGTTCTGATAAAGACCTCATTTTTATAATGAGTCCAGACCTCAACTCAGTATCTAGGTATTGTCTGATCATGGCAAGGCATGGTGGTTACTGTTACTTCTCCCATTCTGGGTATTCTAAATGTACCTAAGTATTCTTAACATACATAACTTTGCTTTTGTGTCCATGCAATATACTCCTACATAGATTGGTGGATTGGGATTTTATCTTGTTCATTTTTTAAAAAATTTCCACAGTGCTACAAACATAAGTATTCACTGGATTGATTTAAATTGAACTGAATGGAACTTGCAGGCAATGCAAAGTCTGTAAATAACAAAAATACAGTGTTTTGCTTCAATCCAGGGAACACATGGCTTCCAGGGCCTACATTCAGCTCCCAGGGATGATAGCTCCTGCAAGTCACACATAAATAAAATCACCTTTCTCATTTATCTAGTGTGAAGGGGATGTTCCTAGACCTTGCTCTCAAGTTGCTTACAATCTACTAGAAGGATAACATGTGCACCATTATGAATGTCAAAATACTCCTTGAGTGAGACCTCATAGGGCCTCCAGGCATTCTATTTTATCTTCAATCAGCCCCACAAAAAGCTCTTGTGTGTTCAGCTGCCCTGGCCCTCAGCTGTTTCCAATGTTCAGCACAAACTTTATTGAAATTAGAAACACAATTTATCATTCCTCTTACACCATGCTCCTTCTAATTAGCTTCATTTGATGTGGGCTGTCAGCAGGGTCTAGGAAGAGGCCAAACAAAAGAGAGGATTGTTCACAGGTCTTGGGGTGAGGGATAAAGGGTGAGAGGTGAAGCAGTCCCTTACTGGGGTCAGGAAGTTGAGAACATGTCTGAGGGTATCCTTGACTATTCCAGAGCACAGAGAAAAATGGCTGTTGCCAATAATGAGAGGAATAGCTAGGGGAGGGGAGTGGGGGGAAAGAGGGGAAAATTTGAAATAAAAGGTTATGTAAGGATCAGTGGTGGAAAAATTACCCATGCAAATGCTTTGTAAATAAAAAGCTTTAATAAAAACAAAAACCAAAAAAGACCTCATTTCTAAAATATAGAGAAGTAAGCCAAATTTATAAGAATTCAAGCCATTCTCCAATTGTTAAATGGTCAAAGGATATGAACAGACAATTTTCAGATGAAGAAATTGAAACCATTTTTATTCGTATGAAAAGATGCCCTAAATCACTAGTGATCAGAGAAATGCAAATTAAAAGAACTCTATGATACAACTACACACCTGTCAGATTGGCTAAAATGACAGGAAACGATAATGATCAATGTTGGAGAGGATGTGGAAAAATCTGAACACTAATATATTGTTGGTGGAATTGTGAACAGATCCACCCATTGTGGAGAGCAATCTGTAACTATACTCAAAAAGCTATGAAACTGTGCATACCCTTTGATCCACCAATGTTGCTAATGGGTTTATGTGTTAAAGAGATCTTAAAAAAGGGAAAGGGACCACATGTGCAAAAATGTTTATGGCAGCCCTTTTTGTAGTGGCAAGAAACTGGAAACTGAGTGGATACCAGCAGTTGGAGAATGGCTGAATAAATTATGATATATGAATGTTATAGAATGTTATTGTTCTAGAAGAAACAATCAGCAGGACGATTTTATTTAAAGAGACCTGGGGAATTTTCCATGAACTGATACTAAGTGAAATGAGCAGAACTAGGAGATCATTGTACATGGCAACAAGAAAATTATAAGATGATCAATTCTTATGGATGTAGCTCTTTCCAACAATGAGATGATTAAAATCAGTTCCAATAATCTTGTGATGAAGAGAGCCATTTACACTTAGAGGACTGAGTGTGCTTGCATTTTGTTTTCATTCTCAGTTTTTTTTTCCTTCTTCATTGATTTGTCTTCTGCAGCAAGTTAACTATATATGTATGTATACATATATTTGATTTAACATATATCTACATTTAACATGTATGGGATTACCTGATATCTAGGGGAGAGAGTGAAGGGAAGGAGGGGAAATTTTGGAACACAAGGTTTTGCAAGAGTCAGTGTTGAAAATTTACCCATGCATATGTTTTATAAATAAAAAGCTTTAACAAAAATTTTAAAATAAAAAATAAGCAAATTTCCACTATTTTCTTGTAAGTCATTTATTCTGTACTTCTATGAAAATTGTGGCATAAATGAACCCATTCTCTTTTATGACTTCATCAGCCTCCATATGTCTAGTAAACACTGATTTACAACTCTATATATCAAAGTCTAGAGCCTATCCTTACTTAAATCCAAATAAACAACATTTTCCTTTAAATATAGCATAGAATAGATAACAAAAATAATGTGAAACAAATCATAAACTACTTTATCTTTCTTTCAATAATGATCATTTTTTCAAAATTCCATTGCATATGAAACATATAAGTACACAAAGCCAGAATCTTCCGTTATTTCAATTTTTTTCTTTAGCATAATACAATTAATTCTTTGTCTTGTCAAATCTACTTCTAGCATTCATCACATTCTCTTTACTAACATAGTTACTACCTAATTAAGACAATCTCTTTTCACCTAGTAGGTCTTCCTGGGGAAAAAAAATTGCATACAAATCAAACCTCCATATAACTTCCAAAATGATATTCTAAAAACTGAAGCTTAATATCATTCTCCCACTCACTAAATTTCAGTGCTTACTGTTACCTCTAGGATTAAATGTAAAGTAGTCTCATATTCAAAACCCTTTACATTCTGATTTTAACCTATTTTCCAGAATTGTGATAAAATACATGATTTTCTGCACTCAATGTTCCAGCCAGAGGGAAATTCTTACTATTCCCTACACATGATATTCTATTTCCCATATCTTTGCTTTTACTTATCTCTTTGCCTAAATTAGTTTTCTCCTCACCTCTGCATCTTATTCCTAGCTGACTTCAAAACTAAAGTCAAATGCTGCTGCCAGCATGAGGTTTGTAGGATCTGCCTGGCTGCTAATATTTCATTCAAAAAATGTTTTATGAGATATGATGTATAGACATAGAGAAAGAATGTAATAAATATTTCTTTGTTAATTGATATATTTTCTCTCTTTTCAGCATATTTATAGAGCTAAGACATTGGGTCAAAGATTAAGAATATATTATTCACATTTTGTTCTCAGAATTCCAAATTTCTTTACACAAGTGATCATACAAATTCAAAGGAGGTGGTTACTTGCTATGTTATCTTTTCCATCTTATTGAGGATTAGTCTAAATCTTGATTATTTTCATTTGATGTTTTCTTTTTCATGATTAAGTAAGAATATTATAAATGGTAGTAGTTCAAAATTATTCCTTTTAAGAATAATTTAATATCATATTTTTGAAGCAAAATAATATTTATTTGGAATAGTCTTTTTATGAATTCCATATTTTTCAATTGTTTGAATCCAAATCTAATTTTATTGTACTAAGCTATCAGTAAAAAGAGGAGAAACAATGTTCTTTCTTATATATTTTGTTGTTGTTGTTTAGCTTTTCAGTTATATCTGACTCTTCATGAGTCTATTTGGGATTTTATTGGCAAAGATACTAGAGCGGCTTGCCATTTCTTTCTCCAGTTTATGAGAAAACTGAGGCTAAAAGAGTTAAATGATTTGCCCAGGGTCATAAATCTAGTTAGTATCTGAAGCCACTAAATTCAAGGGCTAGCATTTTATCCTCTGTGTAACCTACATACAAAGTTTCCAACAAAAGAACACACCTGCCATATGCAATAATAAATGTTTACTCAAAAACAATAAATGAAGGCTACATTATTAATACTTCCTAAAGATGTGTTTAATTTTTCAAATAAATTATCGTTATTAAATCATAATTAAATTATAGGATACAACCTACTTGAAGACAAAATATCACAAATTCATTAAATACGTAACAAAAAGATAGTAAAAGAAACTATTTTTTTTACTTTCCTTTTATTTGGGCATCAAAGAACTTGACTTCAATAACAATTATGCTGTATACTGTGAAATGGAGGGGATGCTCATCAATTGGAAGATGAACTAACTATGGTATATGAATATAATTGAATACTACTTAATAATAATAATAATAATAAAACGATGAACAGTTAGATTTCAGAAAAACCTAAAAAGACTTTAACAAACTGATGTAAATTTAAATGAGCAGAATAAGGAAAATATTGCACACAGTATCAGCAACTTTATGACTTAATCACGCACTCATTGTGATCTTATCTTGGAACAAGGTATACAATGTTCGTCTATATCTAGTTTGTGTCCTATTGTTTTCCAGTTTTATCAATAGTTTTTGGCAGTCTGCCCCAAAACATGTGGTCTTTGGGTATGTCAAACATTAGGTTATTATGCTCATTGATGTATACATAACTGATTCCAATGATCTTTAGACCTTACTTAGTACTAAATAGGTACGATTATTACTACCTTATAATATAGTTTGAAATCAGGTATTGCAGGCAACCTTACCTATGTATTTTTTTCCTTATTACTTCCCTTCATATTCTTGACCTTTTGTTCTTCTAGATGAATTTTATTATTTTTCTAACTCTGCCAGATAGTTTTTGGGTAGGTTGACTGGCATGACACTGAATAAATAAATTAGTTTAGGCAGAATTTTCATTTTTATTCTATGGGCTCAGCCTACTCACAAATAACTGACTTGTTTCTAAATGTTCATATATATTCTGGATTTGCCTTAAGAGGTAGACTCCTAAATGTTTTACATTGTTTGGCTATTTTGAATGGAATTTCTCTCTCTTATATCTTGCTACTGGGTTTTATTGGTTATATAAGGAAATACTGAAAATTTATGTGTGTTTATCGTATATCCTGCAACATTGCTAAAATTGTTATTTATTTCAAATAATTTTTAGTTAATACTCTAGGGTTCTCTAAACATGCCACAGTCTTTTTTCCTCATTGCCTATTCTAGTTCCTTTGATTTCTTTTTTCTTCTGTTTTCCTTTAGCTAACATTTCTAGTACTTTATTGAATATTAGCAATGATAATGGTAATCCTTGTTTCAACCATGATCCTACTGGGAAGCCTTCTTAATTATTCCCATTACAGATAGGGTTTGCTGATAGTTTTAGGTAGATACTGCTTATTATTTTAAGGCTCAATTAATTTTTTCTATCTTCTTTAGTGTTTTGAATAGGAATGGGTGCTATATTTTCTCAAGAACATCTTCAGTGTCTATTGAGTTAATAATATGATTTCTCTTGATTTTACTAATGATATAGTCAATTATGTTGATGTTTTTCCTAATAATGAACCAAACCTACGTTTCTGATATAAATCCCATCTAGACAAAAGTCATCACACCCTTGTGATATATTTTTTTGCATCAATATTTATTGCAGAAATTGGTCTACAATCATCTTCCTCTGTTTTATCTCTTCCTGGTTTAGGTATCAGCACTATATTTGTCTTCATTAAAGTAGCCTGGTAGGATTCAATATATTTTATTCTTGTTAAAGAGACATGTCTCCAGTATATCACAGAATTCATATGATTGAAATAAAAGATAAAGGGTATGAATGGCTTATATATAATTTTACTATCTGAAGGAATATCCTGCTATGGCAGTAAGATCATAAAAGCATTAAATTGACATTTATCCTCTTCCTACTGATTTATATTAGTGTAACAAAAATTAAATAGAAAAGGACTTACAAAAAAATATCATTATGAGTTACACACCGCATTATTTCCAGAGTGAGACCCTATTGTTTAGTAGTTTATTCAGAAAGTTATTATGTGAATTGTGGTAACATCAGATAAGAAACCATCCATTACTGGGTGCTTTCGTGTATACAACTGACTAGTTGTTATGAGGCTGAAATGACATTGAAACATTAATAAATGCCACTTCTGCATAATAGCTGAATATGAAATAGAATTGCATTTATACCATTACCAATAAGTGTACAATCATCTTTGCTTTTAAGGAATCTAGTGAGAGGAAACCCAAGATTTCAAAGGAAGCAGGCAGCAGTTCTGAACTATTCTTAATATTTCAGAAATTATAGTTCTCACTTCTTTACACTCATGTGCAATTAAATGTTAGGTCCACGATTTCAAGGACAGTTTCATTTTTGGCTTACAAACAGTGTTTTATCACAGTTCTTGCTTCATGTAATCATTTTAAAAATGCAGGGTGATTAATTTCTATGCATACCAATTGGAAGGCACTTTATGACTATATGTATAGTATAAATTTTAACTGTTTTCTTTTATTTCAATGTGACTAAAGTTCCAAAATCATAATCTTCACTTTAATGTTTCTTGAAGAATAAAAAAAAAATGAGAAGGGTGAGGGAAGATAGAAGATAAATTTACTATTTGACAATGATGTGTGTGAAGAAGATCAGAATGCAGTCTACTCATACCAGTTCTATGGGGACAAAGTGGTGAATTTTGGAGAATTTGGTATTTTTGTTTTATGATTATTTCTATTTAAGTAGTTGTTGACACATTGTTTCCATTGTCACCCTTTCTTAACCCATTCCATGCTATTATAATCTTTTAATTATTTTTTCTTCCACTATGGTAATACTATTCCACTATGTAATATATTATACTTTGTTTACCTATTAACCTATTAATGGGAATATTGCTCTTTTATTGGTTCTGTAATACAAGAAGAAATATTACTATAAATAAATAGCTCCTTGAGAGGGACTTTGTTGAGCAATAAAAAATTTTTGGCCATTTTATCTATCTTTTCTACTCGATCATCACTTTAAAGGCACACTGTCTTTCAAAAGACTGTTTCCTCAAAGAATTGCCATATAACAGATATTTAATAAATGTTTGATTGGTTGATTTAATCTGTAAATATCTACATAGGTATGGATTGTGAAACATTTTCAAGTAGGTAGAATCATTTAAGTTTTCCTATTTTATGACACCAAATACATGTTTCATGATTTAAAAAAAAATAAAATGTTCCTCATAGCAGATTAGCCAATGTGGAAATTCCATTACATTAATTTAAATTAAACACTTGTCACCCAGCTTCCAACTTTGTATTAGACTTTAAAATAGTTGGATTAATAAGCTTCCAAAAGCAAATAAAAAATCATTGTTGAGTTTATTTAATTTCATTTTTCTGTACTGAAAATTATTATAGCTGGGTAAGAGCATGTTTGCACTGCAGTGTTCAAGAGATGATACATTTAGCCCCATGATAGAGTACATAAAGGGAGCTCTGAGCACAGCAAAACTTATATCCATGGATGCTCTTTCAATTAAAACTTTATTGCTGCTCTTTTAGAGAAATTAATGAAAAAGGAAATGTCAAACTAGTTAGAACAGGATTGAACCAGTTATATCAATAACTAATCTGAGTTTCAGAGATTAATGTCCATTTCCTCGTTTAATTGAATATAATGTGTTTTGGATTACTCACTATTGTAAAATACATTAGAGACCATAAATATCCTGTGAGATTAGAAATACATATACACAAGAGTAATCATTGTACAATCAAAAATAAATTACGCTAAAACTTTTCCAAGTAATACATTGTCTTCTTATAGCATAAATTGGACACATTGAGTTTTGTCAATCAGAGAAGGGTATTTAAAGTCAACTAGAAACAGGGCAACACAATAACAGATAAGAATTCCTTTAGCAAGCATTTTGACTAAGAGTCACATACTAGAAGGAGTTAGATCAAAATAGAAAAGAAAAGGCAACATTCTATTTGATTTTTTAGAACATTTTAAAATAAAATAATCTGAAATGTAACACATCAGATAGAATTAAATATAGGAATGGCAAAATAATAAAAGTTCCACATTAGACATAATCTTCCAATTAAATACAATTAAGGATGTCAGGAAGAAAGGCTTATTACACTGGGTTAGGATTGGTCTGGAGCATAGGGATACATGCTTTAGTATGAGAGGCAATAGTGATGATAGAAATAGGAGCAGAAATAGTACTGGGAATTCTCATTGAAAAGAACTGGTAAAGGACATGAATTTCATTATCCATTACCCAATTTCAGGCAACAGTTCTAAGAATGAGAGAAGTATCTGACATTCTAAAGGATCAGGGGCCCTAAGTCCCCACTGTGAATTCAAGTAAAAAGGGTAGCATTTCTGCTATCAGGATAGCAGATAAATAGATCCTGTTTATAATTATAAAATGGAGAGAAGAGCTACTCTGTAGGGTCATAAGTATGTGAGGGGCATTTACTGAGGAATAACCAGGAAAAAGACTAGGAAATCAATTACCACAACTGTCCTTAAATAAAGACCACTTTATAAGCAAAGAAATCTTATAAACACCTCTCTTCAGAACTATATATAAAAACAGCAGGCAAAAAGTTACCGTACTTGAAACAGTGACTGTCCCCCTCCACCAAAGTATGAGACAACTCCATCTCTAACATCAGTTCAAAGTCAAGAAACAAACTAGAAAATGAGCAAAAATTAATAAAAAATGAAAACATGTAAAGAAAGAAGCTATGGCAACACCAGATCTAAAACTATTTTATAAGGCAGCAATTATCAAAACTATATGATATTGGTTAAGAACCAAAAAAGTAAACATACACTACACAATAATAAATGATTATGCTAATCTTGTATTTGTAAAATTTTAAAATAAAGCCTTAGGGATAAGACTTTATTATTCAGTAAAAAAATTATGGGAAAATCAGAAAGTAGTAAGGCAGAAGGTGGTGTACATTATCAATTTAAACCATATATCAAGTAACAACAATATAGTCATAAGACCTAGATATAAAGAAAGGTATCATCAGAAATTAGAACTGAGAACAAACCATCTATCGGGGGAAAAATTATGAATGAATAAGATTCAGAGAATAATGAATAAGATTCAGAGATACATGGAAAAACATGAAAGGAAATAATGAGGAGGGAAATAAACAGAACTGCAAGAACACTGTATAAACTAACAGCAATATTATTCAAAGAACATGTACTAATGACTAAGTTATTTTGAGTATTAAAACAATCAAGTGGGGGCAGCTAGATGGTTCAATAGATAGAGCACCAGTGCTGAAGACAGGAGGACCTCAGTTCAAATCTGGCCTCAAACACAACACTTCCTAGCTGTGTGAACCTGGGCAAGTCACTTAACCCCAAATGCCTCAGCAAAAATAAACAAAAACAACCGCCCCTCCCCCCAAAAAAAAACCAAATCAAGTGAATTGTAAATGACCCATGAAGAAAGATGCTATATACTTCAAAAGAAAGAACTGATAAATATATACCTTTCCTAATGTGGGATGAAGAACAACTGAAAAAAAAATTTAAGTGTTCAATAGAGAATAAAAGAATGCTCAGAAGGAAGCACAGAAAAGTAGCTTTGAAAATGATGTAAAGTATTTATTATGTAGTTGCTTTTTAAATGCAAACAATGTTAAATGATGATTTATGGTTTCTTATTGAATCTTCTCTGCATTGTCCTGTGTAATTGGAAATTTTTTGATTTTACTAATTCAAAGTTAATAAAACAAGATGAATGACAAAAGAATCTGATGATGAAAAAATTCTATCATAATACTTAAGCACAAATAACAAACTTAGAAAATGGCAAATAAAATTGTAGACTGGACAAAAGTTCCCAAAAGTTCAAAGAAGAACTAAGAAGAAAAGAGGAAAAAATTAAAAATAAAATAAAAGTAGTACAAGACAAATCTAGACATGAGAAAAATCAAAATCGAATTGAATTTGGTTAAAGAAGGCACATAATACTGAAGACAATAATTAAAATAAAAAAACACATTTGGTGGCATTCCTCTACTGACACCTTGTCGGAAGTTGCTCCTTCTTGCGAGATCATAAAAATCCTTTTTTTTTCTTTTTATCTTGAACAGTCTCTGATTTTAATTTGGGTTGCTGTCCCACACATTTCTGAGGGCTCATTCTGGGATATTTCCCCATTCATGAGGAGTCTCTCCCATACTGAATCATTGGGCAGGCACCTTCCAATGAATTCTCTGAATGTCCTTGGACTTGATTTAGGAACTCCTGCTCCAATCAACTAAATTCCCAAAGACACTCAGGGAAAGCAAAAACAGAAGAGGGCAAAAACAGAAGATAGAAGATTAATTTGACTCAGGAGATAAGCCAGATTAGAAAAGTTTGAAATCAATCAGGAAGCAAGGATTGCTTACCCAAACAACATCTTTACAATTTTCAGTTCCAGGAGAGTGGGTACATCCTTGATGTATGTGGCTCAGTTAGTAGTAAACTATGTAAAATATCTTTTACATTTTTACATAATGAAATTTTTCCCACAGGCTGGGAGAAAGAAAAGAGAGAGGAAGGCAGAAAGAAATTTGTGAGCCTCTGCAGGTGTGAAGTCCACACATGATTCAAGGACACATCAGCGACAATGAAAGAGAATGAGAGAAAAGGGGAAGTATATGTGGAGCAAGGGCCAGCCATCAATGGGCTTGTCAAGAAATGAAAAGAAGACCATGTGGAAGACAGATATATGTAGATCAGATCCAGAAACAGACTGAAGAGGTTACACACAGATCTTTGAAGAAAGACATAATATTAAAGGAGGGACAGACAGAATACATAAACATTGATGCTGTGCATCCTGGTGGGAAGGTAGAGATCTCAAACCAAGCATGTGATTCAGCAGTAGTGGTGGTCCTTCCCAAGTGTTCTTCAGTTTTCACTAACAAGGAGGATTTTATTAAGGCTCTCTGGGTGGGGTGTAGTACAGAGTAAAAGCCAAGGCCAAAAGTTGAAAGAAAAAGAATAATAGAGGGGACTGTTTGAATGTTGATTTATTTCAAAATTATTTATGTAAAGTCAATATTCATTTGTTTAAGAAGAGAAACAAAGAATAATGTTGAAATCTTAGATCCTTTACCTTCTGGAATAATATATTTCAAGTCCACAAATTCTTGAACATAGAGGTAAATCCTGGATCATCCTGAGTATGACTCCATAATATTTGAATTATTTCTTCTTGGCAATGTGAAATATTTTCTCTGTGACTGAAGAACTCTGGAATTTTGCTATTATATACCTGAAAGTTTTCATTCTGAGATCTCTTTGGGAAAGTGATCATTGTATTCCTTCAATTTCTATTTTAATTATATTTTCTGTGCTTAAGATACTAGGATATTTTTCCTTAATATTTTCTTAAAAGATGATGTCTTGATCTTTTTTTGGTCCTGACTTCCAGATAGTCTAACAATTCTTAAATTGACTCTAGTCGATCTATTTTTCATGTCAGTTGTATTTCTGATGAATTGTTTCACATTTTATTCTTTCAACTTTTAAAAATTATTTCTTAAAGTCAGTGGTGTCTTTGGACAAAGAAATGGCAAACCACTCCAGTATCTTTGCAAGAAAACATGAAGATCTGGACATGACGGAAAAATGATGAAGCAACAAATAATATGGAGCCATTAACTTCCATTTGCCCAATAGTAACTTTTAAAACATTTTTTTGTATAGTAACCTTTTATACATCTTTTTAAATTTAGGCAGTATTGCTTTTTAAGGAGTTTTTTATTTAATGAATTTTGTGCCTCCTTTACCAAAATATTATTTTTTAAACGTTTTCTTGCATCACTCTCATTGTCCCCCTAATTTTTCTCTACCATTCTTAGTTCTTTCTTTAACTCTTCCAGGAATTCTTGCTATGATTAGATATACTTATGTAGCTGTTGAATTCATGTCTTTTTCTGTTTTTTTCTTCCCTACTAGGCTAGTAGCTTTTTTTGAGCAAGATCTTTTTTTTCTTGTTTGCTCATTTATCCAATTTATTTCTTCACTTTGGACTTGACATTAAAGTTGGGCTTTGCTGACCTGGTAGTAACAAAGCACCCAGTTTGTTTCAGAACTAATACTCTACTACAGTGTGTTTAACTCCAATTGACTGGCCATGTTTTTTTTTTTCAAATGTCAGATGTACTTCTCTAAAGGATTCTTTTAGAGAGAACTCATTCAAGGAAGGTACTCCCAGGAAGTCAGAAGAATTAATACAAGGACACTTTCAAGATATCTCTAAAGAACTTTGAAAGTGATTTCACGACATGGAAAATAGTGGCAAAGAAAGGTAGCATGACATGCCTACATCAAAGAGAAAGCACAAACAAAGTGTTCGATGATTGAAGCATAATTGCAAATAGCTCAAGAGAAATGAGTGGTGCAAATTCAAAAGCATACTGAATTTGTATTGTTCTGAACAATCACAGTCAGATATACTGTACATTGTGCATTGAAGTGATGCCATTTTTGCCCTCTTTGGGAAAAAAAAAGGAAATTAACCAATCAGTAGAATTAATTTAAGGAGGTGTAGTTGTCATATTGTTTAGAACTCTTTCCTAATATCTAACAATCAGAGCCATCCATACAAATTGATCTAAGGAACTGAAAGTCAGGTGATGTAAATGTATAAAAAGAAAAAAGTGTACTGTAGTCAAGAATATCTCAAGAACTCATAACTCTTTATTTCCTTCATTATCAAAAAGAGTTTATCAAATGTGGATCAGCAAATATCATCTCTTATGGAAAAAAAATCCTTGTATTTAGAGCCTTATTGGTAAATTGAGTCAGATTATAGATTAAGTTGCATTTAGAGAATTCACAGTGTATTGAGAAGGGAGATTAACATAGCCTAGAAAAATCAATGGTATGAAAATCCTTTCTTATAAAGTAAGTTAATGAATATTATGAAATAAAAATGGAAACATTTGATTACATTAAATTAAAAATATTTTACACTGACAAAAATCAATGCAAACAAGATTAGAAGGGAAGCAATAAACTGGGAAAAAATTTTTACATCCAAGGGTTCTTTTAAAAGACTCATTCCTAAACTGAATAAATTGATAAGAATTCAAGCCATTCTCCAATTAATAATTGGTTAAAGAATATGAACAGACAATTTTCAGGTGAAGAAATTAAAACCATTTATAGAAATATGAAAAAAATGTCCTAGATCATTATTGATCAGAAAAATGCAAATTAAACAATACTGAAGTACCACTACACACTTCTCAGTTTGGCTGAGATGACAGGAAAAGATAATGATGAATGTTCGAGGGGATTTGGGAAAACTGGGACAATACTACATTATTAATGGAGTTATGAACTGATCCAACCATTTTGAAAGCAACTTGGAACAAAGTCCAAAGGGCTATCAAACTATGCATACCCTTTGATCCAGCAGTGTCTCTATTGGGCCAGCATCCATAAGAGATCATAAAAAAGGAGAAAGGACCCATGTGTGCAAATATGTTTGTAGCAGCCCTTTTTTAGTGGCAAGGAACTAAAAGCTGAGTGGATGCCCATCTGTTGGAGAATGGTTGAATAAGTTATGGTATATGAATATTGTGGGATATTATTGTTCTATAACAAATGATCAGCAGGATGATGACAGAGAGACCTGGAGAGAATTACATGAATTGATGCTAAATTAAGTGAGCAGAACCAGGAGAACACTATATGCAGCAACAGCAAGATTACATGAAAATCAAATCTGAAGAATGTGGCTCTTTTTCCACAATGAAATTATTTAGGCCCATTCCAATGAATAAAGTGATCCATTTGCACTCAGAACAAGGACTATGGAGATTGAATTATCAAGAAAAAATAATGAAATTTTTTTTGATAAATATGAACAATTTTCTTTTTTAATTTATTTGTATTATATTAGTATTTATATATTTGAATAAAAAGGCAACGAACAATATAATAACATTTGGGGTCCTTACTTCCTAATTATTGAACCATATGACTTCTAAAATCCTTATCAAATATGAAATTCTAAGAATAAACATAAGAAAGATATTAAGGGACAGAACAATGAATTTAACACTTGTTTTTGTTCAGTCATTTTTGTTGTGATCTACTTCATGTTGTGGTTTGTTGTAGTTTTTTGGCAAAAACACTAAAGTGATTTGCCGTTTCATGCTCCATCCCATTTTACAGATAACAAACTAAGGTATACAGGGTTAAGTGAGTTACCCAGGATCACACATCTAGCAAGTGGCTGAGGCCAGATTTGGACTGAGGAAGAGGAATCTTTCAGAATCTAGGCCTGGCACTCTATCCACATGCCACTAAATTTATCCTTTCATTTTAATAATATTCAAAATATTCTGAATGCTGTCTAAAAATAAAATATTGTCCTTTAAGCAATGAGATTTACTTATTAAATGAAAACTTCACAGTGCAAATAATGCTTGCAGCAAAAAGGAATACTCATCTATGGGTGA
Organism: Sarcophilus harrisii; assembly: GCF_902635505.1. Lineage (NCBI taxonomy): Eukaryota > Metazoa > Chordata > Mammalia > Dasyuromorphia > Dasyuridae > Sarcophilus > Sarcophilus harrisii. Next base: position 348,790,327 of record NC_045427.1, on the reverse strand, counting down.
TGGTTGATGGTTGTAATCCAATTTCATTGGGCTAAAGAGATACTGTGTGTAGCCTTTTAACATCTGGTATGGTAACTTTCATTGTTTCTCTTCTGTCTCCTTTAATAGGTCTTTATCTATGTGAGTATGGTGTGTATGGTTATTAAGGGAACATTATTACTTCAGGTGTGAAGGCCCTTTCCAGTGATGCTTTCTACCTTTGCTATATACTTGCCACCCAACTCTCACTAGTAGCTCCAGCAGCTACACTTAGGGGAAACATTTTGGCAGATGAGCTAAACCAGGCTGAAAGAATAAAAGGGACCTCAAACTTATTAGTGAGTAGAGGGGTTGGGTAAGGTAGGTGAATACTAAAGCATGGGAAGAATTTCCCAGCAGAATAAGCAGATCTAAATACTTTGTTCCAAAAGGACATGAAGGTGATTCAAAGCAAGCATTATAAAGTGATTAGAGTTGGATAGACATCTAAGACATCATGCATCATGGTCATCCACTGTATTCCAAGCCATTGTCAATTGTTTTGTCTTTTGACTTGCCACTGAACTTCAATGACTCTGGAAGAAAAAGAAAGGCTGATGAATTCATACAACTGTGCCTCATTTAAATAAAGTGTATATACAAGTCAAAATATATAACCCATACAATTTTATTATTTTTAAGTATTATAGCAATGGACAAATGACAAAGCAACAGGTTTCAATACACTAATAGCTGAGTTATACTCATGGCAACAGGTGACACAGAGCATTGTGCCTTCTCACTAGACTGCAGCAGCAATGAAATTCAGTTCTCCCTTAGGTGTCTTAGTAGTCTTTTTAAAAGATTGCACTGTTCAGTGCATATGTGTAGAAAGGACTAGAAAAAATACACTAAAAACCATCTGCTTCACCTACTCTAATCTTGGTCAGGTTCCTGCAGCAGGTAGGGATCCTATCAAGCAGTCAAAACACTCGAAAAATTTACAAAAGTGTTTTATAAACATGATTTCACTCATCATTGGTACATAGAATGTACACTTATGGACAATACAAAATCTAGTAGACCTGAAAGATAAACAATTCTTGTTCCATTATAAATCAGCAGGTACTACATTACCCTAAATAAATCAAGATCATGGATGTACCATAACAGTAAACACTGGAATTTAACAGACTACAACATTATATGGAGAAGAAATGCATAGGATGTAAGAGTGACAAGAGTAATCTGCAGGACAAAGAGCTAGACTGATCACACATGTATCTTTTTGAAGCTCAACATTCACATTCAAAATAAAGGAGAGGCCCCGAGGAAAGATGACTAACAGAAAACTTAAATGTCAACAATTACAGTGCTTCTCTATGCATGAACAGTTTGTTACTTACCTTAAAGTAAAAGCTGAGCCAACATGCATTTGGCAATGATGGAGCACAAAAGGAGTGTACAGCTTTCAGAAACTTGCTGTATAGCACTGCTATACTACTTACTTGATCAGAAAACATAGTCATCAAGATTGGTTGCAAAAATGATGGGGATATTCAGAAAATCAAACAAAAAATGAGAATTACACAGAGTTTAACAGAAAGATTGCTCAATTATCTTTAAGAAGGTATCAAAATTAAATGTAGTAAAATAAATGCCATCAAAAGTGAAGTGCAGGAATACACTTCCAAGAGCCAAGATGGCCACGAAAGCATTTAATCACTATAATTTATCCATGTTCCCCTCTCAGCAACCATAAAACAGCCCCACAAAACAGATCCTAGAACAGTGCAATCACCAACCCAAGCATAAAGGGTGAAACAATTTTTTAGTGCAGGAAACTTGAAATTTGGCAGAATGGGTCCTTCTTACTAGTGTAAAGGAGAAGGGGGGGAGGGTGAACACAATGCTATAAGGAAGCTGCCTAAGGAGCCAGGAGCAAGCTCTACCTCAGCAAACCAGCAGGAGAGATCCTGAGCCCCAGTGTATGGAGCAGCAAATGCCAACACAAGGATCCTCCTCATGCCTTGACATAGCCTAGGAAGGTGGCAGATTCCAGCTCCAGGAAACAATATGTGCTCCAGTTTAGCCCTAGGATGGGTCCAAGGAGGTCCAGTGGCCAGACCTCAATATGTTTTCAAAATGCCACAGTAGGGCAGGTATCCTTCAGAAGCTGGACTTCTATGTGTTTTAATAAAGCCACAGTACTGGCCAGGCAAGCATCCTCAAGTTGCCCTATCACCACATGCTTAAGTGTAATTGCTAACCAATGCAGAAAAGCACCACTAGGTCTCAATAGACAAGAGTCATTTATGAACCCAGTTCAGCAACAATTAAGCTGCCAGACACCTGCAGCAGCACCTGCCATCCACTACCTACTCTTTGTAGGACCAGATACTATGGATGTCTAGGCACCATCAGTGCAGCCTCAGTTAAACAGCCAGAAGTTGTGTCATTGGCATGAGAAGCCTAATACAGTATTCCTTCCATCCTGAAAGTAAAGCTCAAATTAAAAAGAAATGGAAAAGCTCTTCTCCCCCCACTCTCCCAAAGAATAAAAAACAACAAAAAAAAATAATCTGACTATATAAAATTATTATAGTGATGGGGAATATTCAGACACAAACCTGAAAGAGTACATCAATGTCAAAACCTCAAAGATAAATAGGAAGTGAACTCAAGCCCAGAAAGAATTCATGGAAGAGCTCAAAGGGGAGCTTAAAATCATAGAGGTAGAAGAAAAACTGGGAAATGAAAAGAATGTGATACAAAAGAATTAGGAAAGAAGAGAAAGGCTTGGAAAATTGCCCAGAAAATAGAATGAAGAACAAAAGGAAAAGGAAATGCAATAATACTCTAAAGTTAACAATTCCTTAAGGAGGAAAACTGGCCAAAAAGAAAAGTAAAAAAGCTAATTGAAGAAAGTAACTTCTTAAAAGTTAGAATTAGGCAAATGGAAGCTAATGACTCTAAGATAAAGAATCAATTAAACAAATTCAAAAGAATGAAAACATAGAAGAAAATGTGTGTATATATATTTTTCCCTCATGGGAAAAACAATTGACCTACTTAATAGATTCAGGAGACACTACTTAGAAGATATAATCCAGAGAAAGACCTAAGCATCTCTCATGAAGTTATGAAGGAAAACTCCTGATGTAGCTGGAAGCAAAAGTAAAAATCGGCATTGAGAGAATCCTCTGAACATGTCAGGAAAAGGATACCATTGTAAAAAATCCAAGAAACAAACCATATTTCAGGACTGTCACATCAAAGAAAAATGCAACAAGTGGACAGAAAGAAACAATTCAAATATCAAGGAGTTACAATCAGGATTACATAGCAGATGGCATCGGCAATATGAAAGGATTGGACAACATATAACATGACATTGTAGAAAGGCAAAGGTACTAGAACATCAACCAAGAATCATTTACCTGGAGAAATTAAGCATAATATTACCAAGGGGGGAAATGACTATTAAAAAAAAAACAAAGGTTTCAAAATTTCATAAAGATAAAATCAAAACTAAAGCAAAATTTTGATTTCCAATATCATATACCTAATACCTAAGAGAAGCATAAATACGTAAAAATAGAAAAGAAAAGTGATCCAATAGAGTTAAAATGTTCCATACACAGGAAGATGATGCTCATAATCACTAATAGTATAGCTAGAAGGAATAGACATAGAGAGAAATTATGGTCATTATGTGAATTTGAAGGAACGAGCAAAAAAATTAAGTAATGGGAAAAAAGAGTACATTACAATGGAGGTAAATATAATATTAGAAAAGTTAGAGATAAGTTATTTGAAGAAAAATTAATTAAAAAAAAAGATTATATCTTCTCCTCAGCTGCAAATGGCACCTACACAAAAATGGATCATATAATAATACCTTAAAACCTTTAAATTCAAACGTAAGAGGCATAAATGTTAAAGTAATCTTTTCACAATGCAATAAAAATTAGTGTTCACAAAGAGCATTGGAAAGATAGATTAATAATTAATTGGAAACTAAATAATCTAATTCTAAATAATAAGTGGAGTCCTACAAAATTCCTTTTATGACACAAATACAGTTCTGATACCTAAGCCAGAAAGAGTTTTTAAAAAGATCAATAAAATTATTGACTAATTTCCCTAAAGAGTACTGGATGCAAAAATTTTAAGGAAAATACTAGTATAACAATTATAGCAATATAATCCAAGGATTCACATAATGTGACCAGGTGAAATTGATACCAAGAATGAAGGGTTGATTCAATATTAGGAAAATCATCAATACAATTGATCACGTTAATAAGAAAACTAACAGAAATCATATGATTATCTCAACAGATGCTGAAAATTTTTCTGAAAAAAATTACAATTAAAAACATAAAAAGAACATAGGAATAAATGGAGCATTCCTTAAAATGATTGGCAGTCTCTATTTAAAACAATCAGCAATAATTTTATTAATGGGGATACTTCAGAAACCTTCCATGTAAGATCAGGTGTGAAGCAAAGATGTCCACTACCATCACTATTATTCAATATAGTCCTAGAATGTTAGCTATAACAATGAAAAGAAAAACAAATCAAAGGAATTAGAATAGGCTATGATGAAAGAAAACTATCACTTTTTGCAGATGATATGATAGCATGTTTAGAGAACCATAAAATAGCAACTAAAAAAAAACTTGAAATAAATAACAACTTTATCAAAGTTGTAAGATATAAGAAAAACCTGAATAAATGACCAGCAATTCTTTATATGATCAATAAAGTCCAGCAGCAAGAGATAGAAAGAGAAATAACATTAAAAATAACTGGAAATGATTCTTAGAAGTATCTCTGAAAAGAACTGCACAAAACCTCTGAAAGTTGGAACAATGTACTTTTTCTACCTGGAAGCAGAACTCTACTTTAACAAAGAACTGAGAATCCAAGTAATAGACTAAGGAAATGAGCAAACAACAAAAAAAGGTTCTAACCCAAGAAAGTTACTCTGGTGACAAGGAAGTTTATCAAAACACACAGTCCAAAAATAATAAAGTCAAATCTCCCACATCCAAAGGCTCCAAGAAAAATAAGAATTTGTCTCTATCCACGGAAGAGTTCAAAAAGGATTTTGAAAATCAAGTGAGTGAGATAGAGGAAAATTGGAAAAAGAAATGAGTGTGATGCAAGAAAAGTATAAAAAACAAATCAATGACTTGGTAAAGGATACACATAGAAAATACTGGAAAAATAATATCTGAAAAAATAGATTAGGTCAGGTGGCAGAAGAAGTATACAAAACTAATAAATAGAAGAATGCCTTAAATAATAGTTGGCCAAAAGGAAAAGGAGGCACAAAAATTTACTAAAGAAAAATCTCCTTCAAAAATAGAATTGTCTAAAAGTAAAAGGATGTATACAAGCTCACTGAGGAAAATAATTCTTTAAAAATTAAGACTGAAGATATGGAAACTAATGCCTTTATTAAAAATCAAGAATAAATAAAACAAAAAGAATGAAAAAAGAAAACACTGTGAAATTTCTCATTGAAAAAACAACTGACCTGGGAAATAGATCCAAGAAAAATATTCTATTTTAAAGTCATGATTTAAAAAAAAAAAGCCTAGACATCATTTTTCAAGAAATTATCATTGAAAACTGTCCTGATATTCTAGAATCAGAGGGTAAATTAGATATTGAAAGAATGCACCAATCACCTTTGGAAAGAGATCACAGGAGAGAAATTCCTGGTAATATTATAGCTAAATTCCAGAACTCCCAGGTCAAGGAGAAAATATTGCAAGCAACCAGAAAGAAACAATTTAAGTGTAGTGAAGCCATATTTGGATAATAAAAAATCTAGCAGTTTCTCCATTAGTGAAGAGTTTGGAATATGATATTCCAGAGAGCACTGGAGCAAGGATTACAACCAAGAATCACCTACCCAGCAAAACTGAGTATAAATCTTCAGGGGGAAAAAATAAAATAGAGGACTTTCAAGTATTCTTGATGAAAACACCAGAGCTGAATAAAAAAAAATTGATTTTGAAATATAAGACTATACAAAAGCATAGCAAAGTAAATAAGAAAGGGAAATCAAAAGGGACTTAAGTTACTGTGTTCATATAGGTACATAAATACTTTTCCACGAATAAAGTCAGGCCTAACAATAATATCAAATGTTCAAGGGTAATCCAAGCCAATATAATAAAAATGATACATCCTGTCCAAATCAAACTACCAAAAAATATCTGATAGAAAAAAAAACACAACAGAAAAATAACTAGCTAGAAAAAAATAGCAATAATATTAATCTGGAAGAATAAAAGATCAAGAGTATCATGGGAATTAATGAAAACAAAAATACAAAGGATGATTGCCTAGCAACATCAAATCTCAAGCCATATTATAAAGTAGTAATCATAAAAATAACTGGTATTGGCTAAAACATAGAGTGGTGGATCAATGGAATAGAAGTGGTACATAAAATACAAAAATCAAAAGAAGACCAAAATGATTGAGTCAAGTTACAATGTATCCAATTTTAGCTGATCAGAGCACTACATGCTTGGGATGCTCTGCAACAGGTTTGACACAAATAGTCCCTATGAACATTTGGGACAGATTCTCTAACTTTGTTCAGCTCACTTTTCTTCTGAGTTACTTCAATATTGTTTTATTCATAGAACACAGCACTTTCTCTGATGAAGGCACACCATGCTGAGCTGTCCTATACCAGTATTTCTTATGTTGTGCAACACATTCTGAAGTTTTTATGAGACCATGAGAATGTCTTTCAATTTCTTTTTCTGGCAACCATGTGAGCATTTGCCTTGTGTGAGTTCTCCATAAAATTGTGATGACCGAGTTTAGCACCCAGAGTATATTAGAATCAGCTGGAGTCAGAATAAGAAAAAATCCTTGATCTTTATTCTTTGTGGAGGTAATGGGGAATATGGATACAAAGTGAGAGCAATTGTGACAGGGATCCGGCCAGCAGTGCCTCTGCCTCTCTCACTTCACCCATCAAATCGTCTCTATGTCATCTCCTATACAACACATCAAACTTGCACACAGAGTGAGCGGGGTCATTCCTTCTCCAAGCATATATTAATAGAGTATTGTCCAACTGCTATTTAGCCTCACGTCTTGGGACCTAAGTGCAATGACTCAAGAGCTTAAGCCCATTACATAAAATGATGTTTTTATTTTTATTTTTTGGCAAGTATACATTCAATAATTAATTAATGTGGCCAGCTCAACAAAGTTGTGCTTTCTGCAATAGAGTTTAAATGGTTACTAATTTTGTTAGAAAAATGACCTCAATATCTAGTTTTTTATCCTGGCAGGTAATCTTTAGAATCTTCCTAAAACAATTCAAATGGAAGTGATTAAGTTTTCTAGCAAGACATTGGTATATTGTGCATATTTCAACAATGAGGTGAGCACAAGGCGTTGCAGACCTTCAGTTAGCTCTGGCAATACATGTGTCAACTTCATTATCAATGTAGACATTTTTGGAAAGTACATTATCAAGGCAATTGAATTTAAACACAGCATTCAAAACTTCTCCACTTGCTGTCACTGGTGATTCTACACATGGATGATGGAATACTTACATTTTCTTGGTGTTAATTGTTAGTCCAACAAACTTAACCTGAAAAGGCTACCCATCCAGACTAAAGTGGAAGGAGAATTTGTCCACAAATTTTTGTTCACATATAATTGTGTATTTGGTGCTATTTCTGAGGCTAAGATTGAGTGCATCAATCCAGAACATGAATTAATTTTCTACTTCTGGTGCTAATTTTTGCATGATAACAGCAAGAGACTAAAGGTTTTCCATTAGCCAGTACTATTCCATCCATATGTGGAAGTTATGGTTACAACAAAAGGAAAAATTTTGAATGTTGTGAATAAGTTCACTTATGTTGGCAGAATAATATTCTGCCAAGATTGAAGCATTCACTGCAAGAGTGTTTGGGATGCTCCAAAATACAGAAGGGAAGAGGTATTATGCCACTTACCAAACTGAATATCTACAAAATTATTGTGCTGACCTCATTGTTGTCTGTCTAAATTAGTGTACCAGTGCCATGTAAGGAAAATGAACAGATTCCATTTGAATTGTCTTACACAGATTCTGAAGATCATTGGATAAGATAAAGTATTTGAACAATGAGGTACTTACTTGAGCTAAAGCTGCCAAGTACTTATTGCAGAAAATGCAACTCCAATGGGCTAGTCACATTCCAATGCCAAAAACATGGTTGTACAGAGGAAACTATTTTTAAAAGAGCACTGAGACTATTTTAAAGAGAACTCACATAAAGAAATCACTCACAAGAATAATAAAAGGATCCTTTCAAGGTCTCTCTGAAAAACTTCACTGTCACAGATCCACTCAGCATGGAATACTTGCATCAAAAAAGACATTTGTTCTATGAGCAAAATGGAATTATAAGGTAAAAAAAAAAAAATGAACAAATTTGGAGTCATCTCCACTCTAAAACTCAATCTGCAATATTTATTCCCAGCCTGTGGTAAAGGTTTCTGAGCTTCTATTGGTCTGATAAGCCACAGTAGGATACATCATCAAGAGATGATGATGACCCTAATATAATGATATCATTTTAGTTCCCTCTTAGCACAAAGGACAAGCCAACAAACTAACACCTGCTCATGGTGAGCATGCCTTAAGGCACACTCCAAATTTTTCAAATATCCTTTTTTATAAAGTATGTTTAGAATAATTTATCTAGCTTTAAACTCTCTCCATTGGTCTCTTAGGCATATTAAAACTGCATATCCTGTACATATTATAAGTTCAATATAACCAAACTGTAATCGATTTCTTCTTCCCCATAGTTTTCAATCTTTGTAACATGATGATTGCATTCAAGGGAGTCATTATACTTTTTGTCATCTACACCCAGAAACAAGATGCCATCCTTGACTTCTCACTGCCTTTCCCCTTTCATATCTAATCAGCTGCCAAGCCCTACCACCGCTACTTTTGCAATAGCAATGACATACAACCCATTATCTGATACTCTGATCACAGTGCTAAAGGCCCTCAAATGTTTCATATGATGATTATTACAATAACCTTCTGGTTATTCTACCTGTCTCACTTCTCTGCCTCCTTCAATTTATCTTCCACTCAGTTTATTAAATTGATGTTCAAAAGCTTCAGCTGATACATATGTGTCCCCTATTTTTTAATTAATTAAATTTTATTAAATCCTTTAAATCTTACACAATGCTAAAAATCTAATCAAATCCCTTTTTTAGTCTAGTGCTCATTTTCCAAATTTAGAAAAATGGATGTGCTGGGCTGCATATTTTAGAATTACCTTTCCATATCTAACATTCTCTGTTTTGTGATCCTTTCTCTCTACAAAAAATATGACCTAGAGAAATAAGGAGGAAGAGACCAGGAAAGATTGCCTTTTCTACGTGGAATGAGAATCACATACCATAGCTGGTTAGTCATTTTTAACAACATATAAATGAATAGTAGCATGCTCTTTCTCTGCCCTCCTGGCCTAGTCTTTCTCTCTCTTTACTTGCAATAGAGATAGGGACTTGTGCTATAAATATTTCCAGAATAGACTTATAATTCTGACCCTTCATAATAATACAGCCTATGCCAATTTAACAGCCCATGAAACAGTGAAGGCGGAATCCTTGTTTGGATTTAGATCAATACCTGATTCTCCTCATAGATATCAACTCTTTCTTAGAGGACAAATCACTTCCCACAACTCTATTACAGTATTTTCATGGGAAAGCATAATAACAGCAATGGTCATTTATATTATTCTGTACAATAGCACTTTCTATAATAGAGATTGAAGGAATAAAATGCACAAGAATTGTTATCTATAAAATCTGAAGACAATTTAGGCATAGAAGAGTGAAAAGAATTACTTAAGGTCAGAAAGATTCTAAATAAAAAAGGAAGGTCTTGAAGATCAATCTTCTAACTAAAAAATCTAAAAAGTATTAAGTTGAATGTTTAAAATCATATGTTTTTCTCTTGGCCCTTGAAGAGCTGGATTACGTTTTAACTGTTAGAAAACAAATTGTAACTGGAATTTAGATGAAGAGAAAAGTCAGTGTATCAAATTGATCATCCTAGTAGGTGACTTTAATCACAATGACACATTCCTGGATAGCACAGTGTATATATATTAAGGAATATATATTCCTAGATGTATATATCATCCAAGATTCTTCACAATTTGACCATAATATTTTTAACAGGTTACTTGTCACACTATTCATTACTCCTCAAATATTTCTGCAATTTCCCCCCCCCCCATACTTTTGTTTGCATAAAACAAGCTGCCATGAATATTACAAGAATTTTCTTTTTAAGACAGGAGTGTAATTTGTGTTTGGGGGGGCGGTGTAGCTAGGAAGGAGAAGTCAAAGTATTGTGAGGGAAAATCATTGAATTGTTTTATGCACAGAAAAAAAATTAAGACAGAAGGAAACAAAGAACAGCAGGATAGCTTAGAAACCTGTGTTACATTCTCTCTCTATATATAGACAGACAGATAGATAGATAGATATAGATATGTATGTATATATATAAAGGTAACTGAATTATGTAATCGATTTACAATTTCATGTAGAATAATTGTTTTGTTTAGATGGTATAAAGAAATCCTCATAGTAGTATAAGTGTTCTGAAACTTTAAAAGAAATACAAATGAATCAGAATAGGCAGAGTAATGGGAAAATTGCATGGAAGGAATAAGGCCTTGAAAGAATTAAAAGAATGATTACATTTAGCTTGGTAAAAATAACAGCAGAGAATGCCATATTATAATATGAAATCAAATTATAATAGGAAATCATGGATTGAGATAAGTAAAGAGAAAAATTATAGGAGTAATCTAACTTTAATGGAAAGGCAGGTACATTGGCTTAATATGGGATTACAAGAATTTTCTTGTATACTCCTTCCCTGATTTATGTTTTTTTTCCCAATAAATTCATCCTCCACAATATCATATAACATTTTCTCTCTAATTCACTCATCCACCCTTGTGATTTTCTTTATGTCAGGGGAAGGAAATGGGAATATAAACTACCGTACGAAAGTGTTCTCTGCCTTTCTTTGTCCATTGGAAGAAATTTAATTTCTGAGCACCTATGGATCTCTCTAACCTAGCACCATCCTATTTTCCCAACATTCTTATGCATTACTCCCCCACACCATACATAACATTAAAGCTGTTCCTCATATATGATACTGTATCTCCCATCTCTATATCTTTGAACTAGCTATTCTTGAAAACTTGAATATACTTCCTCGTTATCTTTAAATCGTGGAATACCTACCACCTATAAGAATATATCTTAAAGGCTATCTTCTAAATTAGAGTGTTTGTGATAATCTGAGGAGCTAGCACTTTTCTCTAAATCCCTATGATTATCTTGAGTCTTTTTTTGGATATGTTATCTATATATCAGTTTGGTACATTTTAACTATTCCTCTACTTTGACAAACTCATTGAGGGTAAAAATCCTTTCCATTTATTTTTTATATCACAAATGCCTAACACATTTTCTAGCACATGGTCTATGCTCAATTTGGAAGAGGAATTGAGACAATACAGGTGCATAGTGAAAATCTTTTTAGAAGCTTGTTGGAAAGATATCAAAAGCTGGAAGATTTACACTCCCAATCAGTCTTGAAGAATATGAGAGCTATTGCTAACACCCCACTGTCCTGAGCTCCTGTTCTTATGTCTTTGTTTCTGTCTTCACAATACACAGTAAGAGACCAGGTGCCAGTACTCATCACCATATATTCTGATCGACTCCACCTGCTGCTTGAAGAAGAGTTTGGGGAGGGTAAAGGATAGGTTCTCTATTATTTCTTGATGGGAAAGAGAGATAAAACAAAACAAAAATAAAAACAAAGAGAAAGATAGATGAAATGCATTCTATAAAGATTGTGAGTTGTATGTGACACAAGATAGGTCATAAAAGCTACCCTCAAATGCTGGGATGCAATTTTACATAATCAATAAAGAAGACTATTTTGTAAAATCTATAATATGGTAAATACTGAGGAAAGTGTTGTTGAACTGTATTTCTATAAGTAAAGAATACATAGGACATATTTGCACAAAAGATAAGATCTGGAAAAACTTTAAACAGATAATTAAGATCATGAATGAAGAAGAGGAAAGGAATTCAGAGGTCATGCATAAAGACAAGTTCTCTCATTTTAGAAATAAGAAAATTAGTTGGAAACAACTAAGGCTCAGGTCTCGGACTAGCATTTAGGTCTTTATTACTAAATCTAGAATTCTTTCCGCTGTACCAGATAGCCTATTGAATTTCTGTAAATCAAAACTTATTTAAAATGTACTAGGAGAGTTCTAATTAAATCATATGCTGAAAACCTTGGTAAAGTAAAGAATATATTTATAAATGAAATAATCACTTCCCATTTCATTTGACTGATAATCTCAGTTTTCTTCTTTTTTCAAAAACTCAGGATAAAGCAGTTGGGGACAAGAGGTGGCAGAGCAGACAGATGTTAGCAACTACCAATTATACTTTGGCTTATTTAAGAATAGCAAAACATCTATGTCAGGGTAGTTGAGGTGATAGAATCTATCCCGGGGATATGTGATATGGTGAGAATATGATTAAGACGAACAAGTACTCTCTAGATATTTTTATCAGTAAATACTGATGTGCAAAAAATCATATAGAATAGAATAACAAATAAATAATAACTAATAAAAGATAAAAAATAATTTTTTGTAAAAATTATTGATAATTTGAATGCAGTTGGATTACATATGGGAAAAAGTATCGTTTAAGAAGAATTAGTCTAGGTATATAAACTAAAAAGTGAGAATCTGCTGGGGTTTAGGTTTCTGAGCCTAAAGAAAAGAAAGAAGGTTTGATATATGATGCAATGTGATAAAACAAGTGGAAAATGGAGTATCTTCTACTCATGCATTAAATACTCTCAATTTTATGAGAAAAAAATCAGAGATCATTTTGAGAAACAATGGTGGGTGAACATTAATCAAACTTTATCTCTTATCTGAATCATTGTTTTGTGAACTCCCTTCAATTTCTACATAAGCGATTACCCAGGAAGAAGTATGATGACCCAGAGCTCAAGGACAGAGACAGCATGAGTGTTTGTAATAGATTATGCTAAAATTAAAGACAGTAAGGAACTTAGGGAAATAATTACATTGCTCATAATGCTAATTACAAGAATTTAGACATAACTGCAAGTTATTTTGCCTACATTAAGAGAAATGTATACTGAGTATTTTCTTATTTTCATGTCCTGGACCAGCTGACAGAAGAAAAAAAGCAAGAACAAAAAGGTATCAATCAACAAAGAGAGGTGAGAAGGAACCACTGGAAGAAAACAGGAAGAAGAGCAGATGCAGAAAGAAAATTTAAAAATGTAGGTATATTCTTTTTTGAAAGAAAAAAAGGAAGCTCTGGGAATGAACTAAATGAGAAAATTAAAGGCTAAAAAGGCTAATGGATTTTAAAATATATGAAAAAATACGATGAAAACAAGAAAATATTACTCAGTATACTGAGTAAATATATATTGAGTAAGGTTCAAATGTTTCCTCCGATACTTAAGATGAAATACTATAGCAATCATTTAATCTATCTCTTCCCTAGTTTACTCATATATAAACAGAGAAAGTTGAACTTAATGTGCTACAAGGTCCACTTCCTATGCTAAATTTGTCATTCTATGACAACTTCAATGGCCGTTTTGATTGTATTTTGGAGAAACAAGCTTTGCTGCTTGACGGAAAGCATGACTTGGCAGTTGGCACATGATAACATTTTTACTGAGGAAAGATTTGGAGGCTACATACTAGTGAAACTGGAAGAGGACATCTTGGAATACCAAAGAAGATATTGTGTCCTTAATACTGAAGAGGAATGATTTTTAGAGGACAATTCTAAAAATGGATTTCTAATAGAAGTCGTACAATTCTTCATTGGATATGAGATACTTAGCATCAAGTAAGACACAGGGTCCATACCGTACTTACTTACTTAAGTATTTCTGTGTGAAAGCTATTTAGAAGGTTTCAGAAAATGTGGTCTTATTGAAAACTTTAAAATACCATTTGAACAATGAGTTTCAAGACTGTCCCTCGTAATCTAATAGACTTGATGGAATACATTAGATTCTTCATTTAATTAATTGATCATCAAGCATTTATTAAGTAAATACTACATGCAAATAGCTGTGTGATTGAGAGGAAATAAAGAAAGGACAAAAGAAGTATCTGCCCTCAGAGAATTAAGGAAGAAAACATATAAATAATTATCTGATAGGAATGACCAGAGTAAAGGAATGTACTACCAGTTGCAGAAAACAAGAAAACCTTCCTCAAGAAGTTGGGGTTTGAATGTATATTTGAAGAATTGGAAATAGAAGAGGTGGAATCAAGAGAGGAGAACTTTAAACATAAGAAATAGGAGAATGAATGTTGGGTGTATTTCTTGTGAGAAACAGCCAGTAGGTAGGTGTAGCTAAATTGAAGAGTCTATCAAAGGGAGTACCATGTAAGAACACAGAAAGGATTGAAAAGACTATGTTTAAAGGGCTTCAACTGATAATACAATGATTTTATGCTGAATTTTGAAGGTAATAACACTGAATTTTTTTTTGAATGTGCAAGTATGTGTGAAATGAGAGGTGTTTGGATTGATCAGATTCCTATGGAAAATTGGGTAGAACTAGAAAGAATATAGTTATCATCTTATCTGACTCCCTCATTGTGTAAATGAGGAAGCTCAGGTCCAAAGAAGCTAAATCAGAGAGATAACAAATGAACCCACACTGCAAAATATTTTTCCTATTTGGGAAAAAAATCTCTATAGAGTTGGAAAGGCCTAGATTCAAATATTTCCTCAGATATAAAATATGAGTATGATATTAAGTCACATTGTCTAGATTCTCAATACTAATTTGACTACAGAGACAATGTATATTCTAATTAACTAATCTAATTAGAATGTAATGATTCTAATGAATCAATATGGATAAGAGATTAATACAGAGAAAGACAAATAAGGGAACCTAAGGATCAAGGTTAGGGAAAAGTGGGAAAACATATAATCATATCTAGAATACTTGCATCTTGGGGGGGGGGTGTGCCTTGGAGAACAATTGTTTGGTTTTATATTATAGAATCCTAAGATCATCTAACTATTAACTTAGGATATAAGTTTTAGGCAATAAACATGAATTTCTGAAAAAATAGAAGGGAATATGGAATGTGTCACAGGATTTGAACACAGATTCAATGAAGAAAGAAAAGGGCTGACTTATAAAGAGAATAAAATAGAACAATGATTATAACAAAAAGAATGGTGATTGAAGCAGACAAAATACAACAGCATACTATAGTATAAAATGGGCTAAAATATGGAGACCACAATGAACAAGCAGCTATAAAGAAACAAGAGAAAAAGAAAGATCATTGAGAATGTCCTGGACCAGCTGACAGAGGAAAAAAAGCAAGAACAAAAAGGTATCAATCAACAAAGAGAGGTGAGGAGGAACCACTGGAAAAAAACAGGAAGAAGAGCAGGTGCAGAAAGAAAATTTAAAAACATAGGTATATTCTTCTTTGAAAAAAAAAGGAAGCTCTAGGAATGAACTAAATGAGAAAATTAAGGGCTAAAAAGGCTAATGGATTTTAAAATATATGAAAAAATAAGATGAAAATAAGAAAAGCACCCAGCAATCCCACTCAAATGCTCCAATTTTGCATTCATCCCTGCTTAGGTGAAAAGGAGAGTTAAGAATAAAGAGGAAAAAAATATGTAATAGGCTCTTAAGCGGGGGCAGCTGTGTGCAGGAGACAAAAGGTAAATAAAATTGCCTAAAATGGCCAATTATCAATCAACAAAACATTTATGGAGTAACTAGTATGTGCTAAGTACTGTTCAAGACATTGGGATAGGGACTAAACATGCAATTTCATTAACAGATACAACTGCTGGATGAGAACACTTTTTTTGCAAATTGGTATTATCTCTACAATTTTAAGATTAGGGACAGCTAAGTGGTACAATGGATGAAACACTGAATCTAGAAAGAGGAAGACATGATCAACTGTACCTTCAAACACTTGCTACCTGTTTGTCCCTGGGTATATCACTTAACACATTTCTCCTCAGTGTCTTTATTTACAAAATGATAGCACCTACCTCTTGAGGATTGCTATGAGGATCAAATGAGATAATAATTAAAAAGTGTTTAATGCAGTGCCTGACATGTAGTAAATGTTACATAAATGTCAGCTATTATTATAAGAAACTTTCATGAATGACTCAGAGATAAAAATGACTTCACAAAGGTCACACAGCAAATATTGTATCATATTTAGAGTTTTTCACAACTATATTTGGCTCTCAGGAAATCTCTCTACCCAACATATCATGCATTGACAATGAGAATGCAAAGTAAAAAATGTAATAGACTCAAGAAATTTAGCTTAGACTGAAGAAGAATATATGTAATTATGTAAAAACATTTTACATTTATTAGCTCAGATTAATTCTAGGGCAGAAACAAAATATATATACATTGCATATGATTCTCTACTTTTCTATATTAAGAAGTTTATTTCATAAGGAAACATTCCAAATATTGAACAATCAATTAGGAAAATTCCAAACATTTAGTAAAAGGCTTAGCTCTCTGTAGAAATGGAATGGAAGTTGTGGAAAAGGTCAGCCTATTTTGAAAACATTCCTTCACCCATTTGGGTAACTCAGAAATATTTATTGGGTAAATTGTGTTGTATTTCTATTGTATTTCAGGAACAGGGATAAGCTCTAGATATGAAAAGAAAAGTAAAAGAGATTCTCTACCCTCAAAAAGACAATAATCTAATGGAGGAAAACATATAACCAAAAAAAATGGAAAGAGCAGAAAAGATACTAAAAAAGGGACATGATGGAAGTGATGAGATCCTTAGTAGTTAGATGGGCACTGACAAAGAGAGCCTGAGCTACTGTAAACAATCTGGAAGCCTAATTGATTCCTGAAACAAGTAGGGAAGAATATTTTTAGAATTTTAAGTAGAAATTCTGATTAGGCCTTTTGTTAAAGGGAACTTTTACTATAACCCACCTCCAAATGGAGGTCTCTAGTAGAATTCTTTTTTTTTTTTTTAAACATTTTTTATTTTTATTTGTTTATTTATTTTTTTGCTGAGGTACTTGGGTTTAGTGACTTGCCCAGGGTCACACAGCTAGTAAGTGTTAAGTGTCTGAGGCCATATTTGAACTCAGGTCCTCCTAACTTCAGGGTTGGTGCACCAACTAGCTGTACCTCTGACAGAATTCTTAGCTGAAATGTTTGCCTTGACAAAATGATCATAACTCCATAGTTACAGTATCAAGTTAGGAAGCCAAGTTATGATTTCAAATCTCAAAGTTATGTTTCCCTATAAAGGTCTACTCTATTGTATTTCCTTTGCTAACTCTTTTTGGGGTACTAAATCTCTCAGCCCAATAGTTGAAGGAATAATCCCCCTTCCATGCTAATTCCTTTTTGGGGTTAGTTGGCTTGTTAGGAATAACAACAGCTAACACCTATTAGGACACTAAAGTTCTTTTAGGGTTAGTCTTCTAATTCCCCCACTTGCTACTACTACTTAATGACATCTTCACCTTAAGAGTATCTTAGGATGGTGAGCTATCTTGATAATGGCTTAAAAAATAAATTCCTTGCTAAAAATCCTTATGGATTCTTAGCAGCATAATAAAATCTGTGCTCTTTGATTTGGAGGACATCTAAGCCTACAAATTCTTTTGATTTAATCTAAAACACCAGGCCATAACTTCAATATCATTTTGGGGCACCATCCCATAGCTCATCATTTGGTGGCTAACCCCATCATTTTGGTAGCCCAGTATGGGGAAAGTCAGACCTCAACAGAAGGGCAGAGGAGAAAAGCCAGGTGGAAAATGAAGAGATGACTTATTATGGACCCATTTCCTTAATGATTGATGTGGAAAAGATTCTCTATCAATACAGCAGGATCTGACTAGAGATATGAAGGTGTCCCAAGGACAGAAAGCATAAAGGATTACTTCTCCACAGTGCCCATGAAATCAATGATTCTCCTCAAGAGACTCTCCTCTCCTTAGAGTCAGGGAGATTCAGAAGCCAGAGAAGGCAGGTGGGAGCTCAAGCTCTCAAAACCAAGGCTAGACTGAAAATCTCTCCAGAAAGCTGCCCAGCCCCAGGAAGGAGATAATAAAGGATCTGGACCAGAAGAAAGCTAACTGGGCTGCACAAAGGAGACAAGACTTGGAAAGAGACTACAAAGGATTTGAATTTTAATCCCTGGCTGCACTTGTGGTGAATACTGCACTGAAAGAAAGGCTACTCCCAGAGAACCCCAAGAAAACCTTAATAGAGAATGTTACATCTAATCAATAATGATTTAGAACATTTTTCATATACCTCTAAATGGATTTAATTTTGTCCTCTGAAAATTATCTGTTCATATCCTTTGACCGTTTATCAATTGGGGAATGATTTGTATTCTTATAAATTTGACACCTTTGTTTATATATTTTAGAAATGAGACTTTTCTCAAAAACACTTGCTTTAAAGATTTTTTTCCCAGCTTTGTATTTCCCTTTCGATGTTGTTTCTGTTGGTTTTGTTTGTGCAAAATCTTTTTAATTTAAATGATCCAAGTTTTCCTTTTTGCCTTTCATAATATGCTTCTTTAGTCATACATTCCTCCCTTTATCAAAGATCTGATAGGTAAATTACCCCCTTGTTCTCCTAATTTGTTTGTGATATCATCCTTTATGCCCAAATCATATATCCATTTTGAAATTATTTGGGTATGGGGTGTGAGATGCAGATGTATGCCAAGTTTCTATTGTGTTATTTTCCAGTTTTCCCGGCAATTTTTGTTAAAAAGTGAATTCTTATTCCAGAAGTTGAAGTTTGGGGTTTTATAAAATACAACATTACTAAAGAATTTGATTATTGTGTTGTATATATCTAATCTATTTCACTGATCCCCCACTCTATTTTTTAGCCAGGACTAAAAATTTTAGCCAGGTTTTGAAGACTAGTGCTTTATAATAGAGTTTTAGGTTTGGCACTGCTAAGCAACTATCATTAGTTTTTCTTTTCATTCATTCCCTTGATATTCTTGATCTTTTGTTCTTCCAGATGAAATTTGTTATTATGTTTTCTAGTTCTTTAAAATACTTTTTTTGGCAGTTTGATTGGTGTAACACTGAACAAGTGACCAATTTAGATAGAATTGTTTATTTTCATTATAATAGCTCATGCTAGCCATGAACAATTGATACTTTACTAATTGTTTAGGTCTGACTTTATTTGACTGGAAAGTGTTTTGTAATTGCGTTCATATAGTTCTTGGGTTTACCTTTGGAAGGTAGGGCCCCCAAATATTTTTATTTTGACTACAATAATTTTAAATGGAATTTCTTTGTCTCTTGCTGAGATTATTATATGATTCCTGTTGGTTTTATTATTGATATGGTCAATTATGGTAATAGTTTTCCTGATCTTGAACTAACCCTGCATTACTGATAAAAATTCAACTTGCTCATAGTTAGCTTTTGTATCCCTTTTGCCCTTTCTTTAATTCTATTTTTGAAGGTATTGTTTTCTTCAGTAAATTTTTTTTTCCAATTGAATTTTTTAAGGAAATGCCTTCCTTTTCTAAGTTGCTGACTCTCTCTTAAATATCTGTCATTTCTTTTCTCATTTTTCCCCCTATCTCTCTTATTTGCCTTTAAAAGTTTTTTATGAGCACTTCCAAGAAGCCTCTATGGGCTTTTGACCAATTCATACCACTCTTTAAGATTTTCACCCTGGCCATTTGTCCTCATCTGAGTTGGTATTTTAGTCTTCCTTGTCACCATAGTAGCTTTCTATGGTCATGATTCTTTTCTATTTTTTGCTCATTTTCTTTCCTTATCTTTTGGTATTTCCTCTTTTTTTAAGTTTTATAATTGAGTTCTGTTCCTGGGATAAAGAGAGCAATTTCACAAGCTTTCTGTGAAACTCTGACTCTTAGCTTTGAGTACAGGGTCCTCTTGTTTTCGCAGAAGGTAGCTTTATATGCCCTTTCCAGGAAAGGTCAAGCTGCCTCCTGGCTTTACTTGCCCATCTTGGCTCCACTCCCAAAACCTGATCTCATCAGTTTCATACAAATTTCTGATCTGATGACAAAAATTCTCACACAACGGATCTGATTAATTAAAAAATGTTTACATTTTTTCTAGATACTGTAGATACTCATAGATTATTTTAATAAGCGGCCAAGGTCTCCCATTTTATCCAGGGCCATCTCTAGTCATCCTGATCTTTATCTTGCCTCTAGAACCAGGTGACCCTGGAGGAGAAAGTGAGACAGATGACCTTACCCAGTCCTCACTCAGTTAAATCCAATTCACTTACATGTCATAGCATCATCTGCCTGATATAATGCTCCTCTTGGATAAGGAAGTGTTATTAATTTACTTGAATATATTGAAGACGTGTGAGAAAGTGGTAAAGCGTGAGAAACCCAAAGATTAGCCAGCCTTGAAAGTGGTACAAACAATGCTGGCCAATCATAGTAATTCAATATTAATTCTATTGGTCAGGAAGCTATAGAAAATGAAGGGAATTACCCCACTCTTTCTACTCCTCAATTGTATCTTTAAACCATAATATTAGCATATCAACCTAATCGTTGTCTCTCTTTTCTATAAAGTTATCTCCTTGGCTCAGACTCTTAGTTAAAATTACCTTTGTTAAATGCTTTTGGAACTTTAGCCTGCTGCCAAGCAGCATAATAAATCTTTGCCTCTTAACTTGGAAACTGAGTATATGAATTCTTTCACCAAACCCATAACACTTGTTGGGATGTCTTTCTCCTCAAGAATGTGATATAATGTGAATGGGATATCAATGTTGCTCTACTAATATGTAGAATATATGTAAAATATTTTAAAATTAGGGAAAATGTGTAAGTATAGTGAGATAATCCCAAAAAAGTGACAGAAAGATAAGAGAAAGAGAAGCACATAGAAAGAAACAAATAAATACATAAAATAAATGGACAACCTAGAAGGATTTAACATAATATTTAAATTTAAATTAAATTTTAAAAAAAGATTTAAAGGGGTCAAGATGAAGAGACAATACTTTTTAGACAAAGGTGAAGAATGAGTAAAAAAGGCTCAAAAATAAAGGATGGCCTATCATCTGGGAGGAATTGTAAAGATGCCAATTGAGCTACACAAAAGAGTATGTAAAATGAAGGAACTAGTAATAAGGATGTATTTTAAAATAAGTAGAGGTTGTAAAGGACTTTACAAGGGATTTGTTTTTTGATACCAAAAGTAATAGGGAATCACTTGAAGTTATAAAGTGTAGCAGTAACATAATCAAAACTATCCTTTAAGACAATAATTCTCTCTCTTTTTTTAAAGCTTTTTATTTTCAAAACATAAGTATGGAAAATTTTTGAGATTTTCCTTTCCCCTACATGGCAAGCAATTCAATATATGTTATACATATTAAAATATATGTTAAATCCAATATGTGTAAAGATGTTTAAACAATCCTCTTGCTGCACAAGAAAAATCAAATTAAAAAAAAAAAGAAAATGAGTAAGAGAACAATAATGCAAGTGAACAACAACATAATGAATGAGAATGTTATGTTGTGATCCACACTCAGTTCCCATAGTCCTCTCTCTGGGTGTAGATAGCTCTCTTCATAACAAGATCATTGGAACTGGCATCAATCTGGCATCAATCATCTCATTGTTGGAAAGAATCACGTTCATCAGAATTGATCGTCATATAATATTGATGCTGTGTACAATGGTTCTGCTCATTTCACTTAGCATCAGTTCATGTAAGTCTCTCCAGGCCTCTCTAAAGTCATTCTCCTGATCATTTCTTATAGAACAATAATATTCCATAACACTCATATACCATAATATATTCAGCCATTTTCCAACTGACGGGCATCCACTCAGTTTCCAGTTTCTTGCCATTACAAAAAGGGGTGCCACAAACATTGTGCACATGTGGGTCCCTTTCCTTCCTTTAAAATCTGTTTGGGATATAAGCCCAGTAGAAACACTGCTGAATCAAAGGGTATGCACAGTTTGATAACTTTTTGAGCATAGTTCCAAATTGCTCTCCAAAATGACTGAATCTGTTCACAGTTCCACCAACAATGTTTGTATCCCAGTTTTCCCATATCCCCTCCAACATTTATCATTATCTTTTCCTGTCATCTTAGGCAATATGAAAAGTATGTAGTGGTATCTAAGAGTTGTTTTAATTTGCATTTCTCTGATCTTTAGGGATTTAGAGCACTTTTTCATGTGACTATAAATAATTTCAGTTTCTTTATCTGAAAATTGTCTGTTCATATCCTTTGACCATTTATCAACTGGAGAATGGCTTGAACTATTATAAATATGAGTCAATTCTCTGTATATTTTCGAAATGAGAGCTTTATCAGATCCTTTGAATGTAAAAATATTTTCCCAGTTTATTGCTTCCTCTCTAATCTTGTCTGCATTAGTTTTGTTTGTACAAACGTCTTTTAACTTTATATAATCAAAATTATCTATATGGTGTTCAATTATGTGTTCTAGTTCTTCTTTGGACACATAAGACAATAATTTGCCCAGCCACTTCCATTTTAAGAAAACGTGAAGATTATTTTAGAAAAAATAATAGTAGAAAACTTTCTTGGGAATGGGTTGCAAATGTATTACAGAGATAAAGAATATAATCTTAAAGCCCAGAACTAACCAATAGGCTTATAAGCTAAATGAAAGAGTTAGAGACTTCAGAAAACGTTGGAAGCACCATTGGTTTATATAAGTTGTGTGGAATACTCTGCAATGTCCTCGCTAAAATGTAATGTTCTCTGTTGAGGTTTTCTTGGGGTCTCTGGAGGCAGCCTTCATTTCAGTTCAGTAATCACCACAAGTACAGCCAGGTATTAAAGTCCAAATCCTTTATTGTCTCCTTCAAAGTCTTGATTCTTTCACTTGGAGCCTGGTTAGCTTTCTTATAGTCAAGATCCTTTATCATCTTCTTCCTGGGGCTGGGCAGCTTTTTGGAGAGGCTTTCAGTCTGGCATTGGTCCTAGTGGGGGAAGTGCAGGAGTCTAGGCCAGCCACCAGGAAGATCGAAGATCAAATTGAATTTTTCCCATTGGTTCTGAGAGCTTAAACTTTTGCCACCAGTCCTTTGCCTTCTCTCTGAATGTCTCTGCTCCACATTGAGTACAAAACAATCATTAATATCACTAGGAAACCATTATTTGTTGTAGGATTAAATCAGTGCTAAACTAGATTTAACCATTGTCTCCTCAATTCCACTTAGTACCTTGTCTCAAGTTCTGGTCTATAAAAACACCTTGTAGGATTAACTCAAACATACTGAACCATGCTAAATTATCTAACTATTGTCTCTATCAATTCTACTGACTTAGTACATTGTAAGAATCCTTTGTTTCAAGTTTAGAGCTATGGCCCATAACAATACTCTATCTAGAGTTAGGAGGAAATTAATACTCCAAGTAATTTAATTCCCTTGAGGGACAAAATTCACTAAGTGATTTGGCCAACTAAGGAGTTGAAATCAAATAAAGTGATTCCTTTCTAATGGAGGATATAGGGTTATGACAAAGAAATTCTTATGAGTTGTAATTATTCAACATGAACCATTCTAACTAATCAAATACAGCTGTTTACAAAGTTTTTGTCACAGTGGCCAGTTTCCAAAGAATCATGGAGAGCTGAAGGGACTTTAAATTTCAAAGATTCTTTGTTTTTCTACAAGTTATCCATTAACTTTAAAATGCAGTTTGTTTTTTTTCCCCTTCTCTCTCTGTTTCCTTTCTGGTTAAAACAGAAGAAACATATGGCCTAGGGGAACTTTTGATGGGAACCAAAGGAGGTGTCATTTATATTCAAATTAAGTTGTGAAAACTATTTTCTATAAGCACCTCCCTAGCATTTTAAACACACTGTAATGAAAAAGGGAGTGAGTCTAGCATTCATTTTAGACTCCTATCTCCCCCTTTCTACCTAAGAGATGTAGGATTAAGTACCATGCATAACTCATTGGAAAGTGAAATACTTAAAGAAAACTTTTCCTATATTTCATACTTGATATCCCACAGAATAGGAGCACTAATTGGGTTACCTATTACTTTTTCGTCAAAAGTTCATAATATAGAGATAATGCTAGGTTCTTGAAAGTTAGAGTAGTGCAATTAAATTTTTGATCTGATCTTGGATCAAGCCTAAGAATTTTAGTGAAAGGACAAGTGTCTAACAAATCATAAGATTACACAGACTCTTATTCAATGGCACAAACTTGCATTGAGTATTAAGGGCTATTCAAGAAGAGTAAGAACATCACTTGATGTTCTTAAAACTGGAATAATAATGTTCTAGACATTATAGTGGGGTGTGAAGAAGCAAAGATAGACTTAAAGCAAGTCTTTCTGATAAACATTATTATAGACATCTGAAAGTAGGATTGATGATTAATGGGACTGATTAGAAGAAGTTTTCTCAGTTTGAGACTAAGTCACATGATCCCTATTCCCACACCTTGATCCCTATTCTCAGATCTTGGACCTTGGGTTGCAGTGAGTCACATGATCTCTAAATGTCAGACCCTCAAAAAGTAAGGTGACTCACAGGAAATGATGTGACCCACAGGAAGCAGACAACAACATTGGTCAAAGATGGTTACATCTTTTTAGTGCATCCAATGAAAAGGTGTAATATTCTTCTCTAAATTGTATTGTTCTCTGGGAGAAGATTGCTTGGGGGACTTCCAGGGGCAGCCTTAGTTTCAGTTCAGTGTAATCACCCCCAATGTAGCCAGGCGTTAAAGTCCAAATCCTTTATTGTCTCTGTCAAAATTCTTTCTCTTTCCTTGGGCCTGGTTAGCTTTCTTAGAGGCCTATCTCTCTCCTTGTTTCCAAGAACTCCTGAGGCTAGTCCTTTGCCTCTGACAGCTTCAGGCTCCAGCCAGCACAAAGGTGGAAGATGGAATGAATCTGTCTCTGCCTTTGAGAGTGGGCTTGTCTCTTAGTGAGGTCCTCCTTATATAAGCTCTATTAAAGGCGTGAATCTTGTGGAACTCTAATAAGTACTAAGTACATTAGTGAACTAGAGAACTGTTAAGTACCATGCTAAATTAGATAACTGACTTAGTACTTTGTAAGAATCGTAAGAAAAAGGCTTGGGTCTTTTGCTTTTTAAATCCTAGACAAGCTGGAAACTGGTCAGGTTACATGAGCACATGGTAGGAGTTGGTGTTTCTGGGCTTCTTCCTGAAGGGACTAAATAAATGCTTTCTTTTTGTGCCTGATGATATCTCCAATTAGTTAATTTGGGAAAGGTAGTCTAACACCCATCACACACAATGAGGCCCTGAGTAAGTAGGTGGTGTTGGCAAAGAAAACTGAAGTACTGGTAAATGATAATACTCTCTGATAAGGGAGAAAGAAGGGCACTAAGGAGAAAACAGCTCAGCCCTTTAGAGATCTTAAGAAACCCCCACCTAACTGTATACAATCAAAAAGCTAAATTATATTGTCAAATCCTCAAGGTTAAATTTCCTCTGTAAATCTTCCCATGGCCTATGCTACCTTGGAGGAATCTCTTTTAGATTATCCTGTTATGCTTCATGGTATCTTTCCTCTCACCCCCATTACTTATGGTGTCTTTCTTCTTGTTATTGCTAAGTAATTCTTTTAACATGCTAAACTCCTGTATGGATTTAGCCTGCTTGTAAATGTCATTCTCCCATCTCATGGCTATTCCCTTTCTCCTGGTTAACTGTGAGTTCTACTGAGAAATGTGTTTTTTCCATTGTTAATTGTTTAAAACCCCTTTCCTTACTATTATATGCTCTCTGGATAGTATTTCATATTCACACACTCACTCTCTTCATTGTGTCTGTAACCTCTTCTCATAAAGGTACCTTTTTGCAAAGAGAATGCCATTGTATATTCTTCATATGCGCCTTGGGCCTCATATTCAAACTACGACTTGTTACCCCAAACCTCATCTTTGGTGTCCAAACCCATCATTTTGCTGAGGTGGGGAAAGGGGTCCCAGACCAGT
This sequence comes from Sarcophilus harrisii, assembly GCF_902635505.1. Classification (NCBI taxonomy): domain Eukaryota; kingdom Metazoa; phylum Chordata; class Mammalia; order Dasyuromorphia; family Dasyuridae; genus Sarcophilus; species Sarcophilus harrisii. Next base: position 348,764,168 of record NC_045427.1, on the reverse strand, counting down.
GTCACAGTGTCTAAGTAAAGCCATTAAAATAGTGGGCTCAAATTCAAGGAGAATTCAGTAGAGAAACAGAAGCAAGGAGACATATCTATTCAGCTTTTTAGCATTGATATGCTAATTCTATGGCTTACAGGAAGGAAGGAATTTGATTTTCATTGACAAGATTATCAATTAGCAATGAAATGAATAGTGGTCTCTAGAATTAGGCAGATTGTCAAAACAATAGCATTCCTATTGGGGGAGGGAAGGTGAACAAAGCCAGAAGACTTTGGAATCGGGTAGATTACCAGAACAGAAGCTCCCCTAAAATCAGGGGACCACAAAATCACATTACATCAGTTTGATGCCAAACCTCATCAGAGTGACAGAAAGAGTTTGGACTGAGAATTAGGGTTGTAGTCAAAATAATAGTCAGTGGGGAATATATATATATACATATAATATGTATAGAATATATTGCTTCTGTGTGTATAGAAAAGAAGTGTCCAAAACTAAGATACCTCAAAAGTTGACTAGTATAAGCAGGAAAAATAAGTCTATAAACAGGGAAGAGAAAGAAATGAATTAAAAATGATGTGTTAGTTCAATTACAAGAAGAAGGTCACTTAGTTATATTTAAGACCAAGATCTATAGTCCAGAATGTGTGTGTGTGTGTGTGTGTGTGTGTGTGTGTGAGAGAGAGAGAGAGAGAGCTCTTGTGATAATATATCAAATAAGAAATTGGATTGGATTATAGATCCAACTTCAGCTGATAACCTGCATAGTGAAATGTATTGGAGTGGGTAGCTAGAGGACAGTCATAATATAAAAATAAGTCACATATATTTAACGATCAAACTTCTGAAATCCTTCTAGTCTCCCAAGAAGTTGATTGAGTTTCAAGGTTATGGGAGGAGGAGAGGTCTTAGAGCATAGGATCTGAGTAAGATCTTATACTCAATGGGATCAAAAAATTTATGTCAAAATTGAAAATTTTAAACTAGATAATTAATGAGGGGTTGAATATATGTAATTTAAGGAATAGATTCCCTAAGATTCAGGTGAATTGTCACCAGAAAATGATGTGCTTCTCTCTCCACCCTCATTTTTCCTCATTTCATTACTCTTCTGTTTACTTTCTTTGCATTTATTCCTTTCCACTGCAACTCATCTATAAAATGAAGGAGCAGGAAATGACTTCTACCATACCTTCAAGATACAAGAAAAAAAAAATTGATGATCTAAAATAATCTGTATTGTCGGCTCCAATTAAAATTTCAGGATAGAGGCTTGGACATTTTAAGGAATCCATGAAAACTCTCAAAGATAGAAAGGCACTTAAGCTAAGCAGCTATTAAAAAGTCAAAAGATAGTGAATAACAGAGTAGTAACAACAATAAGTAAAATAAACATTGTTACTATGTAATGCCGGAGAAACTGAGGCAGGAGAGAGATTAGAGAGTTTTCAATAGTTTATTCATTGGAGAGTATAATTGACTGGACAGGACTCTCATCTCAAATTATCCAGTCAGATAAAGATATACTGGGACCAAGGAAACCATGTTGGTCCCAGGGTTGGGGAGCAAAGAATCCAACCGGCTGCATCTAGCAGCCAGGCTCTTCCAGCAATGAACAAGAGAAAGCCAATCACTTAAATATTCTCTAAAGACAAAGACCCAAAAAGGCGGGAAGGCTTCTGTCAGGTTGGGGGGAGACCATAATTCCTAAAAGCCCAGAGACAGGATGTCTGAATACCCAGAGATAAAGATGTCAGTGAGGTATCTTGGAATATTTTAGAGGGATATTGTAAATTCTTGAAGACAGGGAAGGGACAGGAGTTCTGCTCTCTTCTTTATCTTGCTAGCAGTTTATAACCTTAGAGTAAACGGTTCCCAATCTTAATGGACCAGAGTGGGTTTTTACGACTAAGGGGATTTGACAGAACAGTTAAGGAAACTGAGAAAAGGAAACTAGTTCAGGGAAACCAAGTCAGAACAGTTAAAGAGAACTGTGGCATTACAACTAGATTACAGGAAAGGGAAAAATCAGAGAGAATACATTTAAATTTATTACAAATCCAGAATCTGCCCAAATCAAAATACAGTATTTGTAAGTAGTTAGGGAACATGAGGAGTGGCAACATTGTATAAAGAAAAGGGTATACAATTGGAAATTAGAGGAGCTGAGTTTGGATCTCAGCTCTTTCTCATACTACCAGTCTGATTGTCTACAAATGGATTTTCTAAAATTCCAATAAAAAGGATGCATTCAGAGTGGAGAAGACACAGATCATCTGTTCTCGATTAGGTAATACTTCTTACTATGTGAGTACTGCTAAGCACCTTTGTAGAATCCATTAAGCATATATTATACCCAAATGTAACTCAATTAGCGGATAAATTCCCATTTCTTCCTTTTCAGGTTAATTGTGTTCACCTCACACTTCACACATCCTAGTTTTCCCATTATTGATTAACTATTCATCATTGATCTCAATTACATGCAGCAAAACACCATAGTTTGTTTTTTTTTGTTTGTTTGTTTTTTTAATTTAATAGCCTTTTATTTACAGGATATATGCATGGGTAACTTTACAGCATTAACAATTGCCAAACCTCTTGTTCCAATTTTTTACCTCTTACCCCCCCACCCCCTCCCCTAGATGGCAGGATGACCAGTAGATGTTAAATATATTAAAATATAAATTAGATACACAATAAGTATACATGACCAAAATGTTATTTTGCTGTACAAAAAGAATCAGACTCTGAAATATTGTACAATTAGCTTGAAAACACCATAGTTTGAAAAATGGATGTGTACTATAGGAAACTTGGACAAAAAAAAAGAAAAAAAAAGAAATAAAAATCATGAACAACAAGCATTGACACAACTTTTGTAATGAAAATACATTAACAAAATTTGAATCCAAAGTAATCTGACTGTAGAAAATAAATTGGAAAAGGAGAGATTTTCCAATTAACATTGGAAAGAGATGAGGAGGAAGAGTTTGAAAGAAATTGCAGAACTGGTTTGCTCTATTGTTTTGGTCTTGCATACTCTGCAGTGTATCTGGAAATCAGAAAATCATTCCTTTTTTCTAATCTGAACAAAGTTTATATTTCAACTCATAATTTTTATATTAGTAATTTTAAGAGTTCAAAGGGAGAAAAATTTCCAAGCCTTCTTGTAATGGCTATCGGGTTAACCTTAAGAAGTAAGGAGAACATGAGTTTTAGTCCTGTTTCTGACATATATTAGCAAAATACCCAAGGTGAATTCAATTTTCGGGTTACCAAGTCAATATTTATAAATTTTAAAAGTACAGAATAGTAGCTGGTCAGCATTACTTAAAAGAAAGTTGTTTATTACTGATGATATCATAGGTTTAGGCACAGAACCCACCCAATAACCTTATAACAAAGATGAATTGATAGTCTGAGGAATTGGCTTCAAATCTTAGTTCAAAAACTTACTATTTTTATGATCGTAGGTAAGTCTCTTCATATATCTGAACCCCAGTTTTTTTATCTGTAAAATGGGGGGTTTAGACTATTCTCTTAAGATTTCTTCCATCTTTAAGTAATGATTTTCTAAATCGTCTATGTACCCAAAGAACTACTCAAATTTCCTCTGTTCTTTGTGTCATTTCCATTGAGTTCAAGTCAAATATATAAAGAACTAAATCAAATTTATAAGAATATAAATTTATTCCCCAATTGATAAATAGCCAATAAACAGTGAACAGGCAGTTTTCAGATGAACAAATCAAAGCTATGTATAGTCATATGGAAAAATGATCTAAATCATTATTGATAAGAGAAATATAAATGAAACAACTCTGAGGTACCACCTCACATCTATCCAATTGGCAAATATGGCAGAAAAGGAAAATGATAAATTTTGTAGAAGATATAATAAAATTGAGACACTAATGAAATGATTTAACAATTCTGGAGAGCAATATGGAATTATGCCCAAAGGACTATCAAACCATGCATAGCCTTTGGTCTAGCAATACAACTAGATCTATATCCTAAAGAGATTTAAAACATGGAAAAAATGATTTATTTGTACAAAAATACAGCACCTTTTTGCTGGTGGCAAATAATTAGAAATTAAGAAGATACCCATTAATTGGGGAACAGCTGAAAAAGTTGTAATAATGTGGATATAATGAAACTGATGCAGAGTGAAGTGAGCAGAACCAGGAGAATAGGGTACATAGTAACAGCAATATTGCATGATGATCAACTGTGAATGACTCAGTGAATAAACTCAGTTTATTCTCAGCAATACAGTGATCCAAGAAAATCCCACAGGACCCATGATGGAAACACTATCCATATCTACAGAAAGAAATGATGGAGCCCAAATACAGATCAAACCATACTAATTATCTCTTTTTTTTGTTGAGAGATCTGTTTCTTCTTTCATAAGATGACTAATATGAAAATATGTTTGACATGACTGAATATGTATAATCTATATCAAACTATTTACTACCTCAGTGAGGAGGGAAACAGAACAGAAAGAAGAGAAAAAGAATTTGGAAATCAAAATTTCAAAAAATCAATGTTAAAATTACATGTAATTAAGAATTAAAATTTTACTAAAAATAAAAAAGGAATAGGTTTCCAGGTTCCCCCAGTACTGAAAAAATTTAAAGAAATGCTTATAAAAAGCTTATTTCATTGCATGAATTATGTTAAACATTTAGAATATAAAGAATAAAATGAAGCAGTCTCTACCGTCAAGGATTTTACACCATATAATGAGAAAGCAAGTAAATATGCAGAAAAATAAATACAAAATTCAAAGAAATGCTTCTATTTTGACACACATATAAAGAATACACCTCTCCCTGTATCTGTGACTATACCATATCCTTCCCATTAACACCTAAGAATTGATGCCGTTATGAGATGGATAAGAGAAAAACATGGTTCTAAAAATCCAACTCAGAAGATGACTGAGTGTTACAAGACAATGATTGACTATCTTTCTAACTAATCACTATGATCAGCTTTGACCAAAAAAATGCCCTTAAGACTTTTCCTTCTAAGTAATAAAAAAGAAGAAAAGACTCTAGGAAATGTTATGATGAGAAATTACTAACATACTATGTTAAATGTGCATTAAAAACTGGAGACTATTATTTGTACTTTTTTTATTCTAGATCTCAAATAGAAAAACATAGCAAATTATATTTTCACATATTATTTACCAATTCTAGTACGATTTCTTCAGAGGATTTCAGCAACTGCACAAATTAAATTCCAAAGCATGGGACACTGTGAAAATTATTCTGTCTGCCTAAATAAATGCCTCATCATGGTTGTAGTAGTTAAATACAGGTATTCTCTCCACATACCAACTGCTGTTAAGATGAAGAAAACAATTTTTTTTAAAGGACATATAGCTATATTCTAGAATATCAATTTTTTGCAATGTTCTAAAGGAAACATTCTGACATGTATTGCTTGGACATTATTTAAGGCAATTGGAGGACTACCCAGTGGTGCAACCCATGGAAAGGAAAGAAAGATAAACTGAAGACAACACTTAACAAAACATGACAATTGATTAAAGATCAAGTGGAGCTAAAGAACATAAGACCAAAAATACAAGAGTAAAACTCACATTGGCTGGCTGAGAAAATAAAAAGGGAAATGTGATTCACAGACATTTTTGATTACAAATAAGATACTTCAATTATAGAAAGAATGGACATTACACAAGGTTAATGAATTGAATACCTCAGTGAGAAAGCAAGAAGTATTTATAATAAAATACCAATGTACATTAAAAAATCAAAACAAATAGTAATTCCTGGCTTCAAGAACCTCAGTTTCCTATGTGTATATAAAATATACATGTGAGTTATAATTTTAGTAGAGAAGACTAATAACTACGAAGATGAAGAAAGGCTTCTTATATGAAATTTCACATGATCTCATCCATTAGAAAAGCAGAGTTTATATGGATATGGATGTACAGAGATGTAAGGTATAAAGGGATAGAAAACACAGATAGAATGTAAAGATTATGAAACAGCAACCAATCTAGCAAGAACTAATTTGCAAGAATAAGGACAATTTAATTGCAAAATCTTTGTTATATACCAAATGATTTATGATCATGTTGGAGAATGTGATGATTATGTTTAATCAATAATTAAATATGACATGAGTAGACCTAGACAGAGTAATACATTGGTGAGGCTTGAAAGAACATTGGATAGAAACATGAATCTGAAAAATGTTAAGGCATTTGTGATACATTTCAACAATTGCAAAGTTTATTTGAGGACAAGACACATTTGCAATACTGTATTTACACTTAGGCCAAAAAGAAGTAATAGGTGTTAATCATATGACATATTTATGTGATCTTCATAATATTCTTAGAATGTACAGATAATAGTGACAGTATAATTATTGCTAAAGTAGAAATTATAAAATTGAGGCTGAAAATAGTGAAATAACAAGTCTTAAATCCCACAACTTATAAAAGATAGAATCCAGATATTTTCAATCTACTCTCATCATTTTTTCCCACATGGTACTAAAGAATAGAATTTGGTTTCTAAAAAATATACCCCAGAAAATCTGTATCTTTCTCTTTAAACACCATGTTATCAAAACTCAACTGGACTAGAATCATCCATTCTACATAGTGCTAAATAAGTCAGGGAGAACTGTATGTTGGAGGAAAAAAAAAAGACTGGGATATGAAAGAATATCACTTTTTTGGCAGAAAAGAGCTATTTAAATGATTTTGGGATAATTTCAGACATTTGCAGAAATAAAACTGAGCAATTCAATATTATAAAATGGAAGCCCAGACACTACGGTTTAATGTCCATTTCTTATTATATCATAAGAATGATAAGTTCAGAAATGGTTTTGTTTATGCAAATAAACAAGTTAGTTACTAGTGTCAGATTAGTGAAGAAGGAAAAAAATGATCCATTTTATAGTAGTTATCTAAATGCATTCTACAAAAATAGGACAAACATGAAAAAAATATATTAGAAGAGGGGAAAAAATGAGCCAGTTTGAGAATAGGGTATCATTAAGGAAAAATTGAAAGAAAATGGCTAAGATAGTTGCAAACTTACATGACAACAGCTGAACTACACTATGGAGCTTCCTAAATATTGTATTGCTGGGATAGCAGTGGCAAAACATTTAACAAAGTGCTTGGAGTATAAAGTTCCTTATAAATAATAATAATTACTATTATTAGAAAGCTTTTAATCTTTTTATTTTATTGATGAGAAAACTGAATCTGAGAAGTGTTATGGGCCATAATTCTGAAATGACGATTCTTACAAGGTGTTAAGTCAGTAGAATTGATGATACAATGATTATCTAGTTTAGCATGGTGCTTAATGGTTTCCTAGTGATATAATGATTGATTTATACTCAGTGTAGAGCATATAAGCTGGGAACCTCAGTCAGATTGAGAGAGCCAGAGAAGACAAAGGACTGAAGGTGGGAGCTCAGCTCTTGGAGCCAAGGAAAGAGATTCATTCCATTTTCAGTCAGGCTCCTGGTGGCTCTCCTGGGGGATTGAGAGATAGATTCATTCATCCTATCTCACACCTGTGATGGTAGGCCTCTCCTCCTGCATTTTCTGAAAGTCATGAGAAAGCTAGCACAGGAGACAATAAAGAATTGTGGACTTTAACACCTGGCTATTCTAGTGGTGATTATTCTGCTGATAGGAAGACTGCTATAAAGACCTCCAGAAAACCCAATAAAACACTACATAGAAGTATTAAGAAATAATATCTGAATACAGGCTTTATTTTTACTAAATCAGACAAAATAGCTATGCACTGATGTAGCACTTTAAGGTTTGCAGTATGCTTTGCAAATATTGTGTCATGGTATCCCAACAATACTCCTGAGTATTATACTTTACTTACAGGTAAAGAAGTACTCTTCCTGAGAGAAATTTTAAGTGACTGGCCAAAGGCTGCCCAACTGAAGGCACATTGTAACTCAGATTGTTCTGACATGACTGATGAAAAATACTTCCAACTTCTTGGAGAGATACTTGAAAATCCTTGCTACCACATTTCCTCTGATTGAAAGGTAGAAGTGGAAGGAGAGAAGAGCATGTATCCAAATTCTTTGTCAAGATGGTATCACTGATAAAAAAAATGAGGAAAGTGAAATCTAGGGAGTAAATACTGTACATAATACTCTAGTTTGACTTGATGCAGTGATCATCTTTCACTGTATATTTGAAAGGGATGAGTTATGTGTAGAGTTTATGTGTAACAAAATTGGAATTTTCTTTTATCTAGACCAACACTGTTCCTTTTAGAAGGAAGATATACCAAGAAGTATTGATACACATCTATGCAGTCCCAATAACTCTTCTATATTTATAATTGCAAAATTGCAATTTTTTACTTTCATGTTCTTAGGCATCCATTTTTATTGAAATTTTTCAATTACCTTCCCCTATTGACCTTGGGTTGATGGTTTTTTTTTCTTTGCCTTCCTTCATCATGATTAAGCATGAAAAAAAATTTCTGGTTATATCTAAAGCCAGATTCGATACAGGTATCCCAAAACAGATCAATACAACACTGGTAAACAATATTGTATAACATCAAAAATTTTATCATCCTGATTACTTGCAAAAATCAAAAAGAAAACACAACAAAGTTACGAAGTAAGAGAGGGAACAGATCTAAAGACAGGATAAAATAATGTGTAGAGAGGTAAAGTCGTTCATTATAGTGAGTAAATATCCCTGTTTAATTATTAGTATCATCATATTATTTCTCAAGGACAGCAAGTATTCGGCTTTTATACTTCTAGCAATTAATAAAATGCAAGGAACACAGAAAGTGATTAATTGGTGTTTATTGAACATGACTAACTGATATAATGAAGCAATTGGTAGAACCTGAAACTGAAATTTTAGGTAGAATATGAATGGAGATTTAGAATATAAAGTCAGAATTCAGAAATATAATAATGTATTAGTACAACCCTTATACTAAACATTTAACAGATCCAGAGAGGGAAAGGGTTTGTTGAGGGCACACAGTGTGTGGTAGTTTCAGGAATAGAACTTGCCATCTTCTAATTCAAAGTACACTATTTTATGTGACTCACACAGATCTGAACTATATTTAGTATCTTTTTCCTAACATAAATACTTTCAAAGAAGTTACTGATTTTGTTGCCAGGACAAAAATCCAATTGCCTGAAGATTAAGTTTGAATTATACAGTTAGTTCAAAAGCACTGATTTTCCCTATTTTACATCTAACAACTGCTTCATTTCCTGCTCTGAGTCTGTTGCACAGATGGTAGATATCTTGTAGCATTAATTGATGGCCTGCATTTCTTATTCAAGGATGAACAAAGGCTATTAAAATAAATTGGATGATTTTTTAAAAGAGTAATCCATTTCAAAATTCAATTAACTTGAAATTAACCTCAAAACATCAACTTGACTATGAAAATGTTCAATTCTTGTTTAGCATAGATCACCAAAAAAAAAAATACTGCAGTTATATTTTCTTAACAAGCTCTTATAGAATGTCTTCTTACTCAGAATACTATTCTGGTTTCTGTATATATTTTGTAGTCCAAATCTGCCCATCCAGTGTCACAGCTACTATTTCCAGATTGATGTCTTCCTGTAAATTTGATAATTATACCCCCTCCATTCTTTCTTGAAAACATGAATAAAATAGTTGAATGTGACAGGGTTAGATTCTGTAGACCTACCTCTAGATTAAGGCTCATTAATGAATTTCAACTGTATTGTTCCATTAATATATTATCTACATACAATAATATACATACAAAAATAATCTACATATAAAATGATATAATCATTCCAAGGTATATTTCTCAATCTTGTACAAGAGGTTCCAAAAAGAGACTCCTATTGGCATTTCCCTGCTCAATTAGACCTAAACATACCTCTTCCCAAAAGGGAGAAGTGATGCTTGTGAAATGAGGATTAACCTAAGAAATCCATATTGTACTAGGGCATCCCGGATGTTTGTCATTTCTTCTGAGTATTATTTCATCAAGTCACTCACTGTCAACTAATCTTACTTCACTTTCTAAGTACAAACTCATGGGTACACAACATAATGCTTATAGTATTGTCAATAAAAGTAAAAGACTGGATACTTGGGGGATTGTAAATTTTCATCTTTACTTTCATCAGATTATCATTATGTAATCTCCAGTGCTTCTCTTAAGTAATGAACAACAGAGTCTAAGAAATCAGTTATACAATTTGGCCTTGTGATCATATATTTTCAGCAGAATAAAATCATGGAAGGTTCATAAACAGAGAATGTTAATTTCCCAATAAATAGTGATGGACTAGGAATCACTAATATTTGAGTTCAAATGTATAATCAAACACTTACTAGCTTTGGAATGCAGGGCAAGTAATATTTTGTCTCAGTTTCCAAAATACAAAATGAGTAGCACAAGTATCTTGAAAAGGATGTGAGGGTAAAATAAGCCAATACATGTAAAATCATTAGCACACCTGTCACATAGTAAGTGGTTAATGTCCATTCTTCCTTTTGTCCAGAATACACCAACTACCTTGTAAGAACATTCTCTAATTTTTTCTTTAACTTCTCTTTCAAAGGATCCTATACCAGGAGAATTCCCTGACTCTTTGCTTGTCTAAGTATAATTAATAAATGATTGCTTTTTAAATGCATTCCTTTCTTTCTTTTGAAAGGTGTTTTTTTCCCACTGTTGCTTCTATATCCTATGCATTAACAAACCATTCATCAATTGGAAGAATAAGTGACCTTTCATTGAGAGTAGAAAGCAGTTGTGTAGCTTCAAAAACTATTTTTTCCTAAAGCACTACACCCAATTAGAAAGTAAATCTTGGAGGGGGGGGGGTGTTAGTCATTTATTTTATAATAAGATTACTCAAGATTTGGCTCCCTGTTCCTTTCTACTTTCATTTCCCCCTCTTCCCTCTCTTTATATAGAGGAGAGTTGGAGTTTTTGCTTTTTGTTTTTGTTGTTGTTTTTTCTAAAAGGGTCAGAATATGATAGAGTTGACTTTACTCTATCTCTTGTTCAATATTCATAACTTTTACAAGGATGCCAGTGATGGAAGTAAGAGTATTGAATTTGAAGCCAGAGGATCTACCTGTATTGCTTACTAGTAGGGAAGCACAAGTCTTTATTCCTTACTATGCACCTCAATTTCTTCATTTGTAAAATGAGGAAGTTAGAATAGGTCAGTGGGGATAATGGCTTGATGCAATCAGAGTAAAAAAAGAATAGGTTGCATTTTATCCCATCTTTTTTTAGTTAGATAATTATGAGAATAGTCTTCAAAATAACTAGTTGGTACTCAACATTTCATCACTTTAAGTAATTCATCACTGATTTCTTAAATTGTATTTCTCCTTCCATTAGATTATGTTGTGATTAAGCTGATCTTCCCTAAAGAAAGGGCTACATATTCAAAGGCAGGGATCAGTAAATGAGGGAAATTGTTCCCAGTGTGTTGTTGGGAATATGACAGAGTGTGATACCGTGTATATATAATGCTGTGAGAAAGCTAAGACACTAATGCATTGTTAGTGGAGTTGTGAAATAATCTAACCATTCTGAAGAGCAATGTGGAACTATACCCAAAGAGCTATCAAATTGTATATATCCTTCATCCAGCAATGCCATTACTGGGTTTATATCCCAAGGAAATCATAAAGTTGTGCTATGTGAAGGTAATGGGATATTATTGTTCTATAAAGAATGATAAACAGCTGATTCTAGAAAGGCACGGAAAGACCTACATGAATTGATGGTGAGCAAAACAAGCAGAACCAGGAATACATTGTATACAATAACAGCAAGAGGACAGAGAAGGGATGGCAGAAAAGATCCACACTTGTTTCTAAACTTCTCCTTGGACCCTCAACTAATTACCAAAATCATCCTCTGAATGAGTTCTAGAATGGCAGAATTCGCAAATATTGGGAGTTTAGCAAATTAACAGCAGAAGATAATTTTGAAGATCTCCAGAAAATGTCTATTTTGGTTGGGTGCAGGGAGGTGGCCAGGTGCGGAGAGGTGGCCGGGTGCAGGACCAGCACACTCTGAGAAGTGGGAGAGAGTGGGGCAGGGGTCTCCACAGGAAAGTTTAGACTCCCTGCTGTGGAGAACCTACTGGGGGAGACGGGACGGGACAGGATGGGGGAAAAGGAGGGGTTCTACTATATTGTTGCCTACTCTGCCCTGGTTGCAACCCAGTGGATCAGCAAAAAAGTAATAAAACATCCAAAACAAACACAAAAGGTAAAGAGTGAACACCAAAGTGCACGAATCTCATGGGACCTGGGCAGACCTACCAAGTACCAGGAGTGAATCAGCACAATCCCAGCACAGTTGTTGCTACTTCATCCCTCTCCTGCTTCTTTGTTGGTGCCTAAAGAAGCTTGGAAAATTTCCCTTACCCTAAAAGCAGATCCAATTTTTTTTTAAATGAGTAAAAAGGAAAAGTGAACTCTAACTATAGATAGCTTCAATGGTGATAGAAAAGAACAGATTACAAAGCCTGAGGTGACTAAAAGCATATTGTTTCTAGATGAAGCCCCAGAGGGTGATATAACCTCCTCTCATCATACAAAGCTCTCCTAGAAGAAATTAAAAAGGATCTCAAAAGAGACCTAGAAGAAAAATGTTGAAAGGAAAAGAAAGCTCTGCAAAAGGGTTTGGAAAAAGCATATAACTCATTAAAAGATAGATTTGACAAAATGGAAAAAGAAAACAAATTCCAGAAAAACAGAATTTATAAAATGGAAAAAGAAAATAACTCCTTAAAAAACAGAATTAATGAAATGAAAAAAAATTCAATAGACAAATAAAAAAAGAAGTAAAATAAGTAAAGGAAGAAAACAATTCACTAAAAAATCCAAACTGAACAAATAGAAATGAATGTCTTCATGAGACATCAAGACTCAGTCAAGCAAAACCAAAAAAAATTTTTTAAAATAGAAAAAATGTAAAATACCTACTTCAGAAAACAACTGACCTGGAAAATAGATCTATGAGAGACTATCTAGGAATTATTAGACTCCCTGAAAACCATAAAGAAAAAAAAGAGACTAGACACTATTTTTCAGTAAATCATCAAAGAGAACTGTCCTGATATCATAGAATCAGAAGGTAAAATAGTCATTGAAAGAATTCACTGAACACTTCCTAAAAGAGACCCCAAAATTAAAACTCCAAGGAAAATTGTGGCTAAATTTCAAAACTATCACACCAATGAAAAAATACTACAAGCATCCAGAAAAAAAAAAAAAAAAAGTAAAATACTAAGGAGTCACAATAAGGATCACCCAGGATTTAGCAGCTCCCACTTTAAAGGATTAAAGGGCCTGGAATCTGATATTCAAAAAGGCAAAGAAACTTTGAATTCAGGCAAGGATAAACTACGCTTATAAACTGTGCATTTTTTTTCCAGGGAAGAAGATGGGCATTCAATGAAAGAGGTGAATTCCATGTATTTTTTGATGAAAAGACCAGAGCTAAACAAAAAATTTAATCTCCAAATATAAGACTGAAGAGAAGTATGATAAGGTAAAAGGAACTCTTGAGAACTGTATTTCTGTTATGGGTATACATAGAGAGTGTATGTATAATTTGATTTTACTGTTATAATATAAAAAAAGAACTAGAGGTTGAAAGGGGATAGAATCAGAAAAAAAAAAAAAAGGAAAGGAGAGGGAAAATAAGGGAAAATACAAATCACGAAGAGGCAAACAAAAACCTATTATGTGAAGACCGCGTATTTTAAAATCAGCCGGAGTCAGGAATTCAGGTTAGGGGGAAATCGTCAATCTTTATTCTCAGTGAAGAAGGACTGGAGGTGGAAGAGAATGGGCAATAGCAAACATCCTCCATTTTCCAGATTTCTTTTTTACAACACACACTGGGGAACTCCAAGGACTTAGAGAAGGTTGTAAGTGTCCTAGGTCAAGCTGCTCCTGTACTATATCTAATAAGGCCTGAATTTTATCGTTACCTAAGGGCCACTGTTCTATCCACACTGGTGTATCAGTTTTCCATTGGATAGGAACAGGTGAAAGTGTTGGCAGGTCTTCAACAGCAGCCCTGCTTAAAAAACTGAAGTACTCATTTTTAACCCTAATTGCTGTAAAACGTCTCTTCCCCACAGATTGATGGGGATTTTTTCAACTATAAAAGGAGTAAAAACTCCTGTTTTACCTTCGAAAGTTCATCTCATAGGGGAAGCACTAACTTCAGCTGCTATTGATCCTCCTACTCCAGACATATAGGTGTCTGCTTTGATCGTTGACCAGTGACTGGGCAATTGGCACCTCTAATGACCGTCCAATCTGCACCTGTGTCTACCAATCCATCTAATGGTAGGCCATTTATATAGATCATGAGCATAGGTCGGTCAGTTGTTACAGCTGCTGTCCAGTATATTGCTGGATTTTGTGATCTGGAATCAGAATCTGGGTGACTATCACCAGGTTGCTTATTAGGATTCTGTATGAGTAAACCTGATGCTACTATTTCTCCTGGGTGATAAGTCACACATTGTCTGCTTGTATTGGTGATTGGGATATTATCTACACATTCCCCAGTTTCCCACATCAGTGTGTGGATGGACACTGTTTTGTACGTACTCTCAGGAGGTAAAATGGTCAAGCCTACTGTGCCTGGGTGCAAGGGATTCATAGGCTGGAGAGGAACAGATTTCACTTCTCCAGAGGGTATCTCAGTTGTCTCAGCTGCATACAACTCTATTCTCCCTAATTGTAATTCCTTTCTCCCATCAGGTTGCTTCCTGGCTGATTGATCATATTGGGGTATTGGACTTCTAGGCACTCTCTGGGTACATGATTGGCTGCCATCATGCCCCAAGTGTTTTTTGCCTGGGGCCCTGGGGTTGGGCCCCTCATCCCATTTCCCTGAACCTGTCTACATTCTGAGGCCCAATAGAAACCTCTGTAGCATTTTGGACATGGGGGTACTGGGTCTTATTCTCCACCCTGTTTTCTCACTCTGTCTCTATACCAACATTGAGCTTTCAGATGCCCTACATTACCACACTGAAAGCATTGACGTGTCTCTCTAGAAGTCCCTTGCCGGAAGGGACCCTATCTTCCCATGTTGGGATCTTGGGAAGTCTGCATGATAGGCTGGCTATAAAATGCATTTGTGCCCACTATGGCACAGCGTCTTATGGACTCCTCTAAAGGAGTATCCTTGTGCAGTCCTAGTATAATTCTTCTGCAGACCTCATTAACATTTTCCTGAGCAAGTTGCCTTATTAAAACATCTGTTGATGCATTTTCCCCATTAATTCTGTTGATAGCAGTCTGCAAATGTCCCACAAAGTCAGCAAAGGGTTCATTTGGCCCTTGTGTTATTTTTGTGAAGGCCTCACCTTTGTCTTTTTATTATGAATCGAAGCCCACGCTTTGATAGCATTAGCAGCAATTTGCTCATATGCTGCTACTGAATAATTAATGTGTACTGTGACATCTGCATAGGGACCTATACCTGTTAGTAGGTCATAGGTGATCGCAGCATGAACTGCATTTTGAATATTTTGTTGGGCTTGTATCCTACAGAGCTCACTATATTCAGAAAGCCACATGAAATTTTGTACAGGTTCTAGGCATACCCTTGCTATAGATTTCCAGTCATTAGGGGTCAAGATTTCAAAAGCCAAATTCTGCAACAGCATCTTAACATAAGCTGATGTAGCCCCATAAAGAGTGCAAGGCTTTTTCAGGTCTTTGAGGATTTCTATGTTAAAAGGAGCGAATCTTTGCGACTTTCTTGACCTGAGGAATTAAACTGGGAAATTACAGGAAAAATATGTGTTTGGAGTTCTGCCACATCTATACCCTTTTCTTTAGCCTTCATTAAGCCCTGTTGCAATCTAGTCATAGGAGTAGTTGGATGCTGAGGGGAGGTGCTGGTGCTGTCACTGCCCCTCCCCCCCCACTACTCCTCCTCCCTCCATCCTAGAGGGTGGAGTTGATGGAGGAGATTCAATCACTTGCTCTTGAGGTGGGGCTGAAGCTGCCTCCTGAGGTGGAAAGTCACCACACCCTTGCTCACTTAAATCTCCATGCCCTGTGGGGATATGGTCATTAATCTCTTCATTGTCTTCCTCCTTAATATCAGGCTTCCCCATTTGGCTACTCCAAGCAGATTTTCTTTTTCTTCTATGGATAGGGTTTCTTAGTGCTAACTGAATTATATTGTATAAATAAAATGCCTCTATGGAAATTGAATGAGGACTGTTTTCACTGCAATATGAGGACATTGTTGTCCAACCAGGCACCAGTTATCTCAAGAGATCTGTTCCTCCTCTACGAACCAAGGGGAGATGCGGTTTAATATACCCAGAAGTCTAGCTACCTCTTCCCAAGTTATAAGTAGCCCTTGTCCTTCTATCAGCTTAAGCATGCTTTCTGTAGTGCCACTCGTGGGTGGGGTTGAAGGGGTTGGGGGAAGGGATAGAGAGTCTTTAGCTAGCATTTGTCCCATTTCAGCCAAAAAAAGATTACTAGTTTAGTTTTTAAGAAAATAAGTTCCCTGTTTGTCTATTAACAATACTCACCCAAGTTCCTGGTGACAGGAGACTTCTTCAGTCTTTGGTTCCCACCGTTGGGCGCCAAATGTGAAGAGCGCGTATTTTAAAATCAGCCAGAGTCAAGAATTCAGGTTAGGGGAAAATTGTCAATCTTTATTCTCAGTGAAGAAGGATCAGAGGTGGAAGAGAATGGGCAATAGCAATGTGTGCAGCTGAGTCAAGAAGCTAGCTAGACCAGCAGCTACAAGCATAGAACCCAGGCCCAATCTCTCCCAGCCTCTCTTCCTGTCTCTCTGCCTCCACCCACCAAAATCATCATTTCCTATACAACACATCAGGACTTGCACAGAGAGTGGGCAGGGGGCCATACTTTATCCAACCATGTATATTAATAGAGTATAGTCCAATTACTATTTAGCCTCACGTGCTTGGGACCTCAGTGCATCAACTCAAGCCTCAGCCTATTACACTACTACATTTTAGGGAAAGAAGGGAAGGGGGTGAACAGTGTGTGAATCTTGCTCTCATCAGATTTTGCTCAATTGGGAAATATTAGACATATATGGTCTACAAAGAAACTTCTCTCACCTTCTTGAAAAGAGGGAGGAAAAGGGTGAAAAGGAAAGGGGAGGGCTAAATAGAAGGGAAAATAGAAATAGTAGGGGAAAGGTATTAAAAAGAGAGAGGGATTCTAAAGGGGGAAGGCTGCTTGAGACAAGTGGTGATCATTAAAATACTGGGGAAGAGGAAAAGGGAAAAAGGATAAGGCAAAGTATAATTTGGGGATAATAAGATGGGAGGAAATAGAGAATTAATAGTTTTAACCATAACTCTCCCATAAAGCAGAAGCAGATATCAGACTGGATTAAAAGCCAGAAACCCACAACATATTGTTTATAAGAAAAACATTTAAAGCAGAATGATAAATACAGAATAAAGGTAAAAGTTTGGAGCAGAATCTATTATGCTTCAGGTAGTTAAAAAAGTCAGCCTGATCTCAGATCAAGCAAAAGCAAAAATTGATCTAATTAAAAGAGATGAGGAAGGAAACTATATCGTACTAAAGGTTACCATAGGTAATGAAGCAATATCAATACTAAATATATTTGCACCAAGAGGTATAGCATGGAAATTCCTAAGGGAGAAATTAAGAGAACTGCAAAAAGAAATAGATAGTAAAACCTTGCTCTCTCAAAACTGGATAAATCAAACTACAAGATAAATAAATAAGAAAGAAGTTAAAGAGGTAAATAAAATACAAGAAAAGTCAGGTTGGATAGATCTTTGGAGAAAATTGAATGGGGAGAGAAAGGAGTACACATTCCTCTCGGCAGTTTATGGAACCTATACAAAAACTGACCATAAATATATGGACATAAATAAGGACATAAAGACCTTAAAATCAAATGCAAAAAGGCAGAAATAGGAAATGCATTTTTTTCAGATCATGATGTAATAAAAATTACATTCAAATAAAAGGTAAATGGTTATCCTGCCATCTAGGGGAAGGGGTGGGGGGGTAAGAGGTGAAAAATTGGAACAAGAGGTTTGGCAATTATTAATGCTGTAAAGTTACCCATGCATATAACCTGTAAATAAAAGGCTATTAAGTCATGTGGAAGAAGAAAGAAAATAAAAGTAAAAACCCACCCAAAAAAGTAAAAATAATATATTTTTCTAAACATCAATTAAAACTTTTTTCTAATAAAAAAAAAAAGGTAAAGGAAAATAGACCAAAAAGTAATTGGAAACTAAACAATCTCATCCTAAAGGATGAATGGGTGAAATAACAAATCATAAACATAATTAATAATTTCATCCAAGAGAATGACAATAATGAGACAACATACCAAAATGAGTGGGATATACCCAAAGTGTTAATAAGGGGAAATTTTATATCTCTAGAGGCCTACTTGAATAAAATAGATAAAGAGAAGATCAATGAATTGGGTTTGCAGCTAAAAAAAAAAAAAAAAAAAAAACCCTAGAAAAAGAGCAAATTAAAAAATCTGAATCAAATGCCAAACTTGAAATTATAAAAATAAAAGAAGAGATTAATAAAATTGAAAGTAAAGAAAACAAAACTTTTGAATTAATAAATAAAACTAAGAGTTGATTTTATAATAAAAACAACAAAATAGATAAACTTTAGTAAATTTGATTAGAAAAAGGAATGAGGAAAATCAAATTATTAGTCTCAAAAATGAAATGGGAGAACTATTAACCAAAGAAGAGGAAATTAGAGAAATAATTAGGGGTTACATTGCCCAACTTTATGCCAATAAATTTGATAACCTAAGGGAAATAGAGGAATACATACATAAATATAGATTGCCCAAATTAACAAAGGAGGAAGTAAATTGCTTGAATAGTTCTACTTCAGAAAAAGAAATGGAACAAGTTACTAATCAGCTTCCTAAGAAAAAATCCCCAGGACCAGATGGATTTACATGTGAATTCCACCAAACATTTAAAGAACAATTAACTCCAATACTATGTAAACTATATGAAAAAATAGGGAATGAAGGATTCCTACCAAATTCATTTTATGACACAGACATGGTACTAATACCTAAACCAGGTAGGATAAAAACAGAGAAAGAAAATTATAGACTAATCTCCTTAATAAATGTTGATGCAAAAATCTTAAATAAAATATTATCAGAGATTACAGATAATCATCCCCAGGATAATACAGCATGACCAATTAGGATTTATATCAGGAATGTAGGGCTGGTTCAATATTAGAAAAATTATTAGCATAATTGAGAATATTAATAACAAAATTAACAAAAACCATAGGATTATCTCAAAAGATGCAGAAAAAGCATTTGATAAAATTCAATACCTATTACTATCAAAAACACTAGATGTAGAGGACTGAAACTTCAAAAGGGTATGCTTGAATCAGATAACCAAGCACTTAAAGCCATTAAAACTGGAACCATTGCCAATAAGATCAGGAGTGAAACAAGATTGTCCACAATCATCATTACTATTCAATATTATATTAGAAATGCTAGCCTTGGCAATAATAGAAGTAAAAGAAATTAAAGGAATTAGAATAGCTATTTAGGAAACAAATTATCACTCTTTGCAGATGGTATGAAGGTATACTTAGAGAATCCAAGAGAATCAACTAAAAAGCTATTAGAAAAAAACCACAACTTTAGCAAAGTTGCAGGACACAAAATAAATCCATAAATCATCAGCATTCTTATATATCACTAACAAAATCCAACAGCAAAAGAGACAAAGAGAAAATTCATTTAAAATAACTGTTGATGATATAAATTATCTGGGAATTTATCTGCCAAAGGAAAGTTAGGAAGCATATAAGGAAAACTACAAAATGCTTTCCACAAAAATAAAATCAGATTTAAGCAATTGGAAAAATACCAAGTGCTCATGAAGAAGTCGAGTGAATATAGTAAAGATGACAATATTCCCTAAACTAACCTATTTATTTACTGCTATGCCAATCAATTCTGAAGAAACTATTTTACTAAACTAGACAAAATAATAACCAAATTCATCTGGAAGAAAAAAAGGTCAAGAATTTCAAAGGAATTGATGAAGAGAAAAGCAAATGAAGGTAGCCTAGCTGTACCAGATCTAAAACTATATTATAAAGCAAACATCATCAAAACCATTTGATACTGGCTAAGAAATCAAGAAATTGATTAGTGGAATAGGTTAGGTTCACAGAACAAAATAGCCAATGAATATATCCATCTAGTGTATGACAAACCCAAAGGCCTCCATTCTGGGTATAAGAATTCACTATTTGACAAAAACTGCCGGGAACACTGGAAACTAGTATGGCAGAAAGTAGGTATAGACCCACACCAAACACCATATACCAAGATAACGTTGAAATAGGTTCATAATCTAGAAATAAAGAATGATAGACAAATTAGAAGAACATAGGATAGTTTACCTCTCAGATTTATGGAGAAGGAAGGAATTTGTTACCAAAGAAGAACTATCATTATTGATCATAAAATAGATAATGTGGATATTAATTTTAAAAGATTTTGTACAAACAAAACTAATGCAGACAAGATTAGAAGGGAAGCAATAAACTGGAAAAACATTTTTACATCCAAAGGATCTGATAAAGGTTTTATTTCTAAAATATATAGAGAAATGACTCAAATTTATAATAGTTCAAGCCATTCTCCAATTGATAAATGGTCAAAGGATATGAATAGACAATTTTCAGATGAAGAAATTGGAACTATTTCTAGTCATATGAAAAGGTGCTCTAAATCACTATTGATGAGAAAAATTCAAATTAAGACAACTCTGAGATACCACTACACACCTGACAGATTGGCTAAGGTTATAGGAAAAGATAATGATGAATATTGGAGGGGATGTGGGAAAACTGAGACACTGATACATTGCTGGCAGAATGTGAACGGATCCAACCATTCTGGAGAACAGTTTGAGCCTATGGTCAAAAAATTATCAAACTGTTCATACCCTTTTATTCAGCAGTATTTCCACTGGGATTATATCCCAAAAAGATCTTAAAGGAAAGAAAGGGAACCAAATGTGCAAAAATGTTTGTGGCAGCCCTCTTTGTAGTGGCAAGAAATTGGAAACTGAGTGGATGCCCATCAAAGGGAGAATGGCTAAATAAATTATGGTATATTAATGCTATAGAATACTATTGTTCTGTAAGAAACAACCAGCAGGATAATTTTAGAGAGGCTTGGAGAGACCTACATGAACTGATGCTAAGTGAAATGAGCAGAACCAGGAGTCCATTATACACAGCAACAACAAGACTAACGACAATCAATTCTAATGGACGTGGTTCTCTTCAACATTGAAATGATTCAAACCAGTTCCACTTGTGCAGTAATGAAGAGAGCCATCTACAAGCAGAAAGAGAACCATGGGAACAGAGTATGGAACACAACACTAGCACTCTCACCCTCTCTGTTGTTATTTGCCTACATGTTTTTTTCTTTCTCAGTTTTTCTTTTTCTTCCTTTTTGATCTGATTTTTCTTGTGCTACAAGATAACTGCATAAATATGTATACATATATTAGATCTAACATGTATTTCAACATATTTCACATGTATTGGACTACCTGCTACCTAGGGCTTGGGGTGGGGGAAAGGAAGGGAAAATTTGGAACAAAAGGTAATGCAAGGGTCAATGTTAGAAAAATTACCCATGCATATGCTTTGTAAATAAAAAGCTTTTATAATAATAATAATAAAAATATAAAACTACAATTCTATGATATAAAGGTTCTCCAATAATCTACTTTTAGATATATTTCCCCAATTCAGTTCTATTATCTATGCCCAGTGAGGACATCCTTGAAATCACAAAATAAAACAAAACAAAATCAGTCCACAGTTAGCAAAATCCAACAACTTACTTATGGCTCTGTCAGTTAGAATATGCAACACTACATAGAAACTTCTTTCATTAAAGAAAGCATGTGTATACATTCCTTTTTATTTCCATATATATGTAATCTACTTATATATTCTTATAATCCTTGTATAAATTTATCTAGGGCCAAAATTAATCTGCATGTCATCACATGTATGGCAAGAAACAGTTCTTGAGGACCTTAAGAGTGGCTTAGAGATAACTTTTGGGAGCCAAGATGACAGAGTAAGCAGTAAATCAGCATAACCTTCCCATATTCACTTCCAAACAGCCATTATATAGTATCCCCAAACAAATTCTGGAACAACAGAAAAAGCAAAAATATGGGGTGAAACGATTTTTTGATCCAAGAAAGGTCTATCTCCAACAGGGAAAAGGGAAACACAAATAAAGACAAGAAGTGTTCCAGAAAGCCAGCAGCAAGCCCACTTCAGCAAACCAATAGGAGATCCTGAGCCTCAGAGTGATAAAGCAGAAAAACGCCAATGCTAGCACCTCTATGGCCTTAGTACCAATGGCTAAAAAAACCCAGAAGCTTCGAAGTCACCCAGGCAAAGAGGCAGCCTCAAGGGACCAGACTACCTGTGCTTCAATATAACCCTGAGAAAACATACAAATACCCCAAGGGCCTAAGCACATGCCATACACCAGCCCTAGGACAGCAGGAATGCACCTCATTAGCTGCCAGACTCATAAGGTTTCCAGCAGCAATACCCACTGTACAACCTAGCCCCTCAGTGTAGCACCATTCACAAAGATTCCCACATGGGCTTCAGGATAACATAACTGAAACACCAGGTAAACAGCTAAAGCCTGAAGCAACTAGTTCAAGAACCCTGAGGAAGTACCCCTTCCATCCAGGGAATAGAGCTCAAATTTAATAGAAAGGGGAAAGGTCAAAAAGATGAGTAAACAAAAAAAGAAAAAGAAAAAGGAATCTAACCATAGAATGTTACTATGGTGACAAGAAAGATCAAGATAAAGTTTGGAGAGGACAAAAATGTCAAAACACCTATGGGTAAAACCCAAAAGAAAAATGGGAAATGGTTTCCAATTCAGAAGAAACTCATTGATGAGTTCATAAAAGAGCTTAAAAATCTTTTAAAAAGAGAGAGGTAGATATAAAATTGGGGAAAAAATCACCGATCCAAAAGATTCATGAAAAAAAAAAATCAACAACTTGGAAAAAAAGAAAACAGTACATAAAAAGTAGAATTGGCCAAATGAAAAATGAAGTACAAAAACTAATTGAATAAAACAACTTCTTAAAAGCTAGAATTTGGCACATGGAGACTGACTCTATGAGACATTAAGCATCAATCTAGCAGACTAAGATAACAGAAAAAGATAATAATGAATGTTGGAGAGGATGTGAGAACACTGGAACACTAATGTATTGTTGGTGGATACATTACTGTATGTAATGATCCATCCATTCTGGAAAGTGATCTAGAACTATGTCCAACTATGGGGAATGGCTGAATAAGTTATGATACATAAATGCAATGGAATATTAAATTGGGCAATAAGAAATGATAGACAAGTAGATTTCAGAAAAAACCTGGAAATATTTGTATGAACTGGTGCAAAGTGAAATAAACAGAATCAGTAAATATTACAAAATAACATTGTGTGATCAACTATGAATGACTCAGTCCTTCTCAGCAACACAATGATCCAAAACAAGAACAAAGGACTCAGGAAATAAAATGCTATCCATATCCATATAAGGAATTGATGGACTCTTTATACGGACTGAAGCATATTTTTTTCATTTCTCTTATTCTTTCTCATGTTTGTTTTTCCTTTTGATCTGTTTCTTCTTTCACAATTGGGATTAATGTAGAAATGATTTACATAATAGCAAATGTATGAATATATCAAATTACCTACCAATTCAGAAGAGAGGGAGAAAAGAAGAAAAAATTGGAACTCATTATCTTGTAAAAATATTTTCACACATTATTGGGAAAAATAAATTGATATTAAAAATCCTGTAAAGTAATCTGTGAATGAATTAACTATTCCTAGCAAAAACAATGATCTAAAATAACTCTGAAGAATTTACTATAAAAAAAAAATGTTATCCATCCACAGAGAAAGAACCGATGAAGTCTGACTACAGATTGAAACATACTTTTAAAACTTTATTTTTCTGGTTTGTTTTTTATTTGTACTACATCTTCTTGGCCATAACTAATATATCAATATCTTTTATTATTTACACATATATAGTCCAATGAGGGGGATAAGGATGGAAGCAGATAATATGGAACTCAAAGATTTAAAAACAAATGTTAAATTATTTTTATATGTAATTGGGAGAAAATAAAATATTAAATAATTTCTTTAAATAGTCAGCCTTCCACTTTAATGGAAGTTAGATGATGGTTTTTCTAAGATTTAATGTTGCATCTCCTTGCCTCTATTCAATTTTTCTATAAGATTTGGTGTCTGATCATAGAAACTGATTCGCAAGTAGACAACCTAAGGGAAAACAAAAGTATTTCCTCAGATTTCACAGGAACATTTATATCTATTTTATGCTGTTACCATGTCATGGGCTTCTTCAGAAAAAGAGTAGAATGGCCACTAAACTGAATGAAAAATTATGTCCTGAGTGTCAATTCTGTCTGCCACTTACTATGCATGTATGTAACATTTCAATTCACTTCAACTCTCTAGGCTTCAGTTCCTCAGAGGAGATTTTATACAAAGGTTTTGTCCAGTTCCATAACCATGATTGTATTTCTTATATTAAACCCATAAAAAATAACATTCTACAAACTGGAAAAACAAAAAAATAGAAACTGACATAAAATGTTGCAAAAATAGGAAAAAAATTAGAAACAAATAAAATTTTACAACACAATATCAAGACCATAATAAATAGACATGTTTAATAGAATTTCCCCTAGGTCTTTGAGATAAGGCCTTAGAGTTTTCCACAAATATTCCAGACTCAAGAAAACTAGGAACCCAACTGTGGATAGAGGTATATAAGCAATCTTTCTTCTGTAGAAGAAAAATAAGCAACTTGGTAATGTTTGATTAAATTAACTCCAAGGACCTAACCAACTTCCTTTTATACAACGAATAACAAAAGCTAATTTCTTCTATTGACATCATGCAGGTTATAATAAGGCACTCTTTAGTAAACATACTATAGATAGATAGATAGATAGATAGTCCTTGGGACATGCAATTAGTGACTTTTTTGCAGAAACAGAAAGAACTCATTGGTTCATTCATTGTGAACAATGGGCTGCCTACTCAGTAAGTCTGAAAAAGCTATATTAGTCAAAGCTGTATCCTAGGAATATGAAACCACTATTGTTAATCACTTTTTCTTAGCACATAGAGAAATGTCTCTTTTTTTCTCTGTTGGCTAGTCAGTTCATTTGATTTTCTATAGTATAGATCAATTCTTAGTGAACCTACTCCCTGGACCCTTGAGTAACACAGACTGAGAAATTTCATAACATATACAATATATATTTGATGGGGCACTGATAATTTTACCTTATGTATTTCTTTGAAGGCACAATTACCCTCGATCATTTTTCTATACTCAAAATTATTCTAATTTGTTAGGATTTGCCAAATACTGCATGTTGTTAGTAGTGTCTATTAAAAAGCAAAGATGATTTGTGGATACTTTGAGGTATTGACATGGGACTTAAATAGATGTACATATACTTTGATATATGAGTATATTTAAAGTGTTTATATCCTTGCCTAAGAAATAAATGATCAATAAAACATGTGGCCCTCCTTTTGATTCCCCAAAGTGATGCATACTTTGTCACAACCAAAATATTAACAGAGGGAAGTTTGCTTAATTCACTACTATTTTAAAGAAAGGGGAGTGAGAAAGTACCTCTTTAAACAACTTCTTTGATGAAAGGTTATAAAATATGTATAATTTACATAAGAGAGCAGATGGCTGTCATGGTACTGCTCGATTCCCCAATTACAAATGTCTTTAGGCAGTTTTTTTTTATTTATAGTAAAGATTTATACAAGGCTTGTAAAAAATTTTTAAACTGCATTCTCTTATAGTCAAGAAGGGATAATAACAGCAACATTTATTGATGTTGAGTTCTGCCCAATAAATTCACCATGTTTCACCCCACCAAAGTCAATAAGGGAGGCTGGAGGAAGAAGGCAGAGAAGCTTGAAATAAGTACACTTGCTTGAAGAATAGTTTCTCTTATATAGTATCTCATACACTGAAGATGTTCCTATCCTGAGTAAATACCTCCTTTTACCATTCCATTCTTGACCAAAAGTACAAATGATTTATTTTTACAAAAATCAAAGAAAGCCATATGGTATCACTACTTATTTCAACAACTATAATGGATCCTCTAAAATATCAATGCAACTAGTACAAGGTATTGTTTTACAATTTTCTTATACAAATGGAAAGCCCTTAATAAAAAAAAAAATCTCATATTTATCTGTACTTAGGTGAGAAATTACCTCTAAGGCCCTAAAAACTTTTGAAAGATTGCTATTTTTTCGTCAATAATTATATGACCTAGAATGACTATATATTCTTTATTAGTTATTAATTCCTTGTGTACAGGTAGAAATATAAGATATTTCCTACAAAATCTTCCTTTTCTCTTTTTTCTTTCTCTGATTTTCCTAAAAAATTTTTCATCCCCACATTCCCATAAACAGTGAGAAAATTTCAATTGAATAAGGAGGTGTCATAGTGAGAGCAAGAAGAATACTTTGTTTTCCAGATACTCAATGTCACAATGTGCTATCTTGGTTCACACTTCAAAAGCAAGGAAAGAAGGCACATTAAATTATTCTCTATCAGTAAACAGTAATTATAAGAGGCATAAAAAAAATCATTCTACTAATTTACTCCTGCTGAAAACATATGTTGCTTTGAGCTTTTCGAAGAACTCCTTAAATTGTGTTTACTTGGGTTCTGAAGAGCATAATGACTTTAAAAGCATTTGTTAAATTCCCTGAAGTAACACTAGGTATTTGTCACTTCAGTCACACAGAAGAAACTGGGCCATTAAAGTTGGGAAGGCCTTTAGACACCTGCTTGACCAACATTCTCCTATAAGAAGAGCCGATGTATGTTTTGTTTATATATAAAGTCAGAGGTAGAGATAGGATTGGTACAGAGGCCACCTTAATATAAGCACAGAGTTCCTTCCATAGCTTGACAGTTTTTTTTCCATTTATTCTAAAGTAGTCACTTTCGCCATACCATCCTCATTTCTATACCTATATCAAAGAGGAAATTGTAAAATCAGGACAATCTGTGATATATCCCAGGAAAAATATAAGACCACAATGAAATAAATATCATTTTTTCAACATTCAAAGTACTGAAATAACTTACAACTTAATTTTCCTTATTTTTTGCTATTATGGTATTTCTATTATATTTTATTATTATGGCATTTCCATTATTTCTTGTATAATTTCTATTATATATAATTTCTTATATTATTATTAATAATATAATATTATTATATTATATCATATTATTTCTATTATATATTATTATTATGGTATTTATATTTTCCCTCATGACATATTTGCTAATGTTTGTGTATGAAATGGACAAAGGATTGGCCTCCCCTCCCCTCCCTCAGTCTTAGGTCAAAGGGTCTTAGGCTCACAGAGAAATATTGTTCAAGCTAGGTTAAAGTAGTGTTTTGCACTTAAAAGAACCTGATCAACAATGCCCTGAGAAGTATCTATTCCATAAAGATGGTTGCCTTTCAGCCTTTGATAACCCTGACCTATAATCTATGTTAAACATCTGCCATTGTAAGTCCCCTATCTTTCACCCTATAGGCAGAAAGTCCAGTCACTGTTTAATGTCAAAATGTAACAGCAAGGCAGAACAAGAATGCTTATAAGGCTGTCTCTAGTTCTGTTCCAGGGGGAACTCTCCCAGACCTCTGTCCTGGCCAGTAAATAAATTGTCTCTAAATTATGAACCACCTTGGTTGTCTTGAATTTTATTACCTGGGCTATTTCAGTGTATATTTTTGATTTTGGAGTAGTCTTATGATTTCATTATTTATTAAGAATAAATGATGAGGAAATTCATTCTATCAGTACAGATGGGAACCAGTTCTGCAATTTCATAAGATTTAAGAGAATAGTGTAGGACAGGGATGGAAAATGTTTTGGTCTGTGGCCCATATAAGGCCCTCAAACTCATTTGGTTTGGCCCTGACAGGCAACCACAGACAATGCTAAGCTGAAAGGTACATCCAACAACCTCCCACTATTTGAATTTTTAAGCTGATAATTTTGTTTAGGTGAAAATGATATAATAATTATTCAAATGATCCTGGGAAGACAAAAGGTTGCCCATTCCTGATTTTAGGAAGTTGTGACTTTTGCAGAGTCACATATGTACTATAAAGAGAAATAAAATAAGTTTGCTGAATCTGAAACTAGTTCCTGATTTATTATATGCCCAGCTTTTAGTTGGATATCATAATTATTACAATTACCAATGGAGAGTTATCCATTGAAATTTCCTTAAAATGGGATATATTTGAGACAACTTAAATGAAAAATTTGAATTTCATCTTTTTTTTTAAACTGGGAGTATTAATATGAGCTCTGTAATGCTTATGCTAGTCGACTAAATATGCTAGAGCTTTTTTTTTTTTTTTTTTTTTTTTTTTTGTAAAGAGGAGAATACAACTTTCAAATAGCAATCAGAAGGACTTTAGATATCCTGGGCTGATTGAGGCCTTTACCAGAAAAACCTGTTATAAAATTTTTCCCCCACAGATATGATTACCAACTGCATTTCCTTTCATCCTACTCCCTCCTCTCACATTCATTCTATTTTCTCTCCTTTTGCTTTCCATTCTCAAAAATATTTAACTTTTTACTACCATCTCCCTCTCTTCTATCATTATGCCCTTTCTTCCCTCCTTCCCCACTACTTTTCTTATTCCTTTCCATATAAGTGATCCTTTTGGAAGTATACTTTAGCTGAACTCAGAGAGAGATGCCTGCAGCTGCTGAAAACAGTCTTGGCCAGTTCAGACAGAAAAGCAAATTTCTTGGTTCCTGGCTTATCTAAAGAGCAGCAAATGTCTTCCCAGCTTTCTTATTTATTGCAATTATAGATCTCTTCTACTTACATTCTTTCTTCCCCCTTGACTTCACAATTTATTTTGTTTTTCCTTTAATCCTAATTTAGCCATAAATATAAATACCTCATCCTTTCCCACTTCACTTTAAGCAGATGAGAATTTTCTCTCATTGTTGCAACTTGCAAGCATCTTCCCAAGCAATAAATGCAGTTATAATATTTGTAAAATATGATCGGACTCTGGTTCATTACAAGTCCCCCTTTTTGGACCAAGATTTCTTTCACTTTAGCAGTTCAGGGGGAAGTTATTTTAACCAGAGGTAAAGAGGTGTAAAGAGGAATACTAATTTTACATAGCTTATCTCAAGAAGTTCAATAGTACTTAGTAGAATAGAGTAGGCAACTTAATTTACATGAAAGCTTTACCTTAGTCATCTTTCTACTATGGATCAGTTCACCACTTTTTTTTAAACTTGTGGCCCCTATTTCAGAGATTTAATAATATTGACACCATACTTATTGTAAATACTCACTATCCTCAGCCCTACTACAGATGAGAGCTTTTAAAGTCAGGTAATATACCAGCTTTATTGTACTCAATAGTAAAGATTACCACATTACATTACATTACATTACACCTGACGATGGGATGTATCATGAAAGATAGTAATTTTAATATGACTCATGTGATCTCATCTTCACTGATGAAAATTTATACCAATTGATCATCAAAACCTTTCTTCCCACAGAATAATTGAGAAAAGGAGAGAAAAGTCATTTGTGATAAGCAGGCCTTCAGGCTAACCCAATCACTCTATCCTGCCATAGAAAAGAAATGCCTAGAGACCTTTGCAAATATGCAGTGGGAAGGACCAACCCATATCCCTTTCCTTGGAAACAACATTAAGATATACTATTCAAACCTGTAAATTGTATTTTAAGCAGATGACACTATTGAAAAATCATGTCTTTCTTAACAAAACATGAGCTCCATTTGGAATTTGTAAACCTGATGTTGATTTCATTCTCTTTGTGACAAAATGTAGATCCTTCAAGGATTAAAGGCCAACAATACACAAAAAACTAAATTTTACCTCTAGAGAAACAATGAAAAACAATCCTTCAGCACAGTAAATAAAGCAGTCTTGGCTGAGAAGATATGTGCTTGATGTTTGACCTCAACTCCGAATTCAAAGGATGACCTTAGGGAGGTCGCTTTTCTGTGGGTAAAATTTTTTTCAGGTTAAAAATTAAAGGATTTAAAATGCATGGGCTTTGAGGTTATTTCTAGCTCTAACAGTCTGTAGTTCTACTCTGGACTTGTAAATCCCTTTTCCATTGGGTGTCTTTTACAAAAGGGAGGTATTCTCAAGCTCTATAATTTGGCATTACACTTGAGAGAATTTCCTTCATAGAAGGAATGCACATTGCATTATCCACCTGCCGATGCCTCCCCTTACACTGCAGCAAAGACAGGCTCAGGGGAACATTAAAAGCCAATACTGGCCTTGTCCATCATCCATAATTCAAAAGAATCAGGGTTAAAAAAAGTGCATGAGCAATGGCCATCATTTATATGCTGAAAGTGAAAGAGTTGGCAGTCTCTTGCATCATAAAGTTTCATTGATGGTAGTTTCACAGCAGATGTAACTGCAGCTGTTCTGACTGTAACACCATTAGTTCTATTACAACACGAAGTAGTACTCTTGCTAGCCCAGTAAAGACAGGAAAACATCACACCTGACAGTTCAACTCCGCAAACAACTGACTTAATGTAAGATTTTACTAATAGTTTTTCAGACTAGTTCAAAGAGCAGGGATACTTAGAAGAAAGAAGAGTAAAATTTTATGACTTGGTATCCCACTGTTTTCAGCCCTGTTTATCAATCTATGTTGGGGGAGATTCAGGTGGAGAAGAAAACATCAAGTCTGCAATCTGTTGTATTACCTGTTCTTTATCATATATGAATGAGATAAGGTGAGATCTTTCAAAACAGTTGTGAAAATTGAGTAAGGCTTCATTGACTTCAGAGTTTGAGTAGGCCTGAAGGACTTAAAGCATTGAGTCAAGGCATACTTAAGTCCCCTTCCTGCTATGCTCCCATGACATCATTTTCTCCCTATTTCAGTCAAATGTAGGCAACTACGTACTTATTGGTCAAGTTCAATTTCTTAGGTAGTTCCAGTGTTTAGAATGTAAGACTCTCAACCAATGAGCATTAGGGTCAGTAGTGGTGGGGAGGCATATATATGCCTTAGGGATTAAAGTGTTAACTTTGCCCTCAGAAGATGCTTCCTTCCTTCCATTGCCTGCCAATGGGTGGGACACCCGATTCGCTCAAAAATTACAATAAACCTTTGCTCCTAGAGATATCTCCAGCTTTTTTTTATTAAATGGTAACTCTTCACCACATCTGAGCCACACATGTATCTCTACCTGCAAACTGACCTGTTCTTATTACCTTGGGCAGGAACTGAGATGCAAGGGCTTAACCATTTTTCCTAAAGTGGATCTACCTAAATTGTCTTAAAGTTACCTATAAAAAGTGGTCAAACATTAAAGCCATTGCTGATCTTTAATGATCAACCCCACAATGATGCCTTTATAATAAATTCCTTTTAATTCTTTTTTATCCTGAGTTTTGCCTCCTTAATCAAGATAAAAAGAATGTTTTCCCCACAAAAGAATTTTCCTTTCAATAGGAGAGACAAGAGCATCAGTATTCAATCAGGAGGAGAGTGAAAGATAGCTTTGCCTAAAATGCAAGAATGTCAGAAAATGCATAAGCTGCAATGAGTAAAATATCAAGACAGCAGCACTGTAGAGCATTGCATGCAGGAAAGGAGGCAGTAAAGGGTCTTACATGTTCTCAAGATGCATGTGAATTCCTAGAAACTTCAGAAAGTAAACAGCCAGTCCTTCAAAAGCAAGAATACACATAGAGGACAAGTAGACAAGGAGTTTTATCTTAAAAAAAACTTCCAGTAACAGGAAATCAATATATTTGAAGTCAACAAGTTCTAGAGCACAGTTTTTATTAGGACAATAAGATTGTGAATTTAAAGGTGAACCTTTACATCTAGGACATCCCTACCTTTACATCTACATCCCAAACATCTAGAAAATTTTTGTTTCACTCTTAAGAAAACTGAGGCCCAGAGAGATCACGTGATTTATCCAATTTATTACTTACATCAAATATGTACATATTTTGGGATCCACTGGAACCCTCATAACCCAAAGAAAACTGAAAACCCAGACTAACTAATCAAAGATGATTTGAGCCTCTCTGAACTGACATATCTAAAATCATCTGAAATGCTCTCTGAATGAAAAATCTTCATGCTATATCATCAACCATAAGACCAGATTAAGCGTACACAGTTATCCTGAGTCAGGGGACAGTTTTTTGCTTTATGGAAATTGTAACCTTGGCATGAAATAAGCCACATACCTTGAGTCAGGGGCACCTTCTTGTTTATGGCTTCATAATCCCCCTCATATAATCCTATATTGAGCTCAATTTCAAT
The DNA here is from genome assembly GCF_902635505.1 of Sarcophilus harrisii. Lineage (NCBI taxonomy): Eukaryota > Metazoa > Chordata > Mammalia > Dasyuromorphia > Dasyuridae > Sarcophilus > Sarcophilus harrisii. Next base: position 348,731,522 of record NC_045427.1, on the reverse strand, counting down.
TAGAGCTACACATACATACAAGCCTGCTGCTGAAAGAAATAAAGGAATTCATAGAACCTAATACTATTTTGTCTTTATTAACCCAAACTCTGGGAAAACTTTGACAATATATATGATTCAGCTATTCAAGCAAACAAATAAGCATTTACTGAAACAATGGGTTAATACATGGAGAAAAAAAAGTAGAAAGTAAGAGTTTCTGCCCTCAAAAAACTTACATTCTACAAAGGGAGAAAACAAATAAATATGATGGGTTCCCAGCCTTGATCCCCAGAATTACCTCTCTGCAAAAGTAAAAATGCATATTTAGCTAAGAAATGTGGAGCAATAAATTTGTATCTGTTGATGGAATCTTGCTAAAATTTAGGACCTAGAAAGAAACATCCATCCTGTGTCCTTACCTGATTGACATCCTGGCTCCCAAATTATATCTTTTTTAAAAAAAAATTTTATTGAAGCTTTTTATTTTCAAACATATGCATAGATAATTTTTCAACACTGACTCTTGCAAAATCTTGTATTCAAATTTTCCTTCCCTTCACTCAACTCCCTCCTCTAGATGGCAAATAATCCAATATATTTTAAACATGGTAAAAACATATGTAAACTGAATACAGGCATACATATTTATAATTATCTTGCTGCACAAGAAAAATCAGATTATGAAGGAAAACTGAGAAAAAATAAAATTCAAGCAAACAACAAGGAAAAGAAGTAAAAATGCTATGTTGTGATCCACAGTCATTTCCTAAAATTCTCTCTCTGTGGGTAGATGGCTCTCATCATCACAAGATCATTAGAACTGGCCTGAATCATCTCCTTGTTGAGAAGAGCCACATCCATCAGAACTGATAATCATATGCAAAATATTTTTTGGTAAAGCTTTCTATTTTTCAAAACATTTGCATGAAAAGATTGCATAAAATCATCCCCAGGATAATACACTATGACCAGTAGGTTTTATACCAGGAATGCAAGGCTGGTTCAATATTAGAAAAACTATTAGCATAACTGACTATATCAATAACCAAATTAACAAAAACCATATGATCATCTCAATAGATGCAGAAAAAAGCTTCTGATAAAATCCAACCTCCATTCCTAATAAAAACACTGGAGAGGATAAGAATAAATGGACTTTTCCTTAAAATAGTCAGGGGCATATATTTAAATCTGTCAGTAAACATCATATGCAATGGGGAAAAATTGGAACCATTCCCAGTAAGATCAGGAGTGAAAAAAAGTTGCCCACTATCACCATTATTATTCAATTTTGTATTAGAAACGCTAACCTCAGAGATAAGAGTTGAGAAAGAGATAAAAGGAATCAGAGTAGGTAATGAGGAAACAAAATTATAACTCTTTGCATTTGATATGATGGTATACTTAGAGAACCCCAGAGATTCTACTAAAAAGCCCAGAAATAATTCATAACTTTAGCAAAGTTGCAGGATACAAAATAAATCCACATAAATCCTCAGTGTTTTTATACATCACCAACAAAATCCAACACCAAGAGATAGAAAGAGAAATTCCATTCAAAATAACCTATCTACCAAAGGAAAGTCAGGCATTATATGAGCAAAATTACAAAACAATTACAAAACAACAAAATATTTAGTGCTCTTGGATAGGCCGAGCGAATATAATAAAGATGACAATACTTCCTAAACTAATCTATTTATTTAGTGCCATACCAATGACTCCCAAGAAATTATTTTAATGACCTAGAAAAAAATAACACCAGAATTCATATGGAAGACCAAAAAGTTGAGAATCTCAAGGGAATTAATGAAAAAAAAAATGAAGGTGGCCTAGCTGTACCTGATATTAAACTACATTATAAAACAGAAATACCAAAACGATTTGGTATTGGCCAAGAAATAGATTACTTCTTCAGTGGAATAGTTAGTTTCACAAGACAAAGTATTCAATAACTAAATCAATGTAGTGTTTGACAAACCCAAGGACCCCAGCTTTTTGGATAAGAATTCATTATTTGATAAAAACTGCTGGGAAAACTGGAAATTAGTATGGCAGAAATTAGGCATGGACCCACACTTAACACTTAACAAGATAATCTCAAAATGGGTTCATTATTTAGGCATTAAGAACGAGATCATCCAGCAGTGTTACTACTGGGTTTATATGCCAAAGAGATCATAAAGAAGGGAAAGGGACCTGTATGTGCACGAATGATTGTGGCAGCCCTCTTTATAGTGGCCAGAAACTGGAAACTGAGTGGATGCCCATCAATTGGAGAATGGCTGAATAAATTGTGGTATATGAATATTATGGAATATTATTGTTCTGTAAGAAATGACCAACAGGATGATTTCAGAAAGCCTGGAGAGACTTACACGAACTGATGCTGAGTGAAATGAGCAGGACCAGGAGATCATTATATACTTCAACAGCAATACTATATGATGACCAGTTCTGATGGACCTGACCATCCTCAGCAACGAGATCAACCAAATCATTTCCAATGGAGCAGTAATGAACTGAACCAGCTACGCCCAGCGAAAGAATTCTGGGAGATGACTAAAAACCATTGCATTGAATTCCCAATCCCTATATTTTTGCCCACCTGCATTTTGGATTTCCTTCACAAGCTAATTGTACAACATTTCAGAGTCCGATTCTTTTTCTACAGCAAAATACATGTATACTTATTGTGTTTGGTCATGTATACTTATTGTGTATCTAATTTATATTTTAATATATTTAACATCTACTGTACTGGTCATCCTGCCATCTGGGGGAAGAGGTGGGGGGAAGAAGGGGAAAAATTGGAACAAGAGATTTGGCAATTTTCAATGATGTAAAGTTACCCATACATATAACCTGTAAAAAAGGCTATTAAAAAAATAAAAATAAAAATAAAAAACCATATATATAGCAACTCCTAAAAAAAAAAAAAAAAAGAACGAGATCATAAATAAATTAGAAGAACATAGAATAGTTTACCTCTCAGACTTGTGGAGGAGGAAGGAATTTGTGACCAACAATAAACTAAAGATCATTATTGATCACAAAATAGAAAATTTTGATTATATCAAATTAAAAAATCTTTGTACAAACAAAAACTACAGCAAACAAGATTATAAGGGAAGCAACAAACTGGGAAAACATTTTCACAGTTAAAGGTTCTGATAAAGGCCTCATTTCCAAAATATATAGAGAATTGACTCTAATTTATAAGAAATCAAGCCATTCTCCAATTGATAAATAGTCAAAGGATATAAACAGACAATTTTCAGATGATGAAATTGAAACTATTTCCACTCTTATGAAAGAGTATTCCAAATCACTGTTGATCAGAGAAATGCAAATTAAGACAATTCTGAGATACTACTATACCACTACACATCTGTCATATTGGCTAAGATGACAGGAAAAAATAATGATGAATGTTGGAAGGGAGGTGGAAAAACTGGGACATTGATGCATTGTTAGTGGAATTGTGAACGATTCCAACCATTCTGGAGGGCAATATGGAATTATGCCCCCAAAATTATCAAACTGTGCATACCCTTTGATCCAGCAGTGCTACTACTGGGCTTATATCCCAAAAAAATACTAAAGAAGGGAAAGGGACCTGTATGTGCCAAAATATTTGTGGCAGCCCTGTTTGTAGTGGCTAGAAACTGGAAAATGAATGGATGCCCATCAATTGGAGAATGGTTGGGTAAATTGTGGTATATGAATGTTATGGAATATTATTGTTCTGTAAGAAATGACTAGCAGTATGAATACAGAGAGGCTTGGAGAGACTTACATGAACTGATGCTAAGTGAAATGAGTAGAACCAGGAGATAATTATATACTTCAACAACGATACTATATGAGGATGTATTCTAATGGAAGTGGATTTCGTTGACAAAAAAGATCTAATTCAGTTCCAGTTGATCAATGATGGACAGAAGCAGCTACACCCAAAGAAAGAACACTAGGAAATGAATATGAACTGTTTGCATTTTTGTTTTTCTTCCCGGGTGATTCTTACCTTCTGAATCCAACTCTTCCTGTGCAACAAGAGAACTATTTGGTTCAGAATACATATATTGTATCTAGGATATACTGTGACATATTAAACATGTATAGGATTGCTTGCCATCTACGGGAGGGGGTGAAGAGAGGGAGGGAAAAAATAAGAATAGAAGTGAGTGCAAGAGATAATGTTATAAAATATTACCCAGGCATAGGTTCTGTTGATAAAAAGTTATAATTATTTTTAAAAATTACTAAAAAAAAATTTGCATGGACAATTCTTCAAAATTAGCCCTTGTAAAACCCTGTATTCCAATTTGCCTCCTTTCCCCCATGCCCTCTTCTAGATGGCAAGTAGTCCAATATATGTTAAACATGATAGAAATATATAAGTCCGATATATGCATTCATATTTATACAATTATCATGCCAAACAAGAAAAAAAGAGAAGTAAAATAAAACGCAAGCAAACAACAACAAAATGACTATAAATCCTGTGTTGTGAACCACACTCAGTTCCCACCATCCTCTCTCTGGTATAGATGGCTTTCTTAATCATTGAACAATTGGAACTGGTTTGAATCATCTCATTGAAGAGAGCCATGTCCATCGGAAGTGATTATTATATATGCTTGTTGTTGTCATGTATAATGATGTTGTGTTTTTGCTCATTCACTTAGCATCAGTTCCTATAAGTCTCTCCAGGTCTCTCTAAAATCATCCTGTTGATCATTTCTTATAAAATAATAATATTATATAAGATTCATTTACCATAACTTATTCAGCCATTCTCAAATTGATGGGTATCCACAGTTTCATGCCACTACAAAAAGGGCTGCCACAAACATTTTTGTACATGTGGATCCCTTTCCCTCCTTTAATATATCTTTGGGATATAAGCCCATTAGAAACACTGCCCAGTTTGATAACTTTTTGAGCATAGTTTTAAATTATTCTCCAGAATGGCTGGATTCATTCACAGTTCTACCATCAATATATTATTGTCCCACTTTTCCCACATTCCCTCCAACATTTGTCATTATCTTTTCCTTTCATTTTGGCAAATCTGACAAGTGTGTAGTGGTACCTTAGAGTTGTCTCAATTTGCATTTCTCTGATCAATAGTGATTTAGATAGTTTTTTATATGAATAGCAATAGTTTCAATTTCTTTTTCTGAAAATTGTCTATTCATATCTTTTGACCACTTATCAATTGGAGAATGGCTTGAATTCTTATAAATGAGTCAATTCTCTCTATATATTTTAGAAATGAGGCATTGATCAGAACCTTTGAATATAAAAATGTTTTCCCAATTTATTGCTTCCCTTTTAATCTTATCTGCATTCATTTTGTTTGTAGAAAAAGGTTTTAATTTAATATAATTGAAATTATCTATTCTGTGATCAGTAATGATATCTAGTTCGTCTTTGATGACAAATTCCTTCCTCTTCCACAGATCTGAGAGGTCAACTATCCTATGTTCTTCTAATTTGTTTATAATGATTCTTTATGTCTAGATCATGAACCCATTTCGACCTTATGTTGGCATATGGTGTTAGGTGTGGGTCAATGCCTTATTTCTGCCATACTAGTTCCCAATTTTCCCAGTTTTTGACAAATAGTGAGTTCTTATCTCAAAAGCTGGGGTCTTTGGGTCAAACACTAGATTGCTATAGTTAATAACTATTTTGTCCGGTGAACCTATACATTCCCACTGATTAAATAATTTATTTCATAGCCAGCAGCAAATGGTTTTGATGACTTTTGCTTTATAATATAATTTTAGATGTGGGACAGCTAGGCTACCCTCATTTGAATTATTTTTCATTAATTCCCTTGTAATTCTTGGCCTTGGCAGAAAAATTCGAAAATATTTTATATTATCAACAGTTATTTTAAATGGAATTTCTCTTTGTATCTCTTGTTAGATTTTCTTAGTGATGTATAAAAATGCTGATGATTTATGTGGATTTATTTTATATCCTGCAACATATTATATGTAAGCAGTGATAATTTAGTTTCCTGATGACCTACTCTAATTCATTTAATCTCTTTTTCTTCTCTTATTGCCAAAGCTAGCATTTCTAATACAATATTGAATAGTAATTGTGATAGTGGGCAACCTTGTTTCACCCCTGATTTTATTGGTAATGACTCAAATTTATTCCCATTATATGTGATTACAAGCATTACATGCTTGCTGATGGTTTTAAATAGATGCTACTGACTATTTTAAGGAAAAATCCATTTATTCCTATACTTTCTAGTGTTTTTTGATAGAAATGCGTGTTGGATTTAATCAAATGCTTTTTCTGCATCTATTGAGATAATCCTATGGTTTTTGTTAATTTGATTATTGATATAGTTAATTATGTTAATAGTTTTCCTAATACTGAACCAGCCCTGCATTCCTGGTATATGGTACATTATCTGGGGGATGGTTTGCTGTAATCTCTTTGCTAATATTTTATTTAAGATTTTTGCAGCAATATTCACTAGGGAAATTGGTCTATAATTTTTTTATCTGCTTCCATCCTAATCTGGTTTAGGTATCACTATCAGGTCTGTGTCATAAAAGGAGTTTGGGTGGAGAAAAAGGTATGCACATTTCAATAGCCCTTTGGGCATAGTTCCAAATTGTTCTCCAGAATGGTTGGATCAGTTCACTAACTCCACCAATTTTCCTACAGTCTGCTACTCTTTTTAGAGATTTGGCCTTCAGTTTTGGCATGATAAGTGTTTTATAACTTTTGTAACTACAAGAGAATATACTTGAATTCTTTCAAACTGACTATAAACTATGACACTCAGACATTTCTAATATAAGCTATAAAAAAAAAATGTATATTTACAAAATTTATCCAAGACAGCTTTTAGGAGCATGTACGCTGGCAACTCAAGGGATCAGTGAAGAGTTTGTGCAAAAGGTAAGTTGAAGACTTGCCAATATTCCAGAAGTAAGAAAAGAGAAGAAAAATGCATTATTTGCATGGGGGATTGAAAACTATTACAAAGGCAAAGAGAGGCATATGGATTGTCATCTTTGAGGAGAAGCAAAGTCACTGATGTGGAACCAGTGCATGTGATTGGGAGTAAGGTAAGAGACTTGAAAGAAGGAAAGGATTAGGTTGTGAAGAGTTTTAAATGTCAAAGAGAAGAGCTTCTATTAGATACTAGAATCAATACTGAATTGAGGCAGCTGTTTGAAAGAGGAGAAAGGTTGACATTTTCAGAAATAAATTTTGGAACAATAACTTTCACATCATGTCTGTAGCGGACGCATTAGGGTGAGAAGAAACTTTAAGTTGGTAGGCAAACTGAGTCCAAAGAGAGGATAAGTACCCAAACTAGGATATGGTTAAGTGAGTGAAGATATGGGGACATCAGTGATAGATATCTTTCCTACGCTAATAATCACCAGATTCTATATGTGTGAATAGGAAATCTCTATATTATTAATAAGTTCATTTCAAATCATTGTAAGAACGTGACTTTCCCCATGTGGACCTATCTCCATCAGAACCATGTGAACCCAATCTCCATGTGAATGACTTTCCCCATGTGAACCTGATCTCCATCCAAACCATGTGAACCTAATCAAGGTATGATGTGACTTCTGTGAAAACTTGACCATTCTCTCACCCATAAGAGCATATGTTTTAGCTCCTTCTCCTGTGGGAACTTGACCATTCCCTAACCCATAAGAATAGGTGTTTTAGCTCCTTCCTGTGAGAACTTGACCATTTTTTAACCTATAAGCTGGGAATGTACCACATGTGTTTTACCTCCAACTACATGATTCCGGGAACTCGCCACTCCTTGGAACAGTTGCTGTCGATAAGGATTGGCCTCCTTGTTGATGCAACACTTGATCATAACCACCTGGAGTCCTTGTCGGTACTTCCCTGTCTTATATGATGTCTTTACTTGGCTCAAAGCGTTCTTTGTCCTGATTCCTATAAAAGGTGGGTAAAACATTCTCTATTTGAAACCTCACCTATGGAGATGACGATCTGCCTAGGATTTTCCCGTTGGGATTGAAGGCTGAATTACCGGGGTTTCCCAGCCAATATGAGTCACTTAGAGTTGGAGCTCCCCCGATCGGTGAAGTATTCTCTCTATCTGCTATCCTAATCATAATTCTCATTATTCTATGTCTTTTATGTATTATTTGATGTATTAGTTGTTATTGTAGCATTCTATTCCATGTATTGTGTAATTGATATTATAAGCACTCTATTCCGTGCACTGTGTAATTAAATTTTACTTTCACTTTGATTGAGTCCAAGAGTGTCATTAATAGAAGCAAACCCAAACTTTTCCCTGAAATCACACAACAACGTGATGTTTGTAACATATGATCTATATCCCTACACTATATTGATCATTTAATTTATTATTATATTTAAATAATAGCAATACTTTTCATTTATGTAGGATTTAAAAGTTCACATATTTCACAAAAGTATCATAACATCTTTGTAAGATGGCAATTTCACACGTTGTCATTCTGAGTTTACAAATTAGAAAGAAACTCATACAAACTAAGTGATCTACCCAAAATCACACTGATTACTAAAAGGGTCTTTTAAAAAGTATTAAAAATAGCAACTACCTTCAGGGTTCATTTGTCCAACTTCTTTCTATTTACCTCTAACATTCTCCTACCCACTCACTCATTCAGACATATTGGTAGGATTTAGTAACATATTGCTGATGATTATTGCTACATTATATACAGTATTTAGAATATTTCTTTTATAAGACAATAAATTGTCTGGGGACAAGAATCAAATTTCTTTCTTCTCATTCTCCAGTGTTAAGACCATTATTTCTGTTCTCTACCATTATGGGTGGTATTTAGAATAGGCACTGAGAAAAAATTTAATTTAAAAAATTGCAATGAATGAATGAAAAATCAGTCTGGTAATAGTAGTTTTAAAACCAAAGAAATTAGTTGTTAAATTACACAGCAAAAACACTAAATATAATCTTATCTCTCTTCCCACCCTATTATTTGGAATAGATCCATAATTGTTTTTTATTTAATAACATTTTGTTGACAGAACCCATGTCAGGGTAATTTTTTACAACATTATCCCTTGCATTCACTTCTGTTCCGATTTTTCCCCTCCCTCCCTCCACTCCCTCCCCAAGATGGCAAGCAGTCCTATACATGCTAAATAGGTTAGAGTATATCCTAGATACAATATATGTGTGCAGAACCAAACAATTCTAAGTTTGCACAGGGTGAATTGGATTCAGAAGGTATAAAGAACCTGGGAAGAAAAACAAAAATGCAAGCAGTTTACATTCATTTCCCAGTGTTCTTTCTTTGGGTATAGCTGCTTCTGGCCATCCTTGATCAACTGAAATGAGTTAGATCTTCTCTTTGTTGAAGAAATCCACTTCCATCCGGATACATCCTCATATAGTATCATTGTTGAGGTATATAATGATCTCCTGGTTCTGCTAATTTCACTTAGCATCAGTAGATCCATAATTTTTCTCAATGTGTTGAGAAACGTCCTCTTATAATTAATGTTTTGCACATGAATACTTCTCCCCATTTGACAACCACTACACTGAATTTAGACCTCATTCTCAAGCTTCATCGTTGTGTAGCTTCCCTCTTAGAGGTTCAAATTCTTTATCCACATGGTCTTCTACCAATAAATTGTCTGTTCCTTGAGAGCAGAAGCTTTAAGTCTTTTTATTTGTATCTGTATTCCCCACACTTGGTTTGAGGATAAGGACAAAGATTTGGTTAAGAGTGTTTGTTGTCTTACTGACTGAGTTTAATCTTATATTTAGGCATCTGGGTAGCCAAGTAGATAGAGCACAGGGCCTTCAGTCAAGAATTTAAAAGTTCACATCTGACTTTAGATACTTACTAGTTGTGTGAACCTGACAAAGTCACTTAACTCCTATTTGTCACAGTTCTTTATTGGCAAAATGGGGACATAATGGAGAAGGAACTGCCAAAGCACTTCAATATCACTGTCAGGAAAATCCCATATATTTTAGAGTAGAACACAACTGAACAACAAAAGTCTTATATTTTGGATTGAAGTATTGAAAGGTTAAGTGTCTTTGCTCAGAGATATATAGGAAGGATACGATAAAAGCAGAATTTTCTTTCTCACTCTGGTCTGAGGTTTCAATCTACTATAATGAGTATTTACAACCTGGAGACTGAGAATTTTGTTTAGTGTCTAATAAAAACCCAAACCAACAACTATATTATCTGTTTGAAATTCATCAATTACTTAATTTATACCATGGAATTTATTGCAATATTATTTTTTTTTATATCGCAAGACCTCTTGCTGCTATTCCCCCCTGCAATCATCCTAGAGAACCAGATTAGACAAGATAAAGTAACGAAAACAAAATAGTGATAAGAACTTGTAATGGGCTGAGGTTTGAGTTGATGCACTGAGGTCCCAAGTACATGAGGCTAAATAGTAATTGGACTATATTAATATACATGATTGGATAAAGAATGGTCTCTGCCCACTCTCTGTGCAAGTCCTGATGTGTTGCACAGGAAATGACGATTTTGGTGGGTGGGAGCAGAGAGAGGAACAGGAAGAGAAGCTGGGAGAGACTGGGCCTGGTTCCTTTCTCCTAGCTGCTGGTCATGGGGCTGTGGGTCTAGCTAGCTTCTTGATTAAGCTGCACACATTGCTATCGCCGATTCTCTTCCGCCTCCGATCCTTCTTCACTGAGAATAAAGACTGACGATTTTCCCCTAACCTGAACTCCTAACTCCTGCTGATTTAAAAATAAACGGTCTTCACATTTGGCGCCCAACGGTGGGAACCAAGGAGTGAAGAAGTCTCCAGTGACCAGGAACTTGGGTGAGTATTGTTAATAGACAAACAGGGAACTTATTTTGTTAAAAACTAAACCAGTAATCTTTTTTTTTTTTTGGCTAAAATGGGACAAATGCTAGCTAAAGACTCTCCATCCCTGCCCCCAACCCCTTCAACCCCTTCAGCCCCACCAACCCCACCCACTAGTGGTGCTATAGAAAGCATGCTTAAGTTGATAGAAGGACAAGGGCTACTTATAACTTGGAAACAGGTAGCTAGACTTCTGAGTACATTAAACCACATTTCCCTTTGGTTCGTAGAGCAGGAGCAGATCTCTCAAGAGATCTGGTCCCTGGTTGGACAACATTTGTCTGCATATTACAATGAAAACGGTCCTCATTCAATTTCCATCAAGGTATTTTATTTATACAATATAATTCAGTTAGCATTAAGAAATCCAATCCCTAGAAGAAGGAAAAAACCCATTGCTCCTGTGACCTACTAACAGGTATAGGTCCCTATGCAGACGTCACAACACAGATTAATTATCCAGTAGCAGCATATGAGCAAATTGCTGCTAATGCTATCAAAGCGTGGACTTTGATTCACAATAAAAATGACAAAGGTGAGGCCTTCACAAAAATAACACAAGGGCCAGATGAGCCCTTTGCTGACTTTGTGGGACGTTTGCAGACTGCTATCACAAGAACTAATGGGGAAAATTCATCAACAGATGTTTTAATAAGGCAACTTACTAAGGAAAATGCTAATGAGGTCTGCAGAAGGATTATACTAGAACTGCGCAAGGATGCTCTTTTAGAGGAGTTCATAAGACACTGTGACACAGTAGACACAAATGCCTTTTATAGCCAGACTATGATGCAGACTTCCCAAGATCCCAACATGGGTAGACAGGGTCCCTTCTGGCAAGGGACTTCTAGAGAGACACGTCAATGCTTTCAGTGTGGTAAAGTAGGGCATCTGAGCCCAATGTTGGTATAGAGGCAGAGTGAGAAAGCAGGGTGGGAGAACAAGACCCAGTCCCCATGTCCAAATGCAAAGAGGCCCTTGGGCCCAGAATGAGACAGGTTCAGGGAAAGGGATGAGGGCCCAGCCCCAGGGCCCCAGGCAAAAACAGGGGCATGATGGCAGCCAATGGTGCACCCAGAGAGTGCCTAGAAGTCCAATACCCAGACATGACCAATCAGCCAGGAAGCCATATGATGGGAGAAGGGGACTATACAATCTATCAGCCAGGAAGCAACCTGATGGGAGAAAGGGATTATAATTAGGGAAAATAGAGTTGTATGCATTTGAGATGACTGAGATACCCCTGGAGGGAAATTGTTCCTCTCCATATGGATCCCTTGGGCCCCAGGCACAGTGGTTGACCATTTACCTCCTGAGAGCATGCACAAAACAGTGTCCATCCACATACTGATGTGGGAAACTGGGGAATGTGTGATAATATCCAAGTCACCAATACAGGAAGACAATGTGTGACTTATCACCCAGGAGAAAAGTAGATCAGGTTTATATACAGAACTAATAAGAGCTTGGGATAGTCACCCAGATTCTGATTCCGATCACAAAACCACAATATATTGGACAGCAGTGTAACAATTGGGCCGACCTATGTCAATCTATATAAATGGCCTTCCATTGGAAGGATTGGTAGACACTGGGTGCAGATTGGAGGTCATTGAAAAATTGGCCCATCATCCAAAAGATTAAAGCAGACACCCATATGCTGGTGTAGGAGGATCAATGGCAGCTGAAGCTACTGCTGCCCTAGAGATGGACTTTTGAAGGCAAAACAGGAACCCTTTTATAGTTGAAAAAATTCCCATCAATCTGTGGGGGAAGAGAGTTTTACAGCAATTGGGGTTAAAAATGAGTATTCCAGTTTTTTAACAGGGTCTGTTGAAGGCCCCCAAAACACTTTCACCTGTTCCTATCCAATGGAAAACTGATACACCAGTGTGGATAGAAAGTTTTAATTAAAATAAATTCAGGCCTTATTAGATATAGAAGGAGCACGCCAAGGACACTTTAAAAACCTTCTAAGTCCTTAGAATTCCCATGGGGAAAAGAAATCTGAAATGGAGGATGTTAACGGATTTAAGAAAAGTGAATGAACAGATGGAAACTATGGGAACTCTTCAGCCTGGACTTCCATATCCTACTCAGTTGCCTCTTTGGGTCATAGATATTAAGGATTGTTTCTATTCTATGCCTCTGGATAAGGAGGATATGAAAAGATTTGCCTTTTCAGTGCCCAGCGTTAACGTAGCTGAGCCTTATAAAAGATATGAATGGACAAACCAAGGAAATAAAAACAGCCCTACTATGTGTCAAATGTATGTTGCTGCTGCTCTTGCTCCAGTAAGAAAAGCATTCCCAAAAGTTAGGATATTACATTACATGGATGACATTTTGGGATGTGCATCTGAGGAACAAATGTTAAAAGCATGTCTACAAAAGACCATAGAAACACTAAGGAATTACAAATTATACATAGCACCAGAAAAAATTCAAAGACATGCTCCTTTTCAATATTTAGGATATGAAGTATACCCTAAGGTGCTTACAATTCAAAAACTGTCCTTAAGAACAGAAAAGCTAAACACATTGAATGATTTTCAGAAATTGATAGGAGATATCCAATGGATGCGACCAGTGTTAGGTTTGACGACCTATCAGTTACAACCGTTATATGACATTTTAAGGGGAGACATTGCTTTAAATTCACCACACTAGCTTACAAAAGAAGCTCAAAAGGCTTTGAGAGAAGTTGAACTGGCTTTATCCAATGTGGTTGAAAGAGTCACTCAAAAACCGTTGGAGATATCAGTTTTTGCCACACAAGAGGCACCCATAGCAGTCCTTCATCAAGGAGACAGTGTGATAGAGTGGGTGAACCTCCCAGCACAACCAGAACAAAGCCTTACACCCTACCCAGTGCTTGTGGCTAGAATTTTATTAAAGGCCACTAAACGAGCAGTACAATTATCTGGGACAAGACTTGACAAGATATACACCTTTTATACCAATACACAAATTAATGTGTGTTGTGAGCCCATCCCAGAGTGGCAAATTTTATTAGCCATGGCTCCAAATTTTTTAATTTGGAATAACAAGAGAGGAAGCCAGGAGCATAGTAAAAGCCTGTACGGCTTGCCTTCCTTTCTACGCTCCTACACTGCCTCCAGGGAAGAACCCTCGTGGTTTGAGACACAATGAAATCTGGCAAATGGATGTGACCCATTATAAATCTTTTGGTCGTCTGTCTTTCATCCACGTTGTGGTAGACACCTTTTTGGGATTCACTTTTGCAATGCCAGCAGCAAAAGAGACAGCCCGAGTGGTCACTGAATTCCTCATACAAGCATTTGTCATTATGGGTGTGCCACAAGCAATAAAAACAGACAATGGTCCTGCTTATACTTCGAAACATTTTGCACACTTTTGTGCACAGTATAAGATTTTACACACCACGGGCATACCTTTCAATCCTCAAGGACAGGGAATAGTGGAGAGGAGAAACAGAGATATTAAGACGCTCCTCCAAAAACAAAAGAAAGGGGGAGCCACAGGTAACCCTAGAGAACTTCTAAATCTAGCTCTTCATACTATTAACTTCTTGATTTTTGACAAAGATGCACTGGCTCCAGCAGACAGGTTTTATAACCCACCGGAAGGTCAGTGTCCAGTGCGAGCAGCTCCACAATCTTTAGATAATCGCCAGGTGATGTGGAGAGACACAGAAAGTGGTGAATGGAAAGGACCAGATAGGCTAACTGCTTTGGGGAGAGGGTTTGCTTGTATCTCTACAGGTGGAGAAGGAATCAGATGGGTGCCAACGAGCCATATTCGCCTTGTCCATCGCAGAGAGACGGAGCAGGCCCTTGAAACAAAGGAGAAGACCCAAGAAATATCGGGTGGTTCTGTTGCTGATTGTGCTCACCATTGAAAGAGCGTGGCAGTTATGGCGTTTGACTCATGGATTGTCGGACTTGAAAACCCTCAGGAATCATTGGATTCTCTGGGACATAGGACTCGAAAACTCTCAGGAATCATTGGATTCTCTGAGAAATGATAAGACTGTTACAGGACTTCAAAATCTGCTGGAATCATTGGATTTCCTAACACATAAAAAGACTTTTGCAGGACTTCAAAAACTCAGGGAGATCACTGGATTCCCTGACATGTGAAGCAATGGACAATAGATTGGTTTTGGACTATCTCTTGGCTGCTGAAGAAGGTGTATGTGTGACTGTTGTTTACATACCCTCCTTCTAGGACTTCTGGTGATCTTTTCTAACACCATGTTAATTTATATTGTTTGCTATTCCGCTACTTGTGTGTACAATTCATGATTGTTACACCACATCGAGCCTGCACCGACTGTGGGGAGAGTCATTCCTAATAGCCTCTGTGTTATTGCTATGTGCTTGTGTAATACCTCCCATGCTGATGGGTTTGTGCATAATAAGACCCTTCAGCCCAGAAACCCGCTAGCAACCCCCATTTCCCTTTGGTGCTTTTCATCTCCCTTCCTGAGATGTCAGGGAGGGCGTGATCATCTCCTTTTTAGTGCTTTCACCGCCTTTCCTGAGAAGTCAGGGAGGCTGTGATTACCTCCTTTTCGGTGCTTTCACCTCCTTCCCTGAGAAATTAGGGAGGCTGTGATAGATCTCCCCTTGGGGGCTCTGACCTCCCTGAGGAGTCAGGGATGGCATGACCACCTGTGTTCTAAAATAAAAGAAAGCGGGAGATGTAATGGGCTGAGGTTTGAGTTGATGCACTGAGGTCCCAAGTACATGAGGCTAAATAGTAATTGTACTATACTCTATTAATATACATGATTGAATAAAGAATGGTCCCTGCCCACTCTCTGTGCAAGTCCTGATTTGTTGTATAGGAAATGACGATTTTGGTGGGTGGAGGCAGAGAGAGGAACAAGGAAGAGAAGCTGGGAGAGATTGGGCCTGGTTTCTTTCTCCTAGCTGCTGGTCGTGTGGCTGCGGGTCTAGCTAGCTTCTTGACTCAGCTGCACACATTGCTATTGCGGATTCTCTTCCACCTCCGATCCTTCTTCACTGAGAATAAAGACTGACGATTTTCCCCTAACCTGAACTCCTGACTCCTGCTGATTTAAAAATACACGGTCTTCACAAGCACTGAAAAAAAATGTGCACAATTGGTTAATTCATGAAAACATCTAAAAATGTAAAAAATATATTAAAATCATCGATTGCTACTTCTAAAAATGAGGATTTTATTTCTTTTTGGGGCCATGTTTATTATTTGTAATTGCTAGACATTCATTTTTTATAAATTTTCTCAGCTGTAATTTCAATCAACATTAAATCTTAAATATATTGTTCTCTTCATCCTGCTTGCTTCACTCTCAATTAGATGGTAAAAATATTTTCATACTGTTAATGTCCAAATTCCCAGAGTTTTTAACCAAATAGGAAGCACTCTCCTAAATAACTAATATTTTGGGGACTTCAAACAATGGCTTATTGAGTTATATTATTTGAGATTCTGAGACTGTTCAATTCTTATGAGCCAGGGCAAGTCATTTAACCTGTCTATCCTTCAATATCCTCATCTGTAAAATGAAACTAAAGATTGCACCTACTTCCTAGGGTTCTTCTGAGGATCAAATGAAATAATTATATATAATAGGTAAGTATAAAATAATTGCAAAGTTTTTTAGCACAGTAAAAGAGACATTGTAAGTACTAAATATGTTAGCTATATTTGAGGGTAGCAGTATTGTCAGTTCCCTTTTCGTTTCATATATTTTAACCAATAAAAAATAATTTTCCTGATTTCTTTTTTTGTGAAATAATTTGAGATCTCAAAAGTGCTATTCCCTTATCAAATCAAGATTTTAGCATCATTTCACTGCATAATCAATATCATTTATTTCCTGAACTGAATTTTATGATCTGTATTTCTGAGTTTGGAATGTAGTGCTTTTAAAGTTGGATTTCTATGACATTAAAAATTGAACATTAAAATGGTAATATTCTCTTAGCATATATACAATGCTCAACTAGGAGCACTAAATATTGTTATAGTTCTCCATATCAATTAATCTATTCCTTTATGTAGTACCTTTGTAATTAAAGTTACCTAATTTATATCACATCCTTTGTTAGATGGATGCACAAATGTTTTAAGCATATTGTACTTATTTTCAGTGAGATTTCCTTTCTATTAGTGACTCGAGTTTTCTTATAATTATATAGAAATGTCGAATTTTGTAGGTTTTGTATCCTACAACTTGGCAGATGTTAATTTTCTCAGGATTTTCAAAGTAAATCATCACATAATTGAAATTTTAAACTTATGTTTACTCAGCATTATATTGTCCCCAGCTATGCTTATCAACCAGTGTTGGGAGGAGAATCTGGCAAAAAAAGAAATATCAAGTCTGCAACGTTTTGTATTATTTGTCCTTTATCACATCTGCCTACCTGCACATTGTCATGTTCTTGCTATCTTGGGCAGGAACTGAGATCCAATGGTCCTACCTCTTCTGCTGAGATAGACTTATTTGAATTACCTCAGAGTTATCTATCAATGCTGGGCCTACCTTAAAGCAATTTCTGACCTTCATTGATCATTCCTTCAATATATTCAATATAATACCTTGATATAATTATAATAAAATCTTTTAAATTTTATTTCTGTTGAGTTTTGACTCATTAATCAGGCTGAAAGCCCAAATGAAGAATTTTCCTTTCATCAACATGCTATTACTCTTTTAATTACTTTCTATTGTCTTATTGATATAAAGTTGGGAAACACAATATTAAGTTTGTGAAGAAATTGGAGAGACTTTTTAATGTTATTTTAAGAAAATCTTTTAGTATATGAATATGTTTTAGATAGGCTTTTCTACTGATATTAATAAGCTCCATCTCTCAGCATGGTACCTTTACAGCATAAAACTGTTATAATCAAATGCAGAAAAACAGAAATAATAAATGCATTCTTTTCAGATCAAAATGCAATAAATATTGCATTTAATAAAGTACCATGGAAACACCAACTTAAAACTGGAAACTCAGTGATCTAGCCTTAAAGAATGAATAGGTTAAAGAAGAAGTCATAGGGACTTCCTACCAAGATGGCTGAGAGAACACACACATCTATTTAAGCTCCGTGTTTTCTCTCAGAATAATTTATTTCATGAAAAGCCTCGGAATTAGTGCTTGACTGGAAAAAAAAAATTACCAAGAAAAGATATTCTCGAAATTCACCAGAAAAGGTCTGTTTTTGCATGTGGATGGGGATGGATAGATTAAGCACAGACTGAAGACAGGAAGCAGCAGCACAGCAAACAAAGTACGTCAGGCAGGTCACAACTGAGCAGATCTGAGGGGGATGGGGTGTGAGCTCAGTCATTTCTGTGGAGAGAGCTACACAAAGTAGCAATGGAGTGGAGCCATTCTGTCCTGCAACTGCCTTGCTGCTGCGTCCTGCAGTCTGTAGAGGAAGCTTGGTAATACCATCTAGCCGTCCCCTCCTCCCCCCAAAAAAGCAGGCCATTTGATGTTCTTCTTAGTTTGTTTTCTTTGACTCTTCTTTGACAAAATGAGCAAAAAATTAAAGTGCACTCTATTGATGGCTTCTATATGGAAAGAGAGCAGACTTTAAACCCAAACTGTATCCAGATGAATCCCCAATAGGGGAATATGATCTGATCCTCAACACATAAGATTCTCATAGAAGAAATTTAAAAGGCTCTCACAAGAGAGCTAGAAGAAAAATGGGAAAAGGAAATGGAATCTTGGCAAGAGAGTTTGGATATGTCATCCCACTCATTTAAAGATAGAGTGGATAAAGAAATCAAATCCTTGAAAAACAGAATTAGTGAGTTGGAAAAAGAAAACAGCTCTTTAAAAAATAAAATTGGTGAAAGGGAAAAAAATTCCATAGAATAAAACAACTCACTTAAAAACTCATTTGGACAATTAGAAAAAGATTTTTTTAAAAAGTGAGTGAAGGAAATACTTCAGTGAAAATCAGAATCGAACAAATGTAATTGAATGACTCAAGGAGACACCAAGAATCATTCAAGCAAAACCAAAAAATGAAACAATTTTTAAAATGTCAAATACCTTTTTGGGAAAACAAAAACAAGTCTCTTGACCTGGAAAATAGATCTGACAATCTGAGAATTGTTGGACTCCCTGAAAAATATGATGAAAAAAAGAGCTTGGACACTATTTTCCAGGAAATTATCAAAGAGAACTGCCCAGAAGTTATAGAAACAGAGGGTAAAATAGAAATTTAAAGAATTCATGGATCACCTACTAAAAGGGACCCTTGAAATCAAAACACCAAGAAATACAATGGCCAAATTCCAGAACTATCAGAACAAAGGAAAAAATACTGCAAGCTGTTACCAAAAAGTCAATTCAAATATAGAGGAACCACAATAAGATTACCCAGGATCTAACAGTGTCCAAATTAAAGGATTGAAGAGCCTGGAATATGATATGCTGAAAGGCTAAGGAACTTAGTGTGAAGCCAAAAATAACTTACCGAGCCAAAATAAGCATCTTTTTACATAGAAGAAGATGGACATTCAATGAAATAAGTGAATTTCATCTATTTTTGAGGAAAAAACCGGAACTAAACAAAAAGTTTGATCTACAAATATAGAACTCAAGAGAAACCTAAAAAGGTAAAAAGAAATCTTTGGAACTATATTTCTGCTATAAAGATATATAAAGGACACATGTATACTTTGTTCTAGAAACTAGAGGTGGAAAGGAAATTGTACGTGGAAAAGGGTAAAGTGGGGGTACTACATCTCACGAAGAGACAAAAGAAACCTATTATATCTGAGAGAAAGAATGGAGGAGGATGAACATAGTGTGTATCTTACTGCCATCAGAATTGGCTTAAAGAGAAAAAATTAGACATATTTGATTTATGGTGTAACTTCTCCCACCTCACTGAAAAGTGGGAGAGGAAAAGTGAAAAGGAAAGGGGTAAGCTAAGCAGAAGGAAATACAGAAATTGTAAGGAAATGAAGTAAGATAGAGGGAAGAACTCTAAGGTGGGGGGAGGGATACTAAAAAGAGAGGGCAGTGCAAAGCATGTGGTGCTCACAAGTTTAATACTGGGGAGGGGAATAAGGGGAAAAAAAGGAGAAAAGCATCAGCAGGGCTTAGCAGGATGGCAAGTAATACACAATTGGTCATTTTAACCAAATGTGATTGGGATAAACTCCCCCATAAAAAGGAAGTGGTTAGCAGACTGGATTAAAAGCCAGAATCCTACAATATGTTGTTTACAGGAAACACACCTGAAGCAGGGCAATACATACAGATAAGGGTAAAAGGTTGGAACAAATTTAATATGCTTCAGGCGAAGTAAAAAAAGCAGGGGTAGGCATCCTCATCTCAGATAAAGCAAAAGCAAAAATTGATCTAATTAAAAGAGTTAAGAAGGGCACTATACCTTGCTAAAGGGTAGCATAGATAATGAAGCAATATCAATATTAAATATATATGCAGCAAGTGGTGTAGCATCTAAATTCTTAAAATAGAAATTAAGAAAGATGCAAGAAGAAATAAACAGCAAAACTATAATAGTGGGAGATCTCAACCTTTCACTTTCAGGATTAGATAAATCAAACCACAAAATAAAAATGAAAGAAGTCAAAGAGGTAAATAGAATACTAGAAAAAATAGATATGATAGGACTTTGAAGAAAACTAAATAAAGACAGAAAGGAGTACACTTTCTTCTCAGCAGTTCATGGAACCTATACAAAAATTGACCATATATTAGGACATAAAAACCTCAAACGAAAATGTAGTAAGGCAGAAATAGCAAATGCATTCTTTTCAGACCACAATACAATGAAAATTACATTCAATAAAAAACCAGGGGAAAATAGACCAAAAAATAATTGGGAACTAAACAATCTCATACTAAAGAATAATTGGGTGAAACAACATATCATAGACATAATTAATAACTTCACCCAAGAAAATTACAATAATGAGCTGTCTTACCAATATGTGTAAGATACAGCCAAAGCAGTAATAAGGGGAAATTTCATATCTCTAGAAGCCTATTTGCATAAAATAGAGAAAGAGAAGGTTAATGAATTGGGCTTGCAACAAAAAGGCTGGAAAAAGAACAAATTAAAAATCCCAATCAAACACTAAACCTGACATTCTAAAAATAAAAGGAGAGATCAATAAAATTGAAAGTAAAAAAAAAATCATTAAATTAATAAAACTAAGAGTTGGTTCTATGAAAAAACTAACAAAATAGACAAACTCTTAGTAAATCTGATTTTAAAAAGAAGAAAATCAAATTGTTAATCTTAAAAATGAAAAGGGAGAACTCGCCACTAATGAAGAGGAAATTAGAGCAATAATTAGGACTTAATTTCCACAACTTTATGTCAATAAATTTGATAACTTAAACGAAATGGAAGAATACCTTCAAAAATATATCTTGCCACGATTAACAGAGGAAGAAATGAACAGTCTAAACAGTCCCATTTTAGAAAAAGAAATAGAACAAGCTATTAACTAACTCCCTAAGAAAAAAGTGCCAGGACCAGATGGATTTACATGCGAATTCTACGAAACATTTAAAGAACAATTAATTTCAATGCTATATAAACTATTTCAAAAAAATAGGGATTTAATGAGTCCTACCAAATTCCTTTTATGACACAGACATGGGACTGATGCCTAAACCAGGTAGGTTGAAAACAGAAAGAAAATTATAGACCAATCTCCCTAATGAATATTGATGCTAAAATTTTAAATAAAATATTAGCAAAAAGATTACAGAAAATCATCTCCAGGATTATACAAGTAGGATTTATACCAAGAATGTAGGGCTGCTTCAATATTAGGAAAACTACTAGCATAAATGACTATATCAATAACCAAATTAACAAAAAACATATGATCATCTCAATAGATGCAGAAAAAGCATTTCATAAAATCCAACATCCATTCCTAATAGCAACACTTGAAAGGATAGGAATAAATGGACTTTTCCTTAAAATAGTCAGCAGCATATATTTAAAATCATCAGTAAGCATCATATGTAATGGGGAAAAACTAGAACCTTTCCCAATAAGATCAGTGAGTGAAACAAGGTTGCCCACTATCACCACTATTATTCAATTTTGTATTAGAAATGCTAGCCTTGGCAATAAGAGTCAAGAAATTCCAGTAGGTAATGAGGAAACAAAACTATCACTCTTTGCAAATGATATAATGGTATAGAGAACCCCAGATATTCTACTAAAAAGCTATTAGAAATAATTCATAACTTTAGCAAAGTTGCAGGATACAAAATAAATCCACATAAATCCTCAGCATTTTTATATATGACCAACAAAATCCTACAGCAAGACATATGAAGAGAAATTCCATTCAAAATAACCATGGATAGCATAAAATTCCTTTTATGACACAGACATGGGACTGATGCCTAAACTTCTCTTTTGCCTTTAAAAGATTATGTAATTCTGGGCAAAGTATAACTTAATGCTACCCTTTGCTGATATACTCTGAATGGAATCCACATATTTTTATTTTTCTTTGTAGGTACCCAACTCATTCCATAGGGCAATATATTGTTATAAGAGCCATCTTACTTGAATCATTTCTTTAATTTTGATGTGTCTTCATTGTTCGAGCACTTTGTAAAATAAATAATCTCTTCTCCAGTGTGGAAGGTGAGGTAGGCCAGGGCCTATATACAGGAATGCTTTTTTTTTTCTCTTTTAAATTAATGCTTATATTCAGTTCAGTGCATCTGACCTTACCTATATCTATTACCTTCTGTAGTTTCTGGAAAGTCTAGAATAGTCTCGAATTATTATTGGGTTTTTCCTGATTGGCAGATCCTGATTCCCAGATCTATTCAGTCTCTTTTGGATATTAAGGGAACTTCATATTAGAAGGTTTTCCTATGAGTCATTTCAATAATTTGTCACTGAAATTTTTAAATGAATCCTCTATGTGTCTTGAAATTTGCAATATGTTGAACTTCCCCTTTTGAGGATTCTTTCAACTGGCATTTAGTTTTCTATTTTCAAAATTTCTGGATAGATTTTTTGTTCTGTTTATTTTAATTCCATGACACATATCCTACCATTGAGAGTAATATAGTAATTGTGTAAAGATCATGTATTCTATTGATATGATTGCTTTTTGCTTTTCTTTTTTCAGATCATACTACTAACTCATTTTTATTCTCTAAAGTATTCGACACTATCAATTATTATTTCTGTGAGGAGAATAATTGTCACTTGAATGTATTATTAGGACATACATAAGCTCCTCTTCCTCATCAAGTTAATTCATTTTCCTCCCTGTTGAAATATGTGAGGTATTTGAATTTCTTTAGGTATCTGAGAGTTTTTTATTACTGTATTGTTATGAGTATGTTTTCTGTTGATTATCTCTTGGTCTTGAAGGTTGGTTTTTGAATATTTTGGCAGGGGGTGGGGGAGAGAGAAGAGGGAGGTCCCTCAGATCTTTGGTATTTGGAGTCTTTGGATGATAAATTCCTCTACAACTGCAAAAATCCTTCTTCTTTGATGCCAGATTACCCAAGAACTTTACTTTAAAGTTATGTCATTTTCCATCTTTGCTAAGGATTAATTTTTCAGAGATCTCAATTCCAGCTCAAAGTGATTTATGCTAATCACTAGAACTGTATTTCCTTTCATGCTGAATTAAACAGGAAAAATAAAGTTTGAAAAAAGACTAAAATTTACTTTACTTAGAATAACTAGACCTTACTTCCATTCCTCTCTCCAGCATTGTTGAGAAGTCTTTGCCTCTCCTGGATGTACTCATAGAATAAAACTTTACCATTTATGTGAAGATAATGGGCTCCATTTATTTTTTTTTTATTGTAGTAAGTTTATTTATTTTTAATACACATTGCTTTATGAATTATGTTTGGAGAGGAAAATCAGAACAAAAGGAAAAAAAAAAACATGGGAGAGATTTAAAAAAAAAAAAAAGACGTGAACATAGCATGTATTGATTTACATTCAATCTCCATATTTCCTTTGCTGGACACAGATAACATTTTCTGTCCAAAGTCTATTGAGATTACTTTGGATCCCTGAACTACTGAGAAGAACAGAATCTTTCATAATTGATCATTGCACATTCTTGTTATTATTGTGTTCAGTGTATTCCTGGTTATGCTCCTTTTGCTCAGCATCAGTTCATGTAAATCTTTCCAGGCCTTCCTATAATTAGCTGGTTCATCATTTTTAAACGAACAATAATAATCCATTAACGTTATGTAATACAACTTGTTCAGTAATTTCCCAGATGATGGACATCCACTCCTTTTCCAATTCCTAACTACCACAAAAAGATCTGCCACAAACATTTTTGTACATGTGGATTCTTTTTCCTCCTTTATGATTTCCTTGGAATACAGATCCAGTAATGGTACTGTTCAGTCAAAAGGTATGCACAGTTTTATAGCCCTTTGGGCATTGTTCCATATTAATCTCTAAAATGGTTGGATCATTTCTCAACTCCACCAACAATACATTAGTATCCCAGTTTTCCCATATCCCCTCTAGCATTTATCATCAACCTTTTTAGGTGTGAGATGGTACCTCAGAGTTGTTTAAATTTGCATTTCTCTAATTAATAGTGATTTAGAGCATTTTTCCATAAAACTATATATGGTTAGTTACATAATAGACTAAAGCAGCTTATTTTACCTTTAGCCACTTCAAATCATAAAAGGAAGAACTCTTTCATCAAATCTAACTATACAGTTTCTATACAATTTTTTCTACTATGTGGCAGAATGTTAAAAATAAATAAATAAATAAACCTCTAAACCTTCTTCTCCATAGAAAACTGAGGTTAATGATTTTACTAACCATCTTGATTTGCTTAAGCTCCTTTATTATCCATAACACACTGGATAACATACAGGAAAATCAGAATCTTCCAATCAGGAGGTAAATTTAGGATTTCTTGAGTTTGACATACTAGAGATCCTTTGGGAACCCAGAACCTCTTCAGCTGTGCAAGCAAATTCAGAACTGGTTCATACTAGTCCCTGACAAACAGAACACTTGCACAAACATCCTGGTCTTGAGCCTAAAAAATCTTTATATCCTGATCCAGTTCCAATAGCCCTAAGGTGTCTCTTGCTTTCTATGAAATGTTAATGTCCCTTTCTCTCATAATTAGAAACTGAACCTAAAGAACTATGGCAATACTTGAATGGGCCACAAGACAAGTCATCCTGACCTAGCTTTGTATTCTTCGTCTTTATAATCCCTTATATTCTAACTCTTAAAATAAATTCATTTCCAACAACAGCTTCACATTCATGCCAAAAGCTCAAGAGAAATAAAAAACATACATACAATCTAATAACATTTTGTTTTTCTTAGACTGAATTCTGGAGCTGACATCCATGACAAAACAAAAAGTGCTTTCCATACACAAGTCAGTACCAGTCTTTGTTTCTTTTACTTTAATATGCCTAGTCACATAGTATCCTCTCTAATTTTCTCACTATCCTGGATCCTTTTTTTTTTTTAAATAATAATTTTCTGTTCTTCCTTTTTATTGCGCTTTATATTGGGCATAAAGTACAGAAAAAATATCATTGTTCTTATTAACATGATGCAACTCTTAAAAATAAAATAGCATTAATTTTTGTTAGCTTCCATTTCAAACAAGTGTCTCACTTTGAGCTTGCTGCTCTCTAAAAAATTAGTATCTCATCAGATCAGTTTCCCGACCTTATTTTGTATTTCAGCATTTCATATACTCCAAGATATAGACATTTATCTACATTAAATTTCATCTAATTTTATAAAACTAATTCTATGCTGTTGATCTTTTTGAATTCTATCAACTAGTATGGTTCCTCTTCCTCTTGGCTTTATATAAGCTACAAATCTGTTAAATTTACCTTCTTATATAATTTTAGCTGAGACACTGAAAAATAAAAGTTAAAGTAGAAGATCAGAAATTCCTTCCAACTTAGTTGTTTCCTTAAAAGTGATCTTTTGATCCAGTTATTCAATGAATTCTAAATGAATCTGTTTGTACAGATACTAATTTCACTATGTCACATTATTCTGTTTTGTATACAAGAATCAATGAAAAAGTTTCTCACATATCTTGCCAAAATATAGGGATATTATGCCCAGGGCATACACATGTAAAAACATTTAGAACATCATTTAAAGTGATAGCAAAGAAAGGGTAATAAAAAGATGCCTTCAATTTGATGATGAATAAATAAACCATGATATATTAATGTATTATAATGAAATTAAACAGTTAATTAGTTAATGAGTAATTCAAAAAATAGGAGAACTTTTATGAATAGAAGAATCTTAGGAAAATGAGTAGAACCAGGAAAATAATGCATATCATATTTAAGCAGAAAAAAAATGAAAGACCAATTAAAAAAAAACCTGAACTTTGTATAATTTTACTGACCAAAGTGGGTTGTAAAGTAAAGTAAAAGGAAAAAAGGAAAAAAGGAACTCCCATCTTTTTTCTAGAGAGGTAGGGTGAAGAGTATATAGCATTCTATGCTTATAATCAATTTGTTATAGGTAATATGTTCATTATTTTGATTTTGGAAAAAATATCTTTTTTGAAGAAATAGCAACCTGGGTAATTAAGAAGGAAAGAATTTATTTCAAAATAAGTGGGATAGAAAAACAAAAAAAATCAAAATTTTAAAAGTTTAACAAAAGAATGAATGCATCTATACTAGATAGAATCTCCCTTTCCCTGTTTATCTTTCAAAGTTGTCTTTTTTTTTTTTTTTTAACTTTTCCACTTCAAGGAAAGCATTGAGTTTACTTTGTATAATCAAAAAAAAAAAAAAAAAAAAAACAGAGATCATCTTTTTCAAACAGAGGAAACAAATGACAACAAATAAAAAAAGTTATTTTATTTATTATGTATATGTCAAACACTATGATAACCATATAAACTACAAGGTTTCCCTCCCTTATATCCCAGGAATCTAACTGGAGAGGCAGTATTAAAAACTATAGACTGCTTTTCTTGGCATTATTATTAGACATGTTTTTGTTGTTTTGTTTAAGGCACTTAAATGACATTGTAGAAACTGAATAATTAATGATATTACAAACCACCTTGCTTTGCTTGAGCTTCCTTACTATCCAGGAGACCAGACTAAACTGAGAATCAAAATCAGCCAGTCAGAAGACAGACTGAGCCTCCTTTAAGCATGAAATACCAGAGATTTTTGCAGTGTTACCTTGTTAAACTTGGAACACTCTCAGCTATGCCAGAAGCCACAGAATCAGCTCAGACTGGTTCATGCTGACCCCCAATGAGCTAAGGGATTTCTGAGGACCTTTTACTCTGACCCATTTCCCTTTACTCTGAGGGTGTCTTATAATCTCTTGAGAAAGAGCCCAGATGAGGGGACCAAAGACCAAACCTGAATTGGCCATGATGAGATTACCCCCACACACACTTGCTGTTTTGTTTTGTTTTCTTTTCTTTTCTATTTCCCAACTCCACCCTGATATCAGTTCAATCTGCAACTCCCCATGTATACTAGGAATGTTTGAAAGGATATAACCTAATTCCATTTGTCTTTCTTATACTGAAGTAATGTTATGCCACAGTCTCTTTGAACTGTTCTACATCAGTTTCCCCATACTAGTTCCACTTGTCTCAGTTTCCTTAACTGTTCTGCCTCATCCAGTTGTAAAACCCCAATCTGGTCCATTAAGACTGAGGACCATTTGCTATAAGGTTATAAATTGCTAATGTAAGACTCAAGATAAAGGGGAATTCAGACTTCCTGACTCCTTTGGTCCTCAAGAATTTACTTCATTCAGACATCCTGAATTGGCTTTTAGTAAGAATTTATGGCCTCCCCACATCATGATAGAGCCAAATGGATCTGTGAAGAAGTTTTCCACTTCTTTCTGTCCTCTTCTTTGTCTGTAAAAGGTATTTAAGGATTTGGGATTCTCCCATTGATCACTGGATTCTTTGAGATGACAGTCTCGTCCAGCACTGGGACCAACATGGATCCATTGGTCCCAGTATATCGCTCCATTTAATAAACTATTGAATTGGTCTCTAATCTCAGTCTGGCTGGATACTTTGAGATTAGAGTCCTGTCCAATCAATTATGCTCTCCAATTAATAAAATATTAAAAACTCTCTAAAATCTCTTTCCTGCCTCAGTTTCTTCAGCATTACAGTAGGAGATTGACATTTTGTTGCCAAGACTCAGATAGGACAGGAGAGTAGAGACTGGATCCTTCCCCCAACAATCCTGTGACTCAGAGCCACAGAACTTATTTTTCCAAAGTTCTGGCCCCAATGGGTCCATGAGTCTCTTCTTTAAATCCTCGCTTCTATCTTGGATTCCTGCTTGTTTGGTTGTGGTCCACATTTCTCTCTAAGTCAATACTAGAGGCAGAGACCACACCTCATCTCTTTGGAAGGTAAAGATAGCCTCTGTAATTTGGTCATGGATCAATCAGAATTTAAATTATAAAATCTGGTCAGCAGGACAGCTATCTCTTGTAGGTCCTTATCAGTTTGATAACCATAAATATTGTAAGGCCTAATGTCAGTTAACCAAAGACCGCACTGAATTATTTCTTTTTATAATAACTTTTCAATTTTCAAAATACATGCAAAAATAGCTTTCAATATTCACCCTTATAAAACCTTGTGTTCCATAATTTTCTCCCTCCCTTTTCCCTTTTTCCCCTCCTCTAGCCAGCAAGTAATCCGATATAGGTTAAACATATACAATTCTTTTAAGCATATTTCCACATTTATCATGCTGCACAAAAAAATCAGATCAAAGAGGGAAAAAAATAAACAAGCAAATAACAACAACAAAAAGGTGAAAATATGTTGTGATCCATAATTAGTGCTCATGTCCTCTCTCTGGATGCAGATGACACTTTCCATCACAAATCTATTGGAATTGTCTGAGATCATCTCTTTGTTGAAAAGAGCCAAGTCCATCACAATTGATCATGACATAATCTAGTTGTGAAATCATTGAATTGTATTGGGGCTCCTTTGATCAGTCCAAATTGGTTTAACTTACAAAAAAAATGGTCAAAAGGTCAATAAAACTTCTACATTAAAGTGGGAGTATTTCCTTATGACTCACAAAGCAGCCTTGTCATGACCATCCCACTCAGCATTTCTACCCCTGCCCAAGCTATCTTCTACCTCTGCCACTTGCCCTACTGTGTCCCTTCTCACTATTGATCATCCCACTAATCACCTCTCCTCTGTTTATCTCTGATTTTGATAATAGTGACTATACCCTATACCCAGACGAGATCCCAGAACTAAACTCCATCTATCCTATTGTTTTATTAAGTTTTTCTGGCTATCCCAAGGTACTGTCTTCCTTGATGCTGTTTGGGTAGAAACCATTCAGAACTTTCCTTTCTGAACTATTAAATAACAACTTGGCCTGCCTTTTGGACCTTGCTGGGCATTGCTGTTTCTGAATACCTGAATTTTCTGTTCTGACCTGCCCACTGAATTGCCAAAACTCTGATCCCTTCTATGCCTCTGACCATTTCCAGAATCACCCAATCAGAAGACAGACTGAGCATCTCTGAAGCCTGACATGTCACAGGTACTTGGTAGTTTTTACTTGCTTAATCTGTAATACCCTCTCTCTTGTGCTAGCATAGAATAAGCTCAGACTGGCTCACACCAACCCCCTAGTGAACCAAATGGTCCCTGAGGACCTTCCACATTGATCCACTTCTGGTACCCAGAGAATGTTTTGTAATCTCTGAGAAACAGCTCACCTCAGGGGGCTAATGACCAAACTTGGCAGGCCATGATGCGATTACCCCCTCCATATACACATAGTTGCAGATTTTGTCTTCATAACTCCTGCTGCCTAACCCTACTCTGGGGGCATTTCAAACTGCAATTCCATATACATACTGCTCACATGACAGAATGAAAGCACACATACAACATAATTCTATTTGTCTTTCTTAAGCCAGATTCTGAGGTTGACAGCACTCAGCAATGTATGAAAAAAAAAATTCCATTAAATCTTCTGCCAAGGGAAGCTTTTCCAGATTTCATAGGACATGTCTTCTAACATATCTCATTTAAATGGAAATTCCTCTTCTTTGAGTGAACAAGCCAGTGGAAGGCACTTGAGTACTTGTAGAAATAAATAAAAACTATATATTCCCAATGTTCTCTCCAAACAGGTTGGGATGGAGAGATTAGTAAAATCAAAGATAATTAGAAGTCATGATGTGGAAGGATATGAAGAGATTGCTTCTCTATAGTACAGAGTAGAAATGTTAACATGGATGATTCAATTTTAAAATCTTCTTAATATATTTCTAGGGAGGAACTCCCTAAGAAAAGTAGTAATATCGAGAATTCAGAAGCCAACTCGGATAACACTTTCTCCCTGAAATCTACATACTTGTAATCATTTCCCAACATTATCTTCTGTTAATATCATTTGCCAATTCCTATTATACATATTTGTAAATATAACTATTTAGCTATTTCAAAATATAGCTATTAAAATTTATGACATGGGGTGGGGGGTGGAGAAGAGCCTATGGCAGAGAGCAGACAGACTTTCTATGACATTCCTTTGACCTCTCAAAACAACAGCAGATTAAGTCTCTAAACTGGTTTTGGAGTGAAAACAACAAATTCCTAGAAGATACCTTGGAAGAACTTCAGAACAGGTCTGTTTCAAATGGGCAGGGGAACAGTCTGCTTAGGCCAGGGTGGGGAGTCAGAGTATTGAAGCTTCCATGCCCCTGGGAATCTTCTGTGAGCCATTAAGGTTTTCTGTCCTTGTTGCAAATGGGTAATCTAGCAGATTTGCTATAAATAGCAAATTGTAAACCACTGAGCCCTGGAAGAATGCCATACCTAACCTCTATTATACAGTACAGGACATCAATCAGCAGAACTGCCCCAGGGCAAATTAAAGCAGCTGTCACTCCTCTGCATTATAAAAATAAATAAAAAACCAAAAAGAACTCTCATCATAGACAGCTTTTATATAAAGAGAGAAGAACAAACCTCAAATCCTGAGGTTCCTAAAGGCAAAGGAACTTGAGATAAAGACCCAAAGGGAGATTTGAATTGGTCCCCATTTTATAAGGCTTACTTAGAAGATTGCATAAAGGATCTTAAAAGAGAGTAAGAAGAAAAATAGGGAAATGAAATGAGATCATTGCAAAAAGGAATGGGAAAAGCATATAATGCCCTACACAAAAGAGATATGAAAAAGATAACAATTCAATGAAAAACAAAATTTGTGAAATGGAAAAAGAATGCAATGAACAAAAAAAAAAAAAAATCAATTGGCCAATTACAAAAGGAGGTAACTGAAGAAAATACACCAAAAATTAGTATTGAACAAATGGAAGTGAATGACTCAGTAAAACTTTGGAATCAGTCAAACCAAATATATATATATATATATATATATATATATATATATATATATATATATATGACAAAATAGAAGAAAATACAAAATTTCTCCTAGGAAAAACAACTGACCTGTAAAACAGATCTAAGAGAGACAATCTAAGAATTATTGGACTTCTTGAAAGCCATGATGAAAAAAAAGAACCTAGACATTATCTTACAGAAAATCATAAAAGAAAACTTTCCTGATATTTTAAAATCTGAAGGTAAAATACCCATCGAAAGAATACACCAATCACCTCCTGAAAAAGACACCACAATTAAATCCTTAAGGAGTATCGTGGCTAAATTTCAGAACGATGGCACCAAGGAAAAAATATTGGAAGCAGCCAAAAAGAAAAAAATTAAATACCGAGGAGCCACAATTAGCATTACCCAGAACATAGCATCTTCCACCTTAAAGGATTGAAAGGCCTGGAATCTGATATTCCAAAAAGCAAAAGAACTTGGGTTGTAGCCAAAAATAATCTATAGTTAAATTGAGCATTATCTTTCAGAGAAGAAGTAGGACATTCAATGCTATAAATGAATTTTACCTATTTTCAATGAAAAGACCAGAACTGAGCAAACAATTTGATCTCCAAACAGAGAACTCAAGAGAAGCATAAAAAAGGTAAAAAGAAAAGAACTCTTGAGAACTATATTTCTGTTTTGGGTATACTTAAGAGAATGTAGGTATAATTTTGTTTTATTATGATAATATGAAAAAGAAACTACAGGTGGAAAGGGGATTGTACTGGAAAAAGAGGAAAAGGTAAAATAAGGGAAATTACATATCACAAAGAGGCAAAGAAAACCTATTTTTTTTTGAGGGAAAGAAAGAGAGGGGATGAGTACTGTGTGAATCTTATTCTTATCAGATTTGGTTCAAAGAGAGAATATCAAACATATTTGGTTTCACAGAGAAACTTATCTCACTTTATAAAGAAATGGGAGGGAAAAGAGGAAAAGAAAGGAAAAGACTATGGAAGGAAAAACAGAAGTATTAGGGGAAAGGTGTAAAATGAGGAGAGGGGCTCTAAAGGGGAAGTACTGTTTGAGGGAGGTAGTCATCAAAAGCAAAATACTGAGGAGAAAAAGGGAAAGGAATGAGAAGAGCATAATTTAGGGTAAATCAGATGGCAAGAAATACAGAATTAGTTATTTTAACTGTGAATGTGAATGGGATGAACTCTCCCATAAAATTGAAGTGGATAGCAGACTAGATTAAAAGCCAGAATGCTACTATATGTTGTTTGCAAAACAAACACATTTAAAGCATAGTGATATATATACAGAGTAAAGATAAAGAGCTGGAGCAGAAGCTATTATGCTTCAGGTGAAGTTAAAAAAAAAAAAAAACAGGGGTAGCAATCCTGATCTCAGATCAAGTAAAAGCAAAGATAGATCTAATTAAAAGAGATAAGGAATGAAACTATGTATTAATAGAAGGTATCATAGATAATTAAGAAATCTCAATACTAAATATATATAAAACAAGTGGTACAGCATCCCAATTCCTAGAGAAGTTAATAGAGATGCAAGAAGAAAACTATGCTAGTGAGGGATCTCAACTTTGCTTTCCAGAACTAGATAAATTGAACCATAAAATAAATATGAAAGAAGTTAATAAGGTAAACAAAATAGAAAAGTTAGGTATGATAGATCTTTGGAACAAATTTAATGGAGACAGAAAGGAGTTTGCTTTTTTCTTGGTGGTTCATGGAACTTATACAAAAACTGACCATGTGGTAGGACATAAAAACCTCAAAGTCAAATGCAGAAAGGCAGAAATAGTAAATATATTTTTTTCACATCATGATGCAATAAAAATCACATGCAATATGAAGCCAGAAGAAAGTAGACCAAAAGTTAAATGGAAATTTAAAAATCTAATCCTAAAGAATGAATGGATGAAACAGTAAATCATAGACACAATCAATAATTTTTTTCCAAGAGAATTAAAATAATAAGACAACATACCAAAATTTGTGTATGCAGTCAAAACAATTATAAAGGGAAGTTTTATATCTCCAGATGCTTACTTGCATAAAATAGAGAAAGAAAAGATCAATGAATTGGGTTTACAACTAAAAGAGCTAGAAAAAAAAAAAAAAACAAATTAAAAACCCTCAATTAAATACCAAATTTAAAATTCTGAAAATAAAAGGGGAGATTAATAAAATTGAAAATAATAAAACTATTGAATTAATAAATAAATCTAAGAGTTGTTTTATGGGGGAAAAAACAGCAAATTTTAATTAATTTGATTAGAAAAAAGAAAGAAGAAAATCAAATTGTTACTCTCAAAAATAAAAAGGGAGAACTTTCCACCAATGAAGAGAAAATTAGAGCAATAATTAGGAGTTATTTTGCCCAACTATGTGCCAATAAATTTGATAATCTAAGTTGCCCAGGTTAACAAAAGAGGAAACAAATTATTTAAATAGTCCCATTTTAGAAAAAGAAATAGAATAAAATATTAATCAACTCCCTAAGAAAAAATCTCCAGGGCCAGATGGATTTACATGTAAATTCTACCAAACGTTCAAAGAACAATTAATTCCAAATACTACATAAACTATTTGAAAAATTAGGGGAAAAAAGAGTCCTACCAAATTCCTTTTATGATAGATACAGATATGGTGCTGATAGCTAAACCAGGTAGGGTAAAAACAGAGAAGGAAAATTATAGATGAATTTCTCTAAGGAATATTGATGCAAAAATTTTAAATAAAATATTAGTAACTAGATTACAAAAAGTCATCCCCAGGATAATACACCACGACCAAGTAGGATTTATACCAGGAAGGCACGGCTGATTCAATATCAGGAAAACTATCAGCAAAATCAACTATATCAAATAATCAAGATAACAAAAATCATATGATTATCTCAATAGATGCAGAAAAATCATTTGATAAAATCCCATTTCTATTAAAAATACTAGAAAGTATAGGGAATTTTTGTTAAAATGATCAGTAGCATCTAAGCATCTATTTAAAACCATCAGCAAGCATCATAAGCAATGGAGACAAACTAGAACTATTCCCAATAATATTAGGAGTGAAACAAGGTTGCCCACTATCACCATTACTATTCAATATTGTATGAGAAATGCTAGCTTTGGCAATAAGAGAAGAAAAAGAGATTAAAGGAATTAGAGTAGGTCATAAGGAAACCAAATTATCACTCTTTGCAGATGATATGATGGTATACGTAGAGAACCCTGGAGAATCACCTAAAAAAACTATTAGAAACAATTTACAACTTTAACAAAATTGTAGGCAATAAAATAAATCCACATAAATGATTAGCATTTTTATATATTACCAACAAAGTCCAGCAGCAAGAGATACAAAAAGAAATTCCATTCAAAATAAATCTCAATAGTATAACATATTTGGAAATCTAATCTGCCTTTGGGAAAGTCAGGAACTATATGAACACAACCACAAAACCCTTTTCACACAAATAAAGTCAGACCTAATCAGTTGGAAAGCGTGCTCGTGGGTAAGCCAAGCAAATATATTTAAAATGGCAATACTACATAAATTAATCTAATTATTTAGAGCCTCAAACACCCAAGAAATTATTTTACAGATCTAGAAAAAAATAGTAACAAAATTCATCTGGAAGAAAAAGAGGTCAAGAATTTCAAGGGAATTAATGAAAAATATGCTAATGAAGATGGCCCAGCTATGCCACACCTAAAACTGTATTATAAAGCAGCAGTCACCAAAACCATTTGGTACTGGGAAAGAAATAGAGTAATCGATCAGTGGAATAGGTTGGAATCACAAGACAAAATAGTCAATAACTATAGCAATCTAGTGTTTGACAAAGCCAAACAAACAACTCAGTTTTGGGGATAAAACAATCCCAAAACAACAAAAACAACAAAAATTTGATATATGCATATCACTTCTATTTGACAAAATGGAATTTGACCAAAACTACTGGAAAAATTGGAAAATAGTATGGAAGAAATTAGGGCTCAACCCACCCCTAATACCACATACTAAGTTAACATGTAAATGGGTTTATGATTTAGACATGGTGATATTATAAGCAAATGAGAGGAACATAGAATAGTTTACCTATAAGATCTGTGCAGAAAAAAAGGATTTGTATCCAAAGAAGAACTGGAACTCATACTTGAACACCAGATAGAAAATTTTTATTATATTAAGTAAAATAGTTTTTGTACATATAAAACTAATACAGACAAGATCAGAAGGGAAGCAATAAATTGGGAAATCATTTTTGTATTTAAAAATTCTGATAAAGGCCTCATATCTAAAATATATAGAGAATTGACTCAAATGTATAAGAATCAAGCCATTCTCCAACTGTTAAATGGTCAAAAAATATGAACAGACAATTTTCAGATGAAATAATTAAAATTATTCCTAATCATGTGAAAAGATGCTCTAAATCATCAGTGATCAGAGAAATGCAAATTAAGACAACCTCTGAAATACCACTACACATCTCGCAGATTGGGTAAGGTGACAGGGAAAGACAAGGACCAATATTGGAGGGAATGTGGGAAAACTGAGACACTAATCCATTTTTGATGGAGTTCTGAACAGATCCAGCCATTCTGGAGAGCAATTTGGATCCAACAGTGTTTCTATTGGGCCTATATCCCAAAGAGGTCTTAAATTAAGCAAAAGGATGCACATGTGCAAAAATGTTTGTAACAGCTCTTTTTACAGTGGCAAGAAACTGGAAACTGAGTGGATGCCTATCAGTTGGAGAATGGTTAAATAAGTTATGTTATATATGAATGTTATGGAATATTATTGGTCTATAAGAAACTATCAGGAGGATGATTTTAGAAAGACCTGGAGAGACTAACATAAACTGATGCTAAGTGAAATGGGGAAAATCAGGAGATCATTGTACACAACAATATCAATATTATACAAAGACCAATTCTGATGAACATGACTCTTTCCAACAATGAGATGATTAATGCCACTTCCAATGTTCTGTGATGAAGAGAGCCATCTGCAGCCAGAGAGAGAGAGGACTGTGGGAACTTAGTGTGGATCACAACATAGCATTCTCACTTTTTCTTGTTGTTCACTTGAATTTTGTTTTCTTACACATTTACTTTCTTTTTTTATCTGATTTTTCTTGTACAACAAGAGAACTGTATAAATATGTTCATACATATTACATTTAACATATATTTTAACATGTATTAACATATTTTAACATATTGAATTTCGTGCCATCTGGAGGAAAGGAGGAGAAAATTTGAAACACAAGGCTATGCAAGAGTCAATTTTGTCAAATAATCCATGCATACATTTTGAAAATAAAAATCTTTATTATTAAAAAAAATACAACAAACTTATGGCATAACTATTTATAAGCATAATAAGATATTCATAGGGACATTCACTGTGTCATGGAGAGTAAATGTCATGGAGAAACACAGAAATGAGGGAAGGGAGCATGGACTCTAGTGTGAGAAATCCAGAGCTTAAAAGTTATTTTCTTCCTCTTCAAAGGAAGATGAAAATCAAATTAAATTACCTTCCATTCTTCATCAGGGCTAAAGGAAAATTAGGCTAGTCTGTGAAAAGCTTTTTCTACTAACCTGTGAAAAGGGCAAAAACTGAGAGTTGAGCAGTAGCTCCCTCCAATCACACTTTTGAAAGGAAGGTGGATGAATTGAATTGCTCCACTCTGAGAGGCTGAGGAAACTTAAGGACATTTTTTTTTACTCAAGTCTGCAGTCTTTCCCTGAACTTGATTACCACCAGCCATTTCCATCTGATTTATTTTTCTTGTTTTCTTACGTTGTGTTTTATGTCACATATTTGTACACTGATAGAAAAATGGAGAAAGATATTGGAAGAAAAAAGAGACAAATTCTCATAAGATGATAATAATGCAGAGATTCTAATATTTTCTAGAGTTATTTAGGAATTTAGGGAATTTCTAAAAGGGTGGAGGGAAGGTGGATTTAAAAATGAATATATTAATCTCCTGATCACTGGATTTTCAAATGAAAGGAAAATAGGAGTATATGAAAGGAATGTTTCATTCCTGATTAGAGAGCTTATTGAGGCTGATTAAATCACTAGCTCCAACTAGAATAATGGATAGAAAGGGTAGAAGAGGAAAGTATGTCCTGGGAAAGAAACGGAGATAAAGGACATGAACTGAAGGTGGAATAGAAAAGGGAAAATTTGCTGTCCATAATGATACCTATTGGTTACATGTATATTATCATGTACTGGCTCCAGGTGTTTGAAAATGAAGAATTCAGATTTAGTGTATTTACCCATACAAAGTATATCCCTTGTAATAAGTATGAATTATAGAATTCTTTTTGTTTGTTTTTAATTTATTATTTTAATAAACAAAAAATGACATTTAATCTCCCTTCCTATACTCATTTAAAATGAATATGGATAAGTATTTAAAGTTTGAATATCCCTTATAACTTATGACAGTATTTTGAACACTTTAGTTAGTTAATCATTTTTTTTCTTGAATTCCCACATTAAAAAATATTTAGATCCATGAGATAGTATTTGTGTTAATTCATGTTTCAATTGTGTCCAAATCTATATTTGGTCATTTCAATACTGCCAGATTCCTCATGACCCTAGGCAAAGCTACTAGAATGATTTGCCATTTTTCTATCTCGTTTTATAGATGAGTAACTAAGGAAAACAGGTTAAATGACTTACCTAGAATTAAATAACTAGTAAGTATATAAAGCAAAATTTGAATTCAGTGTTCTCAATCTTCCTGACTTTAGGTCTAGAATAGTGGAATTAGCTGTCCTCAATAAAACTAAATGATATCAAATATAACATCAAAGATAGCATTCTTTCAGCTTATAAGGAACTATATTTTAAAAAAAGAACTCAAAGAAGCTTAGTGTCTTTTTTCTATTGTCTTTTTGATCTAACTCATTGAACAAATTTGTGGAAGAAAGCTACCAACCGCATGCTCCAATTATCATCAATCAAAGTTCTGAGCAAAATATTTACACTACTTATCATCAAGATTTGTTGATATTGAGAATAAGAAAATGAAAGGTTAAATTAAGAAAATAATAGATTTCCTATTCCCTCTCTTGATCTTTTAAATATTTTCTGGCAGTATATGTAACTAAGAAGCACTTTAAGTAAGACATTATATTCCTATTATAATCAACCATAATGCCAGACTCCTGATATTAAAATATTTGCCTGTCATAATCTGGACAATATAAATTTTAACAAGTCACGTTTTCAGATTGGATTGTGAGTAGAACCCAAATAAACACTTGTCCAGTTTTTGAATGATAGATCAGGAATAAATGACTATAAGTTCATAGATGGATATCTAAGGGAAAAATTAAAATTTTCATAGGACAATAAGGCTTCACTATAATCTTTTAATTATTCCATATCAAAGGTATGTCTGTCGTTCACTGGTAGGAAAAGTAACTACATTCTCTAAGCAGCCTTGAAATGAGCAAAATTAGGAAATCAGCTGGAGTTGGGAATGAAACAAATCATCCACATCATTATACATTTCATATTTCTTCCTCAATAAACAAGATAAAACTTATTTATAAAGCAAAGCTAAAATGAATACAGTCTTCCCAAATATATTTTATCAGTGTAATATAATTTCCTACATAGAAAACACTATATTGTAGATACTATCATGCTATTTACTGAAAAGTATTTGGTACCTTAGCAACTAAAATAAATCAAACTAAAAATAAAAAATCACATTCTACCTTCAATAGTTTCTTAGGATTGGCTCTGCAATAAAGCATGTATCATAATTACATCAGTACTATGGAATTTGATTGCTTGTATACTTTGATAGATCCATGATTTCATTAATGTAACCAGACTATCAGTCCTTCTCAAACCATACAATTCTAGGCAACTTCTTCCAAAAATCCTAAATGGAATTTATCAAAAAGGGTAATAATCAAGCATAGGAAAGAATATTTTTTGGATTTTTAAGCACTTGATAAGAAATGGCATGATACATGGGGGGGGGGGGGTAGCTAAATGGCACAATGAATAGAGGAAAAGCCCTGGAATCAGGAAGATCTGAGTTCAAATGTGGCAGCAAACACTTAGCATTTACTAGCTGTGTGACCCTGGGCAAGTCACTTTACCACAAAAAAAGAAGAAAAGAAAAAAGCATAACACTCATTTGAAGTTAATTTTAACCAAACCTAGTCTTCTAAAAACAGCCATACTAGGATTTAAAAACCCATCTAAAAGTTACCCTTCTTCCATTTGAAATTTGCTTAAGAAATTTTCCATGATAGGAATAAACATAATTGGTGAATACGTAACTCCCAAACTTTACCTTATATTGATACGGAGGAGTCAAAGACCTAAGCCATTAACCTATAAGGAGCAATTAAAGAATCTTACATGGTTTTA
This sequence comes from Sarcophilus harrisii, assembly GCF_902635505.1. NCBI lineage: Eukaryota > Metazoa > Chordata > Mammalia > Dasyuromorphia > Dasyuridae > Sarcophilus > Sarcophilus harrisii. Next base: position 348,691,757 of record NC_045427.1, on the reverse strand, counting down.
AATAAACATGAGAGATCTTTGACTAGACATGAGACAGTGAAGATACAATTTATTTAATAAAAGTAACTTTTTTGGTGGGGTGGGAGAAAAATAAACAATTTTAGAAATTAATCCTGTATTGCCTATGTGGTTATAGTGGACAGAATGAAGAGAGATTCATCTTCCTGACTACAAAACTGGCCTCAATTACTAGCTGCATAACCCTGGGCAATTCACTTAATCTTGTTTGCCTCAGTTTTTTCATTTGTAAAATGAGATAGAAAGGGAAATGGAAGCCATTCCAGTGTTTTTGCCAAGAAAATCCCAAAGAAATCCCCAAAGTCCCAAAGATTAAGACACAAACACAACAATTAAACAACAAAAATCTCTATACCTTTCAGTTAATTGCAAGAATGAAAATATTACCTGATATAAGGATTTTAAAATGCTTATCTACTTTTCTTTTATATTTATATTTTTCTTATATTAAATATAAGTAAGGAATTACATGAGTTGATAAATACCAATTACATTTTTCATTCATATCAACCACAATTTTTTCTAATTTTTGATAATTAATCCTATTTGAAATAATCAATTCAAAAACCAATTATTAATGCACCAACTATGTAATGAGATCCTTATGTTATGTGCTGAAAACACAAAGATCTAAATTAGGAGAAAAAAGTTTAAGGAGTTTACTTAAGGTGTTTACATTTCACAAAGAGTAGAGTGAATATGGGTTAAAATGTAAAAAGATGCAGAGGAGCATCAAGAGGAAATAAAAAGTGAGTGCATTTCCATTGAGTCCTTCATTTTAGACCATGATTCTTAACTTGACTACTTATTTGAACTTATCATTTTTCTGGCCCATGAGGTAGATCCAAACATAATAAAGATTCAGTCTCTGGACTTGGGGAGCTTCAAAACAATAGGGACATACAAGTATGCATAACACTATGTGAGAATAAAAGACCCACAAAAGTTAAAGGAGAGATTAAAGAAGTAAAATACTCTTAAGCCTTGGGAGAACTGGGGAAAGCTGCACAAAGTAGGCAGTATATGAACTGGACATTGAAATATTGTTAGGATTAGGAAATTTTTTTAGGGAAAGATGTTGGTCATGTGAAAAGCGCATGAAAGAAGTTCAATTCTAGAAAAAAAATTATTAAATTCCTACAAAACACAAAGACCAGCCTGAGGGGCTGCACATAAGATCAAGAAACTGGACTCTGCCTTCTAGCATCTTATATGATGTTTAAGGAGATAAAAATAAAAAATAAAAACGTTAAACAAGTTTAGAAAGAACTACAAATGAAAGTATCCATGTCAGATACATAGGAGAGTTACAAACAGACACTGAGGGAAATTCATGGAACCAATATAAAGGAAGTTTTCATCAAAAGCAGTACATTTTCAGTTACAACACACACCTAGAAAATATCCCAGACTGGAAAAGGCAACTTCTAGTTATGGAACAATGATTTCAGGAAATACATTTTAAAAAGCAATTAATTCACAGTCCCCAATTTCCCACATCCCCTATTTCCAAATCTTCACCAAGGATCACAGGGCAGTTTCTGCATTGACAGCCCAGAGTCCAAAGCACTTCTTTATTTTCCGTCCGTATTTATAAAAGGTTACACAAAAGAGAAAGCCAAGAAACATTTGACCTTATTTATTTCATTCAACTTAAATGTCCAAGAAGTCCTGGGAAAAGAGATGAAAAAGACAGAGAGAAAAAAGGCTCCTGCCTTCAAGGTTATATTCTATTTATTAGTTTAATGATTAATTAATTAAAGGATCAGAGAATTTAAAAACCATTTTTAATCTATTGATGTGGTTTCAAATTAAATTTACCAAATATACAGTACATTGGCATGGTAAAAGGTAAGGGAGAATCTGGGGTAGGTGGTAAGTTTTGTATCTCAGAAACAATGTTCACTTGTTTCATTTTATCTGCTTGCTATTCTCTATGACCTTCAAGACTGAGAACAACATAGACACAGATGACAGGGATTTTGAAATATGATTCTAGAAATACCATTCTAAAACCTGATGTAAAATACCTGGATAAATGCATCAAGTGGAATTTATAACTTACATTTTTGCATAACAGTTTTGAGGATGGAAAGAAATGCTAAGAAGAGGAAATTTAATTTCATTTTTTTTCACTCTCTCCTGGGGTAAATAGTAGCTTTTAACAGAATTATAAGAAGGTGTGGCTAGCTGCACTGAAAACTACATGGGAACAGATGAATCATCAAGAAGAAAATTTCTCAACTGCCACTGTTCTGACTTTTCATTAAAATGATAGAATTCCAAGGGTATCACAAACATCTATGCAAATTCAGGTGGCCTTGGAGAGAGAGTTCCATACCATATCAGAAAAAAAGCACTGGGGACCAAAACCCCAAGAACTAGTTTTCATCTGTGTAAACATTTTATTTCTATTCCTGGCCTTTTATTTACTAATATACCTCTGAAAAGATATAGAACTAAACTCTTAAACATATAAGAAAAAACAAAGACCTTTAACATTTTCATTGTGATGCTTGTTGAGCCAAAATAGGTTAGCCAATTATCAATATTTTTAGTAGCCTTTGAATGTTGCCTTCCACTTAGAGGAGAGCACACTTAACCAAAGTACTATTTTCTGTTATTTCATCAATAATTCCTTTATACTTTAGGAGAAGGAGACTCATTGGTATTTAAAATACAATAAACTCAATAATATAAATCAGCTAACTCCTACATTAAATGTAGGGAAAATAAAGGAAAAACCTATCAAAGACATGACCTATGATTGCATTCAAAATACAAGGTCCTATGTTAGAAAATGAGTAAAACAATGAAGAAAAGAGTATATTATCTCCCTCCTGAAAAGCCATCAATGTCTGCCTATTTCCTAAAGTGTAAAATTCTATACAGTCAATTAAGTCTGGCATTTAAAAGGCCATTCCCCCTTGGGAAGCCACACTGGCTCTAAGGTAGATGATTATACCAGTGCCATGACAGAAAATGGAATCACTTCTATTTGAATTTTCTTAAAATTGTCTTAGAGAATCACCTAGCAGATTCTAAAATTGATAAATTGTCAAAGGATATGAAAAATTTTCAGATGAAGAAATTGAAACTATTTTTAGTCATATGAAAAGATGCTCTAAATCACTATTGATCAGAAAAAAGCAAATTAATACAAGTCTGAAGTACCATTACACATCTCTCGAATAGGATAAAATGAAAGGAAAAGATAATGACAAATGTTGGAGGGAATGTGGGAAAACTGGGGCACATACATTGTTGATGGAGCTGGGAACTGATTCAACCATTCTGGAGAACAATTTGGAACTACGCCTAAAGGGATATCAAACTGTGTTTCTACCCCAAGAAATCATAAAAGAGGAAAAGCAATCCACATGTGCAAAAATGTTTGTGGCAGCCTTTTTGAAGTGGCAAAAAACTGGAAACTGAGTGGATGCCCATCAGTGGAAGAATGGCTGAATAAGCTATGGTATATGAATATTATATAATATTATTGTTCTGTAAGAAACAACCAACAGGATTATTTCAGAGAGACCTGGAGAGACTTATATGAACTGATGCTAAGTAAAATGAGCAGAATCAGGAGATCATTATACAGGGCAACAAGAAGATTATATCATGATCAATTCTGATGAATGTGGCTCTTCTCAACAATAAGATGATTCAGACCAATGCCAGTGTTCTTATGATGAAGAAAGACATCTGCACCCAGAAAGAGGACTGTGGGAATTAAGTGTGGATCACAATATCGTATTTTCGCTTTTTGTTGTTGTTTGTTTGCATTTTGTTTTCCTTCTCGTTTTTTTTTTCCTTTTTGATCTAATATTTCTTATGCATCATGATATATAGAAGAACTGCACATGTTTAACATAACACTAGATGACTTGCCATCTAGGGAAGGGATGGGGTGAAAGGAGGGAAACATTTGAAATACAAAGTTTTGCAAGGGTAAATGTTGAAAATTAAAGAAAAAAAAATCACCTGGCAGATTAAGAAAGCAGATGAGGTCCTTTCCCTCTCTCACCCTCTCTCTCTCTCTCCCTTTCTCTCTCTCTTTCTCTTTTTCTCTCTCTCACTCTCTCTCCTCTCTCCCTTCTCGTTCTCTCTTTCTCCTGCTCACTTTCTGCCCCCAAAAGTTTTTAATAGTATTTTATGTTTCAAAATAGATGTAAAGATATGTTTTAACATTCATTTTTGTAAAACTATGTTCCAATTTTTTCTCCCTCTGTCTCTCTTATCTCTCCCCTCCCGGAGATACAAAGCAATATAAGCTAAATATATGCAATTTCTATATTCATCATCATGTTGTATAAGAAAAATCTGATCAAAAGAGAAAATTTAGAAAGGAAAAAACAAAACCAAGCAAACAAATAATAACAAAAATATAAAAATACTATATGTCTATCCACATTTAGTCTCCAGTGTTCTCTCTCTGGATACGAATGGCATTTTCCATCCCAAATCTATTGTAATTGCCTTAAATCACTGCAATGTTGAAAAGAGCCAAGTCCATCCCAATTGGTCATCATACAATTTTGGTATTACTGTGTACAATGTTCTCTTGGTTCTGCTTACTTCACTCAGAACCAGTTCATGTAAGTCTTTCCAGGATTTTCTAAAATCAGCCTACTATAATATCTCATTATATTCATATAACATTACTTAGTCATTCTCCAACTGAAGAGCATCCACTCAATTTTCAATTCCTTGCCACTACATAAAGGACTGCTATAAACAGTTTTTGCACATGTAGATTCTTTTCCCTCTTTTATGAGCTCTTTGGGATACATTTCCAGTACTAACACAGCTGGATTTGAAGGGTATGCACAGTTTTAATGGCCTTTGGACATAGTTCCAAATTGCCCTCCACAATGGTTAAATCATTTCATAATTCCACAGAACAATGCATTAGTGTCCCAGTTTTCCCACATTCCCTCTAATATTTATCATTATCTTTTCCTGTTATCTTAGCCAATCAGAGAGGTATGAAGAAGTACCAATGAGGTCCTTTCTCAAACTAAATTGTCAAACATTCAATGTTGCTGAGGAGAATACAGCTCTAATGAGCTGGCCACACAGTTTGAATGCCAAACCAAACATATATTTGCCAAAAAAGACTTTTATAGAAACTTCACATGGGGTAAATATTCACAGAGTGGCCAAAAACAAACAAACAAACAACAAAACAAAAACAGCAACAAAAACCAAATGATATAAGGACACTCTCAACTTTAGAGGAACTTTATAGTTGATTGCATGACATGGGAGACACTGGTAACAGGACCATCCAGCATGCTGTGGCCTAATTAGAGAAAGTGTAATCTACAGGCAAAGCCAAATTGAAGTAGCTCGAAAGACAAGCAAAATGCACCAAAGTTAAAGAATCCCCGCAAATGTTCATATATACTATTTGTATCTGACCTGTGGTAAAGCATTTTGATCATCTGATCAGCCACAATCAGACATATTGTAATTTGACTCTAATATAGCAATGTCTTTTTGATCCTTTTCAAGAACAACAAACCAACCATTGAAAAAACTACAAATCAGATTTGAACATAACATTCAATCTTTTAACTTATTCTTTTCTATACCCTTATCTTTTAATATCCTTTTATCTTTCAATAAACACTAATTATTCTCTTATCTTACTGTCATCTCCCACTTCTATGTATCTGTTTAGGCAGACAACATAAAGGGAAGTAAACAAATGAAGTAAATAAGTATATGTGAAGTGCAAAGTGCAGTTTCTAGTTCCTCCAGAAACTTCCTTGATTTTCCCAGAAATGAAATTAATTCTGATCCATGTTTCTTTTTTCTAGAACACTTTGTGTTTATGCTTGACCCCTTCACCTTTAACATATTTTGTTTTGTAGGACACTTGTTCATATCTGAAGCATTTATTAAATTATAAATTCCTTGAGGACAAGCAACATTTTTATTATGTAGTTCTTTATTCCTACCCTTCCCCCATCAAACAAAACACAGCACAAACTTTGTGCCTTGCTTTTGAATGGGACCAGGGGAAGGTTTTTCAAAAAGTCTATGAGATAGAGTAGGCCAGACCTTAGGTCTAAGTCAAGTGATTTTTATTCTCAGAGGTCTGCAGGGAAGGAAGATCAGGCCTTGAGCCCAGGTGGCAGGAAGCCATATGATCTCTAGGCCTAGGGGTCTGTAGAGTAAGAAAGGTTAGAACCTAGATCTAAGGAAGTGACAGGAAGTGACTTGACCCAGAGGAAGCAGACAACATTACTGACAACTGGTCAATAATGGTTCCTTCTTTTTAGTCCATGAAATGAAAAGACGTGGGTCTTTTGCTATTTAACCAGATTCTTATTTCCAGCTCCTTAGGGCCAGGCACATGTTAAGAGATGGGAGCTGGGAGCTGAGAGGCTCTATGTCTGCCCAGGTGTGCTTGGGCCTCTCCTTGCAAGAACCGAATAAATGCTTTCCCTTTGTATCTGAAAATGTTTCTGATTAGTTAATATAAGTAAAGGGGTTTAGCACCCGACCCACACACTTTGGAATGAAATTGTTTTTAGTGAGCCTAGAAAAGATGGTCACATTCATTAAAAGTTCAAAAATCAATCATTTTATCAACCTTTATCTTAAATTATAAACTAGAAGGAACTTTTGATTTTATTAATAAAAAAAACTTCATGTTTAGGAAAACTATTTCCAAAGAATAAGATATCCTTATTCAATTGGGGTTGATGGTGGTCAAGTTAGCTTTTTCTTTATTTTAAACAAATCACATATAGATTATACCACAGGCCAATGAAATCACAAATCTAGATTATCCAATCTCCCCCCCGCCTTGCCCCTGCACTTTTATTCCACTATATCACAAATAGGACTGACAACAAACAGGATAACAAAAGCAAAAATCAAAGGGGGAAAACAATCATCTTGTTCATGATGCAGAAGAAAGAGAATAGGATCTTATCTATACAACTTCATTATTTAAAAATGGCAAAATAGCAATCACCCTTTGTAGGAGAAATATAAAAAAAAATAATGCAAGAACAAGAGAATGTTATTATACCTAGAAGAATAATTACTAAAATTCAATAAGTAATTATTAAATGCTTACTGTGTGCCAGACCCTAAGTACACAGAATATAAACAAAAGCAAAAAGACTGCACTCAAAGACTTTACATTCAAATGAAGAATAACAACACATTATTCATTGCATTCAAAGGAGATGAGGAAGGAGAATCTATTCTACTTGGCCATTGTTGAAGACTTCAGAAGGAGCTAATAAATTTGCAGGTGAGGGACTACAGGGTTAAAGGTAACTCTCTGGGTGACAAGACTGATGAAACTTGTTTCAAAGAAGTCTGGATAGTCTGGAGGGGAAGTGGTCAAGAAATGAGAAACTGAGATTACTAAGGCAGGGAACTTCTCTACAACTTCCTCTGCTTTTATACTGTTTTTGTTTTTTTTTTTGTTTTTTTGTGGAGCTAATTTCAGATTTCCTGGTTTCTTTGAAAACAATCTGTTAGTTTTCTTTATTGGCCAGATGTTCTTAAAAGCAAATTTCTCTATTATTATCTTTCCGCCCCTCTCAAAGAGGTAATATCTTAAAATCCCATATATATCATTAATTCATTTCATATAAATTTCCATTCTTATTTTGGTCAGACTCTAATTATTGCTCCTCACCATTAAATATCCTGTTCTACACTCAATTCTATAACAACAAAAACTACTTGTTCTGAGGACTCCATAAACAACAATCCACCCAAATATAAGATTCATCTGTCTACTTTTTTCCTCTCAGAAAAATCATGTTATTTCCCTTTCATGCCTTATAATTCAGACAGTGTCACCCAACTTCTCATAAACCCACACATCCTCCTTATTAGCAAAACTATTTTATTATTGTCTTTTTTCTTATAATGTATCTCTTATGAGATTAAGAGAATCTTTCTTCTATATCTGTGCTCCCTCTTCCTTGTGAATCACTAAGTAAACTTTGAAGCCGAGAAAAAATTCAAAACCAAAAGAAAATGAAAAAAAATGGTAATTGTGACTAATAAGCCAAATTAGTGATATATGCTTCAAAGGGAAAGATAGACATTCTAGACAGAGGCATCAAACGCTAAACACTCAAGTTGTACAAAAATGAATTTAATTTGACAATTATTGATTTTGACTTTTATGACCTATTTTTGTCTACATATTAGCAAAATAAGTATTATTGATGGAAGATAACAGAACACAAGAAAAACAAAGCACTAAGATCAGGTCCCCATTTGTGAAAAAATTCAGGGAAAAATTTTATTAAAGAGAATTACTGAAATATTGAAACAAAATGAAAAAGATAAAATTGAATGATCTCTAATTATATTAATAAAGTATGGTCATGAAGATGAGTTGAAAAAATTTACCTCCGTATCTTCCTTGCAAAGCTGAGAAACTATGTGAATAAACTATTGCATAAACTTTAAGTATTGGATGTTGTTGTCAATGAGTTTCACAAATTTTCCTTTTTCCCTTTTAGAGAAATATTAGGAAATTATTTATAGTGACACATCATCACTGGAAGAATATGAATACTAAAGTGATGGTGATAGGTAAAATAATATTCTTCAGTCAACTGTAAGAAAGTATTTTGTAGAGTAGAAATTTATTTGGGAAAATCTGACTTATATGTGTATATCTATTCATGTATGTCTGTATATATACATTAATAAATACATACACATATATACAGTATTTATGTGTTTACATGTTACATAAATATGTATATGTAGTTATATATATTTTAATGTGGACATAGGATAAATTTTTATTTTAAATATCAATCTCTTTATTGTGTTATCCTTTGGAGATTAGAGTCTTTAAATCAATAGGATGCATTAAAAAATGACATGTTCTTTTATTTTATTTTTTGTCTTGTATATCTGATCTTTTTTCCATTTTAAATTTATTTATTTATGTACAAAGCATATGCATGGGTTATTTTTCCAATATTGACCCTTGAAAAACCTTTTGGTCCAAATTTTCCCTTCCTTCCCCTACTCCCTCCCCTAGATGGCAGGTAGTCCCAATATATGTTAAATATGTTGAAATACATGTTAGATCCAACATATTATACATATTTATATAGTTATCTTGCTGCACAAGAAAAATCAGATCAAGAAGGAAGGAAAAGAAAAACTGAGAAAGAAAACAAAATGCAAGCAAATAACAGAGAGAGTGAAAATGCTATGTTGTGTTCCACTCTCTGTTCCCACGATTCTCTCTCTGGGTGTATATGATTCTCTTCATCACTGAACAAAGTGGAACTGGTTTGAATCCTTTTATTATTGAACAGAGCCATGTCCATGAGAATTGATCATCGTATAATCTTATATCCATGTTTGTTGATCTCCTGGTTCTTCTCATTTCACTTATCACTTATCACAGCATCAGTTCAGGCCTTTCTGAAATCATCCTGCTGGTCATTTCTTACAGAACGATAATATTCCATAGCATTTATATATCATAACTTATTCAGCCATTGTCGAAGTCATGGACACCCACTCAGTTTCCAGTTTTTTGTTACTACAAAAAGGGCTGCCACAAACATTTTTGCAAATATGGGCCCTTTTCCCTCCTTTAATATGTCTTTGGGATACAAGCCCAGTAGAAACACTTAAATCAAAGGGTATGCACAGTTTGATAACTTTTGGAACACAATTCCAAACTGCTCTCCAGAATGGTTGCATCTGTTCACAATTCCACCAACAATGTATCAGCATTCCAGTTTTCCCACATCACCTCCAACATCTGTCGTTATCTTTTCCTGTCATCTTAACCAATCTGACAGGTATATAATGGTATCTCAGAATTGTCTTACTTTGCATTTCTCTGATCAATAATGATTTGGAGTACCTTTTCATGTGACTACATATAGTTTTAATTTCTTCATCTGAACATTGTCTGTTCATATCCTTTGACCATTTATTAATTGGAGAATACCTTGAACTATTATAAATTTGAGTCAATTGTCTATATATATTAGAAATAAGGCTTTTATCAGATCCTTTGGATGTAAAAATGTTTTCCCAGTTTATTGATTCCTTTCTAATCTTGTCTGCATTAGTTTTATTTGTACAAAAACTTTTTAACTTAATATAATCAAAATTATCTATTTTGTGATCAATAATGGTCTCTAGTTCTTCTTTGGTCACAAATTTCTTCCTCCTCTACAAATCTGAGAAGTAAACTAGCCTAAGTTCTTCTAATTTGTTTATAATACCATTCTTTATGTCTAGATCATGAACCCACTTCAAACTTATCTTGGTATATGGTGCTAGGTGTGGGTCTATGCCTAGTTTCTGCCATAATAGTTTCCAATTTTCTCAGCAGTTTTTGTCAAATAGTGAATTCTTATCCCAAAAGCTGGGGCCTTTAGGTTTATTAAATACTAGATTGCTATAGTCATTGACTATTTTGTTCTGTAAACCTAATCTATTCTACTGATCAACATCTCTATTTCTTAGCCAGTACTTAATGGTTTTCATGACTGCAGCTTTATAATATAGTTTTAGATCAGGTACAGCTAGGCCACATTCATCAAATGTTCTTTAAAAAAAAAAAAAGATCCACAAAAATAAGATTGTAAACCTATAATTTAATTAGATCTTAGACTGAGATAAAGATTTAGATAAAGATCTTAGATTTAGATTTCATAAATCTGAATTCTTTGTTTTATAGATGAGCAAGCTGAGAACCATATAATTGTGTAACTTACACAAGGTAAGAGAATACTTCCTGAAAGAATTTGGATTAAAAATCAGATCTAAGTCTAAATCTCCTAAAATTTTTCATTAAACATATTGCTCTTTCATGTTGACCACTGTTCAGCTGTCCAAATTCTGACCATTTTCCTGCTACTCAAGACCATTTGTCATTTATAACTTTAATAAAAATAATGAACTAGAATTAATAAGTTCTCTCAGGGACCATCAAAACCAGGCCTGTCAGTTTTTAATTTTTTATTTTTAACACATTTTGCTTTGTGATTCATATTGGGAGAGAAAAATCAGAGCAAAAGAGAACATTAAGAAGCTAAATGACTAGGTCAAGGTAATACAGATAGTCAAATCATCAGACATAGTATTTGGACCCAAATCACCTGGCTCCAAATACAGCATTCATTCTGTATTATGCTAAAATAAAGGTTTGTGGTTTCACATATTCTCTAAGAATTTCACTTTTTCCTTTTTCATGCTATGTCTGCTCAATATGAAATGTCTATAACTTGAGTTCTCATTCTTATCAACATTTGGCTGAGATATCAGGGGCTGAATTTCCAAAACAAAACCTATGCAATGACAAAAGTAAGAGGTCTGAATTTTCAATTTCATTATAATATCTTTAACCCAACACCTCCAGAATTTATAAAAGCATTTCAACTTACGCAGTTTTATAAAAAATCACATGCTAAATTTTTTCTCCATATTATGTTATTTCTACCTAATTAAGTATTTCAGAAATTTATTGTATCATTTGACTAGTCAAAAGAAATAAATCAGTCAGATTTTACTGAATACATATTATTTTCTCTGGATGAATGACTCTGGGGCCTAACATTTTTTGAAGTAAGGTGATAACAATTTGTAACTTTATCTCAATGTACTTTCAGTTCTCAATGAAAAAAAAAAATACTGGTATGCCCTCAATTGAAATGTCTTATAAAGTCTGCTTCATTTTCTCCTATGGTAGCTTATTCCAATTAAAATAAAAGGAATTGCTAAGCCAGCATGGATCAGGAACCTTGGAGAGAAGCAAGAAAACATTTTGTTGTCAATAATGTATTCTGCTCATGGCTTAGAACTGGGACATAAAAAGTTCTGTTTTATATATTAGTCAGTTATCTATTATAAGAACCAATTATCATTAATGGTGTTTATTAAGACTAGATCCTCCAAAAGAGAAACTGCCCTAGGAAATAGGTAACCAAAACATTGAAATTCTCCTAAGAATTTAGTCACAAATGAAAGATATCCCTTCTTCAATGAGCAACACTACCACAGCTTAAAAGCACTTTGGAAGTCCAAGTCATTCAGCAAATTGTTATTGTTAAGACCTCTAAAGAAATCCAAGAAACCCATACCAGCATAGGATGAATAGAGCTTTGCTCCAGGATATCCAGGATGAAACATGCTAATTTGTCAGGAAATTACAATGATCCTATGCATGACACCCCCATGACTTATCTTACACGCCTTTAAAGTCTGTGATAGCCACGAGACTCTGGGTGAGACACTGTCACTCAGCATTCCCTAATGACAGATGAAAATCAGGCTACTTACTCTGTGATCTTTCACTTGTCAGCCATCACTATTGTAATGTCAAAACACCTCCATATTAAAGTATGATTATTATTAGCAGTAATAATTTCATAATGTAAATATTCCCCGAACTGAGTTATTAAATTTTGGAACACTAACTTTCACCTTTAATAAAGTGATTTTAATTTGTGCTGACAATGCAAGGAATTCTCTATACTAAGATAGGATGGAAAAAAATAAACTTAAGTCAGCCTGGGTCAAAATTGTCAATTTGCTCAAAAGAAATTTCTTTCTCTTTTAAAGAAATTTCACTATACCTGTAAAAAAGCCAATTTTCCACAGATAAATGTCACCTGAAAAAGTGCTTTTCACTACCATCAAAGGACCTAGAAAAATGAGAAATACTTCATCTGTTTCCTGCCCAGCATGAAACACACACCTGTGTTTTTATATCCTTCTGCCATTCTTTTGTCTATTTGGTTAACTGATATGACATAAAACTCTCATCCTGTTAGAAGCAGAGGAAAGCCTCCTATGGACCACATTGTTATGAAAATGTTGTGGAGAAAGAAGATGTGTCTTTTATTCCTTTTGACAACTAAGAGATCTGGGTACAAATTGTCATTATCACCAAGGGTAAGGAGTTTGATACTCCTGGTATGACATATGCCACTATAACCTGTGTCTCAACAGGCATGAGGAAAAAAATCGAATAAGCTGGCACAATCTACAGTTACTTCAATGTAGCAGGTATTATTTTGTTTTTCTTTTATCTCTACTGTCCTAGGGCTCACTAATGTTAGAGGAGAAAATAGCTTCCCATAGATTCTCTGGAAAGAATCAGCTAAGTAAAATTTGATTAACAACCTATCAATCATCCAGAAGAAGACATGAGGGAGTTGAAATGTTATCAGGGAGAAATGTTAGCATTTTTAAACTTCTGAAATTGGTGCAGTCACTCCAATAGGAGGCAGACTTTCTAGGCATGTGGGGAGGAAAAGATAGTATATTTGGAGACACCAGGTCTCAACTTTGAATGAAAAGCAGACTTGTCTAGAATAGAAGAACAAAGAATGGATTTCTGATTCCAGCTAAAGAGAGTGAAAAAAAAAGAAATTAAAACAAATAAAACAGAGATTCAACAGAGGGGGGAACATTTAATTTTCTAGGTCTTTAAAATTGTAAAAAAAGGCAGAGTGAAAGTAGAGTGAGGACACTGTCAGCTGCTGTCAAGGTAAGAAAACTTTTAAACACTGAAATAAGGATCTATTTTCATAGATGGTTTGTTCATTCAATTATGTCTTCTAACACCATTAGATCTAGATATTTTCTTTGACATAGAAATAAAAATGTTCCTCTGGTTTTTTAAACTGTGTGTTTGCAGAGAAGTTCTTAAAAGTATACCGGTTCAATAAAATATTAAGTTGCTCAGATTTTCTAAATGGAGGCAATGAAGGGGGGAAATAAGAAATTCCCCAAAGATAACTCGAAGGGGTTACATTAATTATGCTTTTCTTATAGGATTGAGATAGATAATTTATAGAAAGACTTTTCCAGAAACTATATTATCAAAAACATACTTGAAAGATCATCTTAATCTAATGTATATCTGAAAAATTCTCCCTTAGTTCATCTTAGACAAGCAGAAATCCAGCCTGCTTAAAGACTCCTGGGACTTCACTAAAAAAGCAGCATGAGATTGTTGTGAGAAATCTGGGGCAGCTGGATGGGACAATGGATTGAGCATCAGCCCTGAAATCAGGAGGACCTGAATTCAAATCTGATCTGAGACACTTAACACTTCCTAGCTATGTGACCCTGGACAAGTCACTTAACCCCAATTGCCTCAGGAGGAAAGGAGAGAGAGGGGGAGAGAGAGAGAGAGAGAGAGAGAGAGAGAGAGAGAGAGAGAGAGAGAGAGAGAGAGAGAGAGAGAGAGAGAGAGAGAGAGAGAGAATTCTAGAGACGAGGTAATTTTGGGCAAGTTATCTTTCACTGCTTTCCTTAAAGTTATTCTCCTTGTCTGGAAAACTTTCTTTGCTCTTTCTCCCTTATATGATCCAACTTCTACTCAGCCTTTAAGCAACAGATTAAGATATACCATGCCTCCATAAATACATATCTGACTACAACCTACAAAGCTCTCACAGAGCTTTGTAAGATCATTAGAACTAGAAAGTTCTTCAAAGATTATTTAATTTAACATACACATTCAACAACAGAACTATCTGAATCAGAGAAAAGGGAATTATTTTTCCAGATATTTCTAGAAGGCAAGCTAGGATATAAACCAAATTTTTCTAACTCACATTTCACACTATATGAGACCACATCTATCTTTAATACAAAAATTAACATTCAATTATATGTTGCCTTGAGTAATTCACAATTATTTTACATGCATGGGTCTTCTTTCCCTATCTAGGATAATAACCACGAATGGAGGAAACCTATTTTCTATTTTAATTTATAAAACATTGCACTATATTGATCAATTTTGAGTATTACAAATGTGATTAATTTTTTAGGAGACGAGGCCATTTCTACTGCCTATTTATCTCCTTCTAAAAAATTAAGATCTTTACTTAGTTGTTTAGTCTAATCAAAAGAACCTGTTATTGGAGTTTAGGAATAGTGGGGACTAATAAATAACACCACTTTTGTTGTTGTTGTTGTTGTTATTCACTGGAGTCTAGTGTGACAAAGGATGAAGAGTTCTGTAAACTGAGGCGGATTATATGAGTGTGCCATCAGGGCACACAAAAGCAGTCTAATATAATTTATGTATTTTGAATAGATTTGAAATACAACTGAAGTTCATATATACAAATAAATAAAGCTGCTTGATGTAAGAAAGGAAAGCAGAAAGCAGGTCTATGACAAAGCACAACAGAAATATTTGAGACAAGAAAAAAATCTGAACATGAATAATAGCCTTCCAAAATAATGATATGGCTGCTTGAAGGTGTAAGGCAATGTTAATGATACTAATAAGAAGAAAAGTAGATCAAAGGGAAGTGGTAATGAGTCTCAGAAGGATCTGAGGCTTCTCACACAGAAACAGCTCACCTCTGCTGAATCTGCTGTCACATGTGTTGGAGATCAGTATGAAGGAGCTCAATGAAATAGACATAGTTGAAAAATTTGGCAATATATAACTTCTGACAGATTTTGTTTAGGTGTTGAGTCAAATTTTTACATTTTTCCCCAAACCACCTGGATCTTTTGATTGATAAATTGAGGACTATATTTTCACTCTTAATCAGAAAAAAATGACACAGTTTGATAGTATCCTTTTAGTACTTGTAGGATAATTCTAAGACTTAATCAGAATATTTTGAGGGCTACCTTTCATATTTTTACCCTCATTAACAAACATAGAAAAACATAGAATTTGTTTATTTGACATTAATACGGAGGACTTGGAGATGGATAAATAAGAGAAATTTCCTAAAGAATACAGAGGAATATTAAAACATTACACTCAGATTTAGGCTATATAGATAGTATACACTAGTATAGATAGACATATTAAAAGGCAATTAAGTTCTTTCACAACACTATGATATGATGTCTATCTAACATATTGCATTATCTCTCTGCAATTAAGATGAAATAGAATACCATATATGGAAATATACCATAATAACTATACAAATATTATTATTGGTTTTTTATCCCCACCAGAACAGTGATTGCATTGGTATATTGCAGCTATTGAGCAACAACCTTTTGGTATTAAGTAATTTTAACTGTCTTAATTTAGAGTCACTGTGAATTGAAGTGACATATAAATCACTTATAAGGCAAAAATGCCAATATATACCAGGAGCATGATTTAAACTCAGGTCTTGTCAATTCTTATTTCATGGTTCTAAATTTTATCCAAAGCTACTTATCTAAGAACTTAAATAGGAGATAATTGATATCAAATATGCTACCTTTACTGTATTAGGTCAATATTTCTAAAAATGCACAAGTGTAATACATTATGTAATTATGAATATATATTCTGAATATAAAAAATTATAATAAATATAAAAGTTGAAATTAAAGAAAACAGTTTTTAATATCTATTTGACAAGAATCACAAAATATGAAAACAATGCAGATAATACCCAGACTATCTCTATAAAAGATCAACTGTTACTTGATTACCATTAAGAAAAAAATCAAAATAATCATGATCTATTACAATGATTGAAATAATGATATTTATTCATATATATGGTCAATGTATTATTCTATTCCCAATGTTATAGTGCTTGCTTCATCTAATTATGTTACAGAACATTAATTTTCTTATTAGATATGATATATAAATCTAATTTTCATATGTTTAATTTTCCTGAATTTATAAATCATACTGTGTTCTTCCATTATTAGTGACAGTCTATCAAGTATTTGGATCCAGCACCAAAATTCAATTAGAGTTATTCTCAGTGCAGTCCATTTCAAAAAAGAAGCAATAGCAAAGCATGTACAAGCTATTTTAGAAATTACCTGTCGATTTTTTTCATAGAAATTGGGAAATCAGCATCATCTTCAAATATTTTTATCATAAAATTGAAAGTATTTGGAAAAGTTACCATTAACATTAAATTGTATAGGAAAATAAAAATAAAAAATATTCAAAAAATAAAATAGATGATCTGGGAAAACAAAAGAACTTGGCTGTCAAGAGGGACTCTTAAATTGCATACAGTTTGAGGATCTGAAGAGGTTTATGATTGTCAACTGGCACAATCGTTGAAGTATTTTTGCCATTAAAATGAGGATACTGCTAACACTTATCTCTCACAGGTGTTATAAGAATTAAATGAGGTAATATTAGAAAAATGATTATGAAATGTTAGCTATGATCCTTTGTTGGTATTTTTCTTCTTTAAAATAATAATATGAAAATTCTCTCTGGGAGAGCAGATTTCTTGGGAAGGTTTTCTGGAGGCAGCTTTAGTTTCAGTTACAAGTAAATAATCAACCAAAATCACAGCCAGTTGATAAAAGTTCAGATCTTTTATTGTGTCCTTCAATATAGCCCGGTTAGCTCAGAAGCCTATCTCTCTGCTTGGTTCTAAGAGCTCTTACAGCTTTGTCCTTTGCTTCTGCCTCTGCTTTCTTCAGCCTCCAGCCAGCACCAAGGTGGAAGATGCAATAAATCTCTCTTGTCTCAGAGAGAGGGCATGTGGGCTTCCTCCCAGAGTGCTCCTCTCCGACCCCAGTCAATGTTCTGAAATAAGACTCTCAAGTGGCTCACTGGAGCTGTATTTATGCTGCTTCTCCAAGAGTGGGATTATGGGATATCTCCCAGCGTGCTCTCTGGCCCTAAGAGCTTCAAGGGAGGTTTGAATTCAGATATCTCTTTCTAAACCCTGAAATCTCCCAAACATGTGAACTCCAATGAGTACTTAAATATTTCTTGCTTCTTTGAACTCTCTAAAGGTATGAACACAAGCATGGTTTCTATCAGTTGTACTTAGTACCTTGTTTCAAGTTCTGGCCCAAAATATCTCCTTCTAAGATCAAATCAATCATATTGAACCATGCCAAATTAGATAATTATTGTCTTTATCAACTCTAATGGTTTAACACTTTGTAAAGATTACAACAATCCTTTACTATAGTAGCAGCAAAACATGAACTAGAATCTGTTCCTGAACAAAGCTACAATAAAAACTTGAAAGATAGACTTCCAGCTACTCTCAGGATCTCATAGCCATTGATTTTCTTTGTCCTCATTAATAGACTAAAGTTAATTAGCTAACATTACTTACAATTTGATTCTATCCAACAAATAATTTTTTTATTAGCCATGTTTTAAACATCTTTGGTTCCAGGCACTCTCAAAACAGTCACAGTTTGTAAGAAGAGGAAGTGAGGTGACTAATTTATATATATACATAAGCCTCTTTTATCTTGTACCCAGAGATGTCAACAGAAGTTTCTCTATTCCAAACCTCCATACCAAGAGATAGTTTCTGTATTATGTAATTTCTAAAATAGCTTGTACATGCTTTGCTATTACTTCTCTTTTGAATTGGACTGCACTGAGAATAGCTCTAATTGAATTTTGGTACTGGATACAATACTTGATAGGCTGTCATTAATAATGGAAGTAGTAGGTAAGTAACTATAGATGAAACCCCTTAATATCTCTCTTTTCCCTAGAAGGAAAGAGATTTTTTTGTTTTAAAATACATTAAGTGTGGGGGTGGAGCCAAGATGGCAGAGAGGACACACACTTCTTTCTAATCTTTTCCCATGACCCTCAGCTAATTACCAAACCCAGACTCTGAATTAGTTCTAAAGAATGAATGAGTGAAACAGCAAATCATAGGCACAATTAATAATTTAATTCAAGAGAATGACAATAATAAAACAACATACTACAATTTGTGGGATGCAGCCAAAGCAGTAATAAGGGGGAATTTTATAATTTTAGATGCTTACTTGCATAAAATAGAGAAAGAGAAGATCAGTGAATTGGGTTTACAACTAAAAAAGCCAGAAAAAGAGCAAATTTAAACCCCCCTATCAATACCAAACTTGAAATTCTAAAAATAAAAGGAGAGATTTAATAAAATTGAAAGTAAAAAAAAAAGAATTAATAAATAAAATTAAGAGTTGGTTTTATGAAAAAACCAACAAAATAAATAAACCTTTAGTTAATTTGATAAGAAAAAGGAAAGAGGAAAATCAAATTGTTAGTCTTAAAAATGAAAAGGGAGAACTTGGAATTATTTTGCCCAAATTTATACCAATAAATTTGATAAAGAAGTGAAATGGAGGAATACCCACAAAAATATACATTGCCCAGATTACCAGGAAATATATGATTATTTCAATAGCTGCAGAAAAAGCATTTGATAAAATACAATACCCATTCCTATGGGAAAAAAAAACACTAGAGAGTATAGGAATAAATGGACTTTTCCTTAAAATAGTAGCATCAGCAAGCATCATATTTAATGGGGATAAATTTGAATCATTATCAATAAGATCAGGGGTGAAACAAGGTTGCCCACTATCACCATCACCATTCAATATTGTATTAGATATGCTAGCTTTGGCAATAAGAGAAGAAAAAGAGATTAAAGGAATTAAAGGAGTAGATAATGAGGAAACCAAATTATCACTCTTTGCAGATGATATGATGGTATACTTAGAGAACCTCAGAGAATCAAGTAAAAAGCTATGAGAAAGAATCCACAACTTTAGCAAAGTTGCAGGATACAAAATAAATCCACACAAATCATCAGCATTTTTATACATCACTAACAAAATCCAACAGCAGGGATACAAAGAGAAATTCCATTTAAAATAATTGTCAATAGTATAAAATATTTGCGAATCTATCTGCCAAGGGAAAGTCAGAAACTATATTTGCAAAACTTCAAAACACTTTCCACATAAGTAAAGTCAGATCTAAACAATTGGAAAAATATCAAGTGCTCTTGAATAGGCCAAGGGAATATATAATAAAGATGGCAATACTACCTAAACTAATCTATTTATTTAGTGCTATACCAATTAAACTCCCAAGAAACTGTATTACGGATCTAGAAAAAATAACAACAGAATTCAACTGAAAGAACTAAAGGTCAGGAATTTCAAGGGAGTTAATGAAAGAAAAATTCAAATGAAGGTGGCCTAGCTGTCCCACATCTAAAACTATATTATAAAGCAACAGTCATCAAAACCATTTGGTACTGACTAAGAAACAGACCAGCTGATCAGTGGAATAGGTTAAGTTCACAGTACAAAATGGTCAATAACTATAGCAATCTAGTGTTTGGTAAATCCAAAAACCCTAGCTTTTGCGATAAGAATTCACTATTTGACAACAACTGCTGGGAAAATTGGAAACTAGTATGGCAGAAACTAGGCATAGACCCACACCTAACATCATATACCAAGATAAGGTCAAAACGGGTTCATGATCTAACCATAAAGAATGATATTATAAATAAATTAGAAGAAGATAGGATAGTTTCTTGTCAAGCAAACATTTTTACATTCAAAGGTTCTAATAAAGACCTTATTGCTAAAATATATAGAGAATTGACTCAAATTTATAAAAATCAAGCCATTTTCCAATTGATAAATGGTTAAAGGATATGAACAAGCAATTTTCAGATGAAAAAATTGAAACTATTTCTAATCATATGAAAAGATGCTCCAAATCACTATTTTTTTTTAATTTAATAGCCTTTTATTTACAGGATATATACATGGGTAACTTTACAGCATTAACAATTGTCAAACCTCTTGTTCCAATTTTTCACCTCTTACCCCCCCAAGCCCCTCCCCTAAATGGCAGGATGACCAGTAGATGTTAAATATATTAAAATATAACTTAGATACACAATAAGTATACATGACCAAAACATTATTTTGCTGTACAAAAAGAATCAGACTCTGAATTATTGTACAATTAGCTTGTGAAGGAAATCAAAAATGCATGTGTGCATAAATATAGGGATTGGGAATTCAATGTAATGGTTTTTAGTCATCTCCCAGAGTTCTTTTTCTGGGTATAGCTAGTTCAGTTCATTACTTGCTCCATTGGAAATGATTTGGTTGATCTCGTTGCTGAGGATGGCCTGGTCCATCAGAACTGGTCATCATATAGTATTGTTGTTGAAGTATATAATGATCTCCTGGTCCTGCTCATTTCACTCAGCATCAGTTCGTGTAAGTCTCTCCAGGCCTTTCTGAAATCATCCTGTTGGTCATTTCTTACAGAACAGTAATATTCCATAATTTTCATATACCACAATTTATTCAGCCATTCTCCAACTGATGGACATCCATTCAGTTTCCAGTTTCTAGCCACTACAAAAAGGGCTGCCACAAACATTCGTGCACATACAGGTCCCTTTCCCTTCTTTATAATCTCTTTGGGATATAATCCCAGTAGTAACACTGCTGGATCAAAGGGTATGCACAGTTTGATAACTTTTTGAGCATAGTTCCAAACTACTCTCCAAAATGGTTGGATTCGTTCACAACTCCACCAACAATGAATCAATGTCCCAGTTTTCCCACATCCCCTCCAACAATCATCATTATTTTTTCCTGTCATCTTAGCCAATCTGACAGGTGTGTAGTGGTATCTTAGAGTTGTCTTAATTTGCACAAATCACTATTAATCAGGAAAATTTTAATTTGCATAAATTAAGACAACTCTGAGATACCACTATACATCTTTCAGATTGGCTAAGAAGACAGGAAAAGATAATGATAAATGTTGGAGGGGATGTGGGAAAACTGAGACACAGATACATTGATGGTGGAACTATGAACTGATCCAACCATTTTGGAGAGCAATTTGGAACTATATTCAAAAAGTTATCAAACTGTGCATACTCTTTGACCCAGCAGTGTTACTACTGGACTTATATCCCAAAGAGATTTTAAAGGAGGGAAAGAGACCCACATGTGCAAAAATGTTTGTGGCAGCCCTTTTTGTAGTGTCTATAAAGTGGAAAGTGAATGGATGCCCATCAATTGGAGAATGACTAAATAAATTGTGGTATATGAATGTTATGGAATATTATTGTTCTATAAGAAATCACCAACAGGATGCTTTCAGAGAGGCCTGGAGAGATTTACATAAATTGATTCTAAGTGGAATGAGCAGTACCAGGAGATCATTATATATGGCAACAACAAGATTACACAATGATTAATTCTGATGCATGTGGCTCTTTTCAACAATGAGATAATTCAAAGCAGTTCAACTCTTCAGTAATGAAAAGACCCATCTATAGCCAGAGAGAGGACTATGGGAACTGAATATGAACCACAACATAGCATTTTCATTCTTTCTGTTATTGTTTGCTTGCATTTTTTTTTCCTTATAAGGTTTGTTTGTTTTTTTCCTTTCTAGATCTGATTTTTCTTGTGCAGCAAGATAACTATAAATATGCATACATATATTGGATTTAACATATATTTTAACATAGTTAACATGTATAGGACTACCTGCCATCTACGGGAGGGGATGGGGGAAATGAGGGGAAAAATTTGGAGCAGAAAGTTGTTTTGCAAGGGTCAGTGATAAAAAATTACTTATGCATATGTTTCATAAATAAAAAAATAAATAAAATAAAATAAAATACATTGAATGTTTAGCATGATTGTACATGGATAAACTATGTCAGATTACTTGTCTTGTGGAGGTAGAGAGAATTATAGGACATTCAAAAATCTTATAAAAATGAATATTGAAAACTATCTTTGCATGTAATTAGAAAAATACTTATAAGTACAAAACAAAGTATGATATTAAGGGAACTACTATAAAACTCAAGAACTCAAGATTGTTATAATCTTGTGAAATCATTAAGGATTAAAGATAAAGGAGCAAATAGACAAAATTCATTTAAAAGTTTAGAATCAAAGTCAAAATTCCAGTTTTCAAGATAAGGAAATTTGCATGAGAGAATTGATTTACTTAAGATGACACTAAAGACAAAAACAAATCAGTAACTAGAAAAAAAGCAAAAGAACTTGGGGAAGTTCCAGGACTCTAGTTTCCAGAAAATATGTTTTCCTCATTTACTCCTTATTTGTCATTCCCATGCTTCAGACATCTGCTAGATGTATTATATGGAAGCATC
The DNA here is from genome assembly GCF_902635505.1 of Sarcophilus harrisii. Taxonomy (NCBI): domain Eukaryota; kingdom Metazoa; phylum Chordata; class Mammalia; order Dasyuromorphia; family Dasyuridae; genus Sarcophilus; species Sarcophilus harrisii. The sequence goes on along the minus strand of NC_045427.1, from coordinate 348,668,820 downwards.
TTCTCAGACTTTCCCTTCTGTCAGAGTAACTTTTCCTGTGTATTTTCAACGATAGTCCTCTTTTCTCCTGTTTCACTTCTATTTATAATTCTTCATGGGGTTGAAGGTCATTCCCTTGAAGGACAGAGACAGACTTTGTGGATCATGGACTGATTCCTATAAGCACAAAACACATTTCTGCAAATTGAATTTGTCCCAAGTTACATAATTCCTAGGTATAGTTCAAGTGAGAAAGAAACAAGCCAAGTCACTTGCTCCTTAGCTGCTAAACTTTCAATACTATAGTAAGATATCAGAGCCCAGGCAATGCTAATTGAAAAGAAGGAAAGAAAAGTGACTTAGAATTCATTTCAAGCATTGGAAAAGGAGAGAGAGAAATGTTTTCATGGATAAAATTACTCCAAAAAAATCTCTACTCTCATGGGAAATGGCAATGGGAAATGTGCTTTCACATTGCCCTGGAATATACAAAGATAGAAACGGAAAACAGGAATCAACCACTATCTTTTAGAAGTAGCTATATGAAAGAGAGCACTACTAGCACAGTATTTAATGTGAGAAGACCTAGAATCCCATATCTGGTCTTCATCATATTACCTTAGGAAAGTCACAAAACCCCTCTAATCCCTGATTTCCTCATTCAACTTACTGTAAACTTACTGTAAAACCCCACTTCTGGTTGAAATCAGATTAAGTTACAACTGGGAAATGTTTAACAAAATAAATAACATAATGCATCATAAATAGTATTAATTTGTGGTTTTCTAAGTTTCTGTTTCAGTTTGACACCACTGATCTAGAGTCTTTAAAATGCCTTTCTAGAATCATGAGTAGGTTGATTTCAGAAAAGCATACATAAACTGATGCAAAGAGAAGTGAGCAGAATCAAGAGAACATTGAACACAGCAACAAAATCAGTTGTGATGGACTTGACTCTTTTCAACAATGAGGTGATTCAAAGCAATTCCTTGATTTATGATGGAAAGAGGTTGAACATAGATCAAAGTGTAGCATTTTCACCTTTGTAGTTGTTGCTGTTTGTTTGCTCAATTTTTTTCATTCTTGTGTTTTTTCTCTTTTGATCTGATTTTTCTTATGCAGCATGATGAATATGGAAATATGTTTAGAAGAATTTCAAATGTTTAACTTATACTGGGTTGCTTGCTGTCTAGTGGAGGGGTGTGAGAAGGGAGAGAGGGAGAAAAATTTGGAACACAAGATTTTGCAAAGGGGAATGTTAAAAACTATCTTTGCATATATTTGGAAAAATAAAATACTATTTTAAAAAAAGGGAAAAAACATGCCTTTCTAGTCATGATTTTCTAACCATCTAAGGAAAACTGGGAAGAAAGTGCTAAAGTCTTGTAAAATGTGAGTTAATAGTAAAAAATGTCAGTTAATTCATAATAGGAGTGAAAGACTAAAAATACCACTCAGTTGTTACATTGCTTAGAGGGAGGAAAAATTATCAATCAATTCTTGTTCAGACTGACAGCTATTAGATTAAAGTAAGCACCCAAGCAGTATTCCCTAGGGAACAATCAATAAAAAGAGTCATCATCACATCAATAAAGCTCTGAATTATATCGCAATAAAACTCATAATTAGCTTTGTTTTATGGTCTTTCATTCAGTCACATCCTACTGTGAGCTAAACACAAAATATTCCTTATGCATGACTGGTGTCTATTCTCCTGAAATACTTGGTTAGTTTAACTTGTTTTTCAAAATAACAGAAGCAATTAGACTAACTGCCTTCAAATAAGGATTAACAGGAAACAGGCTCAACACTAGAGACAGAATACATAGTCCAGATTTATTATTTACAAAAAAAAGTACTTCTCTTTTGTATGTGTAAGACAGTAATGATGACCCCAAAGTTACCAAGTATTAAAAAAAAAAAGTTACATTAGAAGTTCAAATTTTAGAAGAAAGGAAAAAGGTAAATAGGAATATAAACTCTAAAAATTGAACTCCTTCAGTTTAAAAGGGGTCATGTAAAATAAGTACTCTGGGATTATTTCTGATTAGATCAGGAAAGATTTCATGCAAGAAATATTATCATCCTGAGTCTGGAAAGGAGTTAGAGATTCCAAGAAGTGGAGGTAAAAGCATTTCAGTTTATTTACAAAAGTATAGTAGAGAAAGAGGGAATGGGAAGTGAAAGAAAACAAGCAGGTCAGCTGGACTGATGTTTAGAGTATTTAAAAGGAAATGATGTGAAAGAAATATGAAAAGAGAAGCTACAGTAAACCATTAAACATTTGTTAATAGTAAGCTGATATTTAATAAGTAAGTCTAAGGCACAGTGGATAGAGTGTTGTTATACTTGAAGTGAAGAAGAACTATCTTCAGTTCAAATCCTGTCTCAAACATTGATTAGAAGTAGAATACCTTTAACTTCAGATTTCATATATGTGAAATAGGTTGTTTTGAAGACAAAATATTTGTGAAGTGCTTTGTACATCATTAAGTACAATATAAATAATAGTTATTATTATTGGAGTTTTTATTATTATTCTTGTATAATGCAAGCAATAGTACTCCAGTGAATTTACTCAGCGTGGGAAATGTTACTGTCAGATCCATACTTTTGAAAAGTTATTTTGGCAGTTGTGTGGAAAACAAATTGGAAAAGAGGAGAATGGAAATGGAGACACTGATTTGGATGATAATTCATTTGTCCAGGAGAGAGAGGGAGTGGAGAGAGAGAAGCTAATTATTATTATTGTAATATTTAATTTTACAAGTCTGATAAATGAGATCTTAATTCATTATGCCAGATGAAGTCCTAGTGGCAAAGACCTCAGTATTCATGGGTCAGGAGGAGAGAAATCTCTTGGGGATATCGTTCCAAAGGAAGATACTTGTCATTTGATAATGACTCCTAAAGGCTGCACATCCACTACCAGCTAACCATGTTTGTGTTGAAGCCATTGCCTAATCTGATTTTCCATACTGGTTTCATTTAACTCTTCACTGAAAATTCTTTACTTCTTTAACACTTTTTTCCTTTTGTATCTGTACTATTCAAAGACATCAATAATCTATATATTATTACTTTTTTTCTTCAGGCACTCTACTCCAGCCCAAGTTGATACATACCATATGCTTCTAAAAGTTTACCAAATCTGCCTTTCAAAATTCAATTCATGAAACAGTTGGCAACATAAATATAATAATACCCTGGGTCCTTGTACTAAAGTTATATGATAAATAAGAAACAAGTCCTACTCTCAAGAGATTTATAATATCATGGGAGAGTGAGACAAGCATATTAGTCCAAAGTACAATGAGACATTTTTGGAGGAAGAGATCATTTTTTCTGCATAGTGGAGATATTGCAGGAAGTTTTCATTGAGGAAATGTCAATTTAATTGGACTTATGGCTAGAAATGTCTTCCTTCTCATCCCTACTTATTGATCTTATACCCATCCTTAAAGATCCAACAATACTTTTATGAAAGGTTCCTAGATTACATAAGTAGGAGGGATCGTTTTCTTGTAAACACTGCATAATATATAATTCTTTTGTACTTAAGGATGTACAGTGGCATTGTAGTTAAGGACTGGCTTTCTAATAAGAAAAATTTGCACTCAAGTTCTAAATCAAACACATATTAGCTATATGATGATGGTGCCCATGGCAACTCTCTTCCGACTAAAAGTTATAGACAACCTGAACCCCAGTTTCCTCTACCCCAAATTATTTTATCATGTTCCACTTTCTTTGAATGTCATGTAACTGTACATAGTGCAAACTACATAAGGGTAAGGACTATACCATATTTATCTCTCTATTTCTGGGGTCTATGACAGTACTCCATGCCTATATATATTTAGTAGTTTTTTTAAATGGTTATTGAATTAACTTCTGGGAGCTCTCTCAGTATGTGGACCAGAAATAATCTCACTCCTTATTATCATCAAAGGAATTCCTTGGCATCATTCAAGTCTGAGTAAAAATTACACCTATTAATTCCAGTAACTTTGCTCAGCTGATTATCTCATATTTATTACTATAAATGTATTTTGGACATTGCTATCTGCTTTAAATTTCTAGAATTAAGTATAATGAAAGGCAAAAAGTAAGCATCACATAAATATTTATTGATTGAATAACTGAATTTATTTGTTTTACCAAGTATTTTTTATGATCTATTGCCAGCAAATATGTTAAAATTTTACATGTGTAGCTGAATATCCTAGCTATTAGTTATGTTTTACAACTAAATACTATTGTTCATCTGTCTGTCACTTTCAATACATTCTACAAACAATAATGAGAAATCAGGATTTTTTTATCAAATTGGCATCACAACACTAAGAAGCTTTTTTTTTGTGGGAGAGAAGAAACATTATAGAAAAATTATTTCCCATTTTTTCAATCCTGCTATTATAAATACAGAAAAACACAGCTAATTACCAAGAATAGTTGATATAATAAAAGAAAATTCTAGACTCTTGGGTCAATGGAAAGGTCTGATACATAGACAGTTTTTCAAAAATTACTTGTTCTCCATTTATTAGCTTCCTTAGAGGACAGTAAACAAGCAATAAGTTCCTATTCACTGTGGCTGATCATTATCTTAAAAGAATCAATCGTGCAGTCAACATTTACAGACCTACTTAATGTGGAGTCTGCCACCACCCTAGAAGAAAAGACTGTCCTTAAAAGGTCAGTCACATAACCATGAAACCATACACTATTTCCTGCACATCATCACAGTCATTTGTAATACCTGTTTGGAAGAAACAGGTATTCTGACAAAGTACCTAAGCTTTACATGCTAATTAATTTCTACAAATATCCTTTGAACTAGAACTTTTATGTACCTCACTTTCCTCATTTGTAAAATAAAGGACAGTTGAAGGAAACTGATAATTTATAAAGTCTTTTCAAATTGTAAAATCTAGAAATGGCTACATGTCATAGTCAGTAAAGATCTGGATTCAAGAAGATCGAAGTTAAAATCCTATCTCCAATACATAACTTTGGACAAATCATGTAATCTTGATCTGTCTTAGTTTCTTCTTCTATAAAATGAGGATACTAATATGGTGTTCATCTCACATTGTTGGAAAGAAAAATGTAATAAAACACAAAGTACTTAATCTAGAGTCAAGAACAAATACACAAATACCATTTCTAAAATTCACCACGTGCAAACCTTGAGGCAAATGACTTCATCATTATCTACCTCCGTTTCAATATCTATAAAAATATGGGAGTTGAAATAAATGGTTTCTAATATTCCTTCCAACTCTACATTTCTTTTCCTATGAATCCTACAAATAGACACAAAAAGTTGAAGGAGGATTTCAAGTACAAGTATTAACACAAAATAAACCAATCCAGACCCATTGTGGGAAATGTCATTGGACAGTTTATCTCTTTTTCTTGTAGAAGTAGCATTTTAAAAATAAAAAAAACTATTAAAAATGGCATATGTTTATTCCAAAATGACCTAACATTGTAAATAAGTTTATTTGCTAAAAAATTAATTATTTAAAGAGACTTTGCAAAAGGAATTATATTATACCTATGCTAGTGGTTGTAATATAGGTAAAACTGTTAACTTTTGTTTTTCTTCTCTAGGACCTTGACTTACCTGCGGTGTTCTTTTTTTACCTTTGAATATTTTAGTTCCCTTAGTAGAGGGCCAACTAAGTGATGTTCTTCAATTCCCATTTTTTAGTGTTCTATAATCTCTATGAAATTCAAAGCATTTATTTTTGCTACTGGAAGTCTCAGGAACACAGAGCTTTTTGTACGACACACCAAAGTAATTATTTCTCTTTATTCCATTGAGATAAAGAATAAGTAATAGGGCAGTGTGAATTATCTGTGGATGCTTCCATCCCAGGTTTCTAGTGATAATACAAACCTGAAGATTAAATGTGGAGTGGTTTGCATAATCAGGTTTTTTTTTCTTCTTCACTTCAAAAAATATACTTGGAAATGGATCTGCATTCCTGAACCACACCTGCTTCAAATTTCCATTGTGAAATTTTGCTTTCTAGAAAATGAACGGTAAATATTTCCTTGAGTATTCATTCCCTGGTAGAAGGCTAGGAGAGTTATCTGAACACTCTGGATTTAGAACTAGTAAATGCTACATGTATCACAGGAAAGGACAACTGACTGGTCATTTGAAAAACTGATACCCAGAAAGAGGAGATTTGCCCATTACTATACATGGAATTTGGTCATAGAGCTAGGAATACTATATTAACATACACTGTAGCCCATAATTCTTCCTAGCCCATAATTCCAAGTACACTGACTGTCCATGTCTTACCCCATACTCAGTAAGCAACAATGGCTCCCTATTGACTCCAGGGTAAAATAAAATTTCTTTTGTTTGGCATTTAAAAGTTTTTACCATTAAATCCTTATTACACATTATTGTCCTTCATTTTTTCTACAATACAATAAAACTGACCTGGAATTCATTCCCTTCTTCATTTCTTAGTATCCCTAATGTTTTTCAAGAATAAGCAACAAAAATCTTTCCTCCTTTCTCCAAATTATGAGTCTACTACTTTCCAAAATCACCTTTTCTGTACAATATCTATGTGTATGGAATATAGCTATAAAATAAAGATATATGTACATATTACATCTTTCAATAAATTATATGTTCCTTGAAAGCAGAGACTAGGACCCCAGTGCCTGATTAATATTTTGGCTTAATAAATAACTGGCACTTGAGAATAAACCTTTCAAATCTATCAACTAGAAGACTAGGAAAAAAGAAGAATCCTATTCTGGTCTCCACCACCACTTAAAAATAGGTCACCAGGAAAGAGGGAGAGATTAAATAAAAAAGAAAAAAAATAAATAATGGCTAAAATAAATTAGGAAAAGCATTCAAGCTAAATTATATTTCCAAACTTGGATATTTTTTTCCTTTTACTTAGCTTAAAAAAACATTGAGTTCAATTACATATAGATGAAACAAGCAACAGAAGCCGATTGATACACTTGAAGAAAATGCTTAAATCCAACCTTTACTCCTTAGCTCAAATAAACCTTACTGCAATTTAGTTTTTGTATATACTAGACCTGAAGGACTGAATGAATTAAAGTTCTGAAAATACAGTATAATGATACAATAGGAACTGATAATGCTGTTTTTATATCTTTCAAAAAGCATTACTACTGAGAACAATGCTTTTCCCAAGCATAGTTGTCAGCATTATCATCATCATCATCACCATCATCACTTTCAGCAGCAGCAACACAGTAATAGTAATAACAATATCAAGAGAGCAACTAATAAAGGACTGCTTCTATCTAAAATCCATCTTTAAAAAAGAGAAAAAGATAATAACAATAACAACAAACAAAGCAAGCACAAAGACCGATAAGGGGTTTATCCTAACGGATCAATAAATCAGTGAAACAAGCATTTATCAAGTATTTACTGGATTCTAGGCAATAAGGACAGAAGATAACAATGAAATATTTCACTGCCTGTCTTCCCCAAGTTACACTGGGGATTCTTCTCCAAATGAGTGTTCTGTAAAATACCACAGAAATGCCACAGAAGTATATTCTACTCCTAGATTACTCATATGTATGTCCATGTCCATGTCCATGTCCACCATTGTATATCCTTTCTCTTATTGACTGGTTTCTCACAGAATCTCCACTTTAAGGAGGAAGCCAAGGACAACTATTTTATTTCATTTTCCTCAGTTTACACTACTGACTCATCTGAACAGCCCTTTCTCTACTATGGTCAGCCCTACTAACCTCATGTATCTCCCCCTCCTCTTTATTTTACTCTATTAAAAGAAGGTAAAATACTCCTGGAGGTAGCAACTCTTTCTTTCTGCTTGCATTTGTAATCCTGGCTTTAACATATTTCTTAAGCCATAGTAAACTTTGTTACTTTCACTTGAAATTATGTTAAATGCACATGAGGAAGGAGAGAGAAAGTGTCCTTACCCTCAAGAAGCTAGAATTTCCATATAACTGAAAGTGGCTTATCTCAGCACAGAGTATATGAAAGAGTTAAGACAGAATAAAATCAAAAGCTATTTAGTGGCAACATTCGTAAAGATTCAAACATATTGACAAAAAAAAAAAAAAAGAGAGAGAGAGAGAGAGAAATCTAAGTCTGTTTGCTTATTTTGAGAGGTTTACAATACCAGTTAAGGATCAGGTTAATATAATCTGAAATTGCAAAAATATGACTCTTAAGGAGCTCTGATTTATTGATCCAAGTAGATCATGCAGTAATGGAGTAGAACTCTGCAGCATATCACTGAAGGTTGCAAAAGTCAGTAGCAGCCAGATACTTAAGAAAGACACTATCAGATGAATGAAAATGTGCACCAGGAGCTTGGTAACCTTTATAAAAGAACAGATGACAAATACCTGTACTATAAATATACAACTAAAAACATCCTTGAGAATTCAATAAATAACCTACAGTGCAACCAGAGCATCATTAAATAGAAATAAGCTGTCTGCTGCCTTCAACTACAGAAAATCATTGATTCATACAAAATTTAAGAAAATTTTAATGGATATTATCACACAAAATATTCGTTTTTCCAGAGTATATGACATGAAAAATGTTCAAAATATAGTGACAAAGCTAACGAACGTAAGAGAACGACAAAGGCTACATTCCACCTCTCTCTTTCTGTCAATTACTGGAGTTTTCTCAAAGGTCAGTTTTATATATTTATAGAAGATGATCTTATATCCTCATTTTCATATTGAATTTTAAAAATAATCCTTTTATTCACCTTGCAGAATAGTCCACAGAATAAAACAAAATAAGTTAAGAACTTGTACTTAAGTAGTTTCTGTATGAACATTACTGAAAAAGATTAGAGAATGATGATGATGGTGATTCGTAGTAATAATGAAGCTAATGAAGATATTGAATATCATTGGAAAGGCACTGAAAACCACATCTAGATGGTATATGCAGTAGAATATTTGAAATTCATATTGCTCAATATATGTCAATGAAAAAAAGAAACAAAAAATATAATCCAACAAATAGAGACATATCAGAAATTTTATATTCCTTTTATTAGAACAAACTAAAATCTAAAGTTAAATTGTTAAGGTGATATAATACATCAAAGCTATACAAGGAACAAAATAATGTGCATCAACAAAAACCTTTACAGTAGTGAGAGAAGGGAAAAAAGTGAGGTAAAAGAGCCCTTGTAGAAGATATAGAAAAATGTTAGTTCTAGATGGTCATAATTATACAATCATAACAAAAAGTCAAATTAGATCAAATGAGAATGAGAAAGTTTATATATTACATGGATACCTACGACAGTTATGCCTTTTATAAACCATAGTTTTGTTTTGTTTTGTTTTGAAACTAGAAAATTTTATGGTCAGAAAATATCCATAAACTATTGGCTTAACATCTTCCTTTCAGATGCAAGTCTCCAACTTCTTTTTAAATAAAAAGCATAAAATGTCCCCACACCCCCAAAAGTCAGCAATAACTACTGCTGTAACTAAATTCCACAAAAAGATTAATGAAAATAGATGTTCCACTTTCTTTTCTCTCATTTTATCAAGCTTTTAAAATCTGGTTTCTAATCTTATCATTCTACTGAAACTGTTCTTACCAAAGGTATTAATGATTTCATGGTTGCCAAATCCAATGGTCTTTTCTCAATCCTCATTCTTCTTTCTCTCTCTGCTTTTGACACTGTAGATTATATTCAATTCCTTGATACTCATTTCCTAGTTAAGTTTTCATCTTTGTCCTACCTCTCTGACCACTCCTTCTCTGCTTCCTCTGCTAGATTACAACTGTAGGTGTCCCTTAAAATTCTGACCCAGGTTTTCTATACCACTTCACCTGATGACCTCATTAACTTTCATGGATTTAATTACCCTCTCTATGCTGATGATTTTCAAAACCACTTTCCTGCCCCAGTCTTCCTCCTGACTTACAATTTTCCGTCTCTAAATGGCTTTCAGAAATTTGAAAATGAATATTTTTAAATATACCCCAAACAGAACTCATTATCATTCCCTGTAAGCCCTCCAGCTCTGCCTCCTATCTTCATTATTATTATAGAGGAAAATGCCATCTTCCCAATCCTTCAGACTACTAAATGTAATCCCAGATTCCTGATTATTTGTACTTCCCTCCTCCCCACATTATTGTCAAGGCCCATCAATTTTACCTTTGCAATATCATTTAAATATGATCCGTCTCTGCTAATATTGCTACCAATCTAAAACAGCATCTCATAAACTTATATTCTGATTACTATAATAACAAACTGACAAATCTCCCCCACTACAATCTATTCTCTCATCTTACTCCCAAAGATCTACACTTTAATTCAGTGATACTGGTCTACTGGCTCTTTCCCAGGAAAGATAATCCATCTCTGAGCTCTGGGCATTTTCTCTGACTATTTCCAAAGCCTGGAATGCTCTTAGTCCTCTGTACTGAATATTGACATCCCTGACTTTCTTTAAGTGTTGACAAAAATAACCTTCTGTTCATCCTGTGTATAGCTCACTTTGTACACTGCATTCCTTATGAGATTGTAAACTCCTTGAGAACAGGGATTATCTTTTGTCTCTTTTTGTATCCCCAGGTCTTAGCACTTCCTGTTTATTTAATTGAATTAAAATTGAAATAAATGAGCATGGAAGCTTTAATTGATACAAAAGCAGCTATAGGCTGCTATAAAATGTTTCTATTCCTCTTGTCATCTTTTTAAATGTCTGTGCATCAACTGCTTAAGTTGATGTAAAGTACTGATTGCTTGTAATTATACCTGCTATTATTTTAATTTCCCTATATGAGTTGGGCCACCCATTTTGTTTTTTTCTTTAAATACTATTATTTTTAATCATCCTTATCTCCTATTATATTTCACATTCCTTAATGTGCAAGAGAGTTGGCTCAGAGAAATGGTTAAATAACTTTAAAAGCTTAGCAAAATGAACCCAGACATAATAAGACCTTATATACAATGTTATACCTTCACCTACGGAAAGAAGGTAGGGAGAGGGTTATCTATGTTTATAAGAATTATTTCTTCAAAATATTCTTGTGTTCACAATTCCTTCCAACTTTCCTTTGCTTAGAATTTTCTTTCTGAGATTTTCTGAGAATTTAGTTAACATAACTAATAAACCTTGCTCTCTTTCTAGTGAATATTTTAACCTTACAAGTAAGGTCTTACTTAAGTAAAACTTAGTATCAAAGAGAAAAAATTCTTAGTAATTAGAATTATACAAAAGTAGAATGGGATTTACCAGGAATTAATGAATTCCCTTCATTTGAGAGCTTCAAGTAGGGGATGAATAACTACATGTTGGGTTTTTTGTAGATTCTTTTTCAACAATAGATTGGAGTAAATGGTTGCTTAGATTTCTTCCAACCATAAAATTCTGTGTTTCCATGAATAACAACTCTCACTGAAGGCAATTCAAATTATTTCATGCTTCAATTACTACAAAGTTTCCATTATTGTACCTGTATGACTTCAGTAGAGATGGCACTTGAGGAAGATGGTGATAATATACAAATGGCTCAATTTCCACTTTCTGACCTTCACTTCACATATCTAATATAAAACTTTGATTAATCAGTTTGTAAACTATGACCTTAGTAACAGGGTATCTTCCTTCAATTCCAGTGAATTGAAATCCATTTGCTTTATATCCCAGATATTTCAATATTGTATATGAAGATTAAACTGCACTTCCAATTTCAATATTGTTTTTTACATTTTTTTAAATGAAAGGCACATATTTTTATTCCATTTGAATATCTCTACTGTCACCACACATGCCATCTCCCTTACTTTAATGCCAGTATATTAAGACCCTATAAAATGGCCATAATATATTAATTTGGAATCCTACTGCTATTAGAAACGTAGATATGTCAGTGTTTCTTGGCCTGATTACCTATATAACTTTGGTTCCAAGTCAGCTGTAGTATGTAAATAGGGAAGGACACAAATATATAATGCATTTTTTATAAGAGAACTCTATTTCGTTGCAATTCTTCAGATACATTCACAAAATGTGTTTTCAAATGAACTCATAATTTGTTTTATTTTTTTTTAAGGTTCTCCCTTTGAGATTGTATTTATATCTTCTGACTATGGAAAATATATAGCTTATCATTTGCCTCATCAATAATAGCCAAGCTCATCCAAGTTGCTTCCTCTGTTTGGTTGCTTTTCAGGACTTTTCCATCAGATCAAGACTAGCTTTCAATTTTTCATGCAAAACAAAACTTTGTCTTCCTTCATGGTTAGATAACTAGAGTAATTTACTCTTCAACATTAACATTGTTTCAGCTGGTGGCTAACTAGTTGCTTTAAATTTAACCTCATGTCTAGGTACGGAGAGAGGCTTCCTAATTAGAAGATGACCTGTGACCTCTCTACTCAATATCATCTTTCTCCTATGGTTGTAAGATCAGGGTTTGTGAATAACCAGACACAAAGGTTGAGGCTTCATTAAAAGCTTCATGGGGCTCAGAGGTTACATAGAAAGATGTGCTTGTTATTCTGTCAATTTTCAGTAATACTAAATAAGAATACAAAGTGATTTTTCCACATTAAATCTGAGACATCTTGTGGTTCATCTCTTTTATTTCTCAACACCACTACTAAAATTCATCAAATAAAGAATAAACACAGTGAAAGAAAAAATAAGGAAAATATTTTAAAAGTATATTCAAAAAGAGAAACCATGAATAAAATGAATCTGTTCTTATGTAGCTAGATAAGAATATTGAAAGAGTTCTGGATTCAAATATTTGTTTTATCATTCACTTAATGAGCCAATCTCATCCATTACTGCCTTATTATTTTAATTTAATTAAACCACAATGCTAGAAACCTGAGAAATTATTGCACATCCATTCAAAAATAAGATCTTCTGCTTGTACTAACATCTTTTAAGTTCATTTTACACCTAAACTGAATATGAAGACAGGTTGAAATATCAAATCCTTTAATATGATTGTCTCTAAAGACTAGCAGGAAATAATGTGAGATACATTGTTTGGGACACAGTCTATAATGCATTATATTGGTAAGTTTCCCTTTCCCATTAGATATGAATTCAACTAAAATTGAAATTACTTTTATATTTGTTTTTATCTGTCAGCATAAGAACTAACAGATTTTTAAACTTTCTAGTTGAAAAAAAATTTGTTTCATTCTAGTCAACTATTCCAGCATCAAAGAAAGCCTAACTAGATTTCATGAGTTTCTTTGTTTTTGAGCTCAGCATACCAAGAGAAACACTACAAATATCTATTCTATCGCTATTGCTGGGATATATATCATCATTTGAATTAGCTACTGGAATTACTTCAGAAAAATATTTCAAGAGCTCCTAAAAGCTGTGTCCTAGAAATGAAAACTTAATTTACCAAAATGGCATTATGTCAAAAGTAAGAAGAGATTTTGAGTATTTGAAATTGGTGAGCATGTAATTTTCCCCTTCTTCCAATTACTCATCATGGTAAACTGTCTTATATATTGTTTAAACTAATCCTCACATGGCATGGTATCCAATCTTGTCAGTGTTCTGATTGTTCTTTTCAGGATGTGCTATAGCTTCCAAATCCAATCATAAAAGATTTAGAACTGAAGAGAACTTTTCAGACATGGGTCTATGGAGATCATTCATCATTTAAGTCAATCATTAGACTTTTGCTAATTTTTATTTACATCAAGTTATTTTCCTCTATTTCAGGCCTTGACTTTTATGTAAATGAAACTCTCACAATTTGAAAAAATTCAATGTAATATTGTTGAAATAAATAGCTTATCCTTTGTCGCTCTGGTGTTAGCTAATGAAAATTATCTGGGGATTTGGGCATTTATTTTGATAGATTATTACAGTGACAGAGTTAGTAAGATCTTAGGTAACAAGAAGAACTTCCAAAACAGATAAATAAAGCCTAGAAAAGGTAATAGACCTGTAATTTTGTCTTAAGATTTGCTTGAGATTTCCATTAAAGAAGTTTACCAATAATGGTTTGCCAATCCTTTGTTGTATGAAATTGCCAAGCACTGTATGGAATTAAGTAAAAACACTGTATGGTTAGCAAATGCTTTTCCAGTGACATGATATCTAAGATGATTAGGGCAAAAAAGGAAAAGAAAAAGAAATAACAATAAAGTTTTATTTACTGCATCCCTGAATATTTAAGACAGAACCTTAAGGCAAAAATAACTCACTGGAAAGAAGGATAAGAGAGGTCAGGGTGGTGAATTGGCTATATATTTCGTGAGCTGAGTAGTAATATAAAGGAAGCAGATTTTTGAATCAAGATGTAAAATGCAAATGGCATATTTTATAATATATATATATATATATCAAAAGACTTTATCACAGTGATTGGTACATACTAAGGTACATATTTGTTCACTGACTAAAAACACATATTTATTGATTGATTAGAAGCAAAGAAAGGAGAGAGGTGATGGATGAATTTCTGGCAAGCAGTTATAAGATGGGAAACTGAGAAGCATCCTTGCTTATTTGACAGTTGTGAAAGAGCAAAAGAGTGACTTGATAGGAAGTGGTTATTTTCTTGGAAATCCACAGAGCATAAGCATAGAGAAGGCAGATTTTCCTGACCTCAATGAAATTTAATGAACAATGACTAGCTTTTCCTCAAAGAGAAACCTAACCTAAACAAATCAAGTCCAAGAAATAAAAATAAAATGCAGATTACAGGTGCGTACTTTTGTTGAGTTTGTTCTTTGCATTATTACATTTGGCATTTTCACACAATGCAAACAATACAGGATTCTACACTATTAAAAATATACATGTAAGTATATGTATATACATATACATGCACATTTATTCTTCCCTTTTAGATGTTAAAGAAAATGAAGAGAATAGAGTAAGATAAGAAAAGAGGCATTAGAGTATTAGCCTCTTAAAACTGAAGAGTGCTAAATATAACAGAAAAGACCCTGACACAGTGAGTCTGTTTTAGGATAGATAACAGAATGAAAGAAGTACTGGAAAGAACCTTTGAGGTAACAATGCACAAACCCCTCAATTTGCTAATGCAATTAGTAAAATGGAATCCATAAATAATAAGTGAATTGTTCAAAGTTTACTAGTAATCCATAGTATATCAACTCAAGTCCGTTGACTTCACTGAATACATTTCCTTTTATACAATGTTACTTTCTTCAAAATTAGTCTTGTAATATACCTATCAAAGCTTTGGGAGTCATGCCAAACCCAGAGTGCACAGCATTGGAGGGCTTGGAAACAAAGGTTCTAAGAAAGGTATGTGAAGGAGATCGGGATTGTTTTATGGAATGTGTGGGGAGAAATCACTGGAGCCAGAATCTAGAGTAAAAGAATATATCACCTCCGTGTTGAAGACATATAGTATAAGCAAAATAAAACATGGGATTTATGCTTTTCTTTTCTACTGCTCAAAAACCCTGAGAGAAATAATTATTGCAGTTGCCTTGGGGAATAAATCAGTCAAGGAGAAATAACAATGATTTAGTAATCTATGAGCTTTGAATCTGGGGGACCAGATTGGGCAAAATGACTCCTATCTCTAAAGACAATTTTCTTCTATGCCTCAGCTGGAGAGAAGATATCTGACCTTATTTGCTGTACTCAAAGTAGTTACAATATAGGAAGCCCTAATTCTTCCAGCAGTTAGCCGTGAATTCAGTTAGTAAATAGCTACAATGGTTGCCCTTTCCCTCTAAGATTTGTCAATTCCTTTTAGGTGTTGGCTATTCCATTACTACATAAAGGGGAAAGAAAACAAAACAGCATGACACTGTGTGTTTGCACAGTTACTCGAAGGTGGTGGAGAATAGGAGACTATACAACCTGGTAATTTAAAAACAAAATGTACGGTGCCTGTTGGAAGACAGGTAAAGTTTAAGCCACAGTAGATTTGGCTCCAGGATTCTCACCTGCAGGTATTCCCCAGCATTTTAGTGAAAACAATATGATATAAAAGGAAAAAGAAAAGCCCAGAGAGAATTTTAATTCAAACCTTTATATTCCAGACAAGCTACAGGTATACATACATAATTTTTTAATAATGCTAGAAAATAAGGACAAACAAGAGATAGAAAAACCCAGATGAGAATTCCTTTCCTATCTCTGCCAACCAAAATTTTGCGTTGAACTTGGGGACTTTACTCATCTTCCTGTTGTGTATGCAAAGGTTTTGAATAACAGTATATTAGTGGATACCATTATTTGCCCAAGACTGAAGCCTGAATGACTGTGGATTGACTCCTATATCTTGTGTTATTTGTTTCCTTAATACCAAACCTAAAGAATTTAAGCCTGTTCTGAAGACAAGTGGAAATCACAACTGATAAGTTTCCCTTCCTTCGATGATCACACCTTGGATTTTGGTGAAGAAAAGCAGAGCAACTAAAAGAAAATCCAAGATTGGAAAAGATAGAGAGGTTAAGGCAGAGTCTCCATAAGGAACTTGCTCAGGAATACAAATTAGGAAAAAAAATTTTTATCATTCCTGGAATCAAATCATACAGAAGATAGAAGCTGATGATTCCTCATTCCCTCCAATTCCTTTCTCTCCAGAGAGGACACTTTTAGGATGCAATCCCCAGGGCTGAGCAGCTTATGTTTATATTTTAAAAGATTGTTTACCTTCTTCTATTTCAAAAATGTACTTCTTAAACAACAAAATGTGGTACAATTGTTAACTGATACCGTTGTTACACTGTATTTGCTCTTATTTGAATTCTTCTTGAGAAGAGAGAACTGATAAACCCAAGTAAAGAAGATAAATTTGCCTAACAGAGATTTTTGTCAGGTACCTCTAACGTCAACATGATGATTGATTAATTTTTATAAATTTCCAGCTAGAGAAAATACATTTTTGGGGTTTCTCTGAGCTAATGATTAAGCAAGAATGATCTAGGACTTATACTAGGGTTGCAATTGAAGCAGGAATCTGCTCCTTTATTCCTCCTGCCATGTTTGTCTCCATGAACTGGGATAAAGACTGCTCTTCCTAGTGCTTATATCTAACTCATTTCTGCCTACTGAGACTCAAAAAAATTCATAGTTTTTCATCATCTCACAAGTACTAAAGTGGAACAAAAGAACTTGTTATGCTGATAGAATTTTAGCCAATACCAAAGGAAGAATAAAAATTGTGAATGTAAGAGGACACTAGTGGGATATTTCTTCTACAACAGTATATATCCATGTCTAGCATTCCAATCCTGTTGTTAACTATAGAAATAGTAGTTAAGATCACACCATAACAGAAAATACTACTCAAAGGAACAATCTGATGGTCCTCTTTCATTGTTTGCCTTTAGCACATGAATAACACATTTTCTTATTTACATAACATTTTCTTAATAACATATTTTACCTCTATTCTGCTTCTTAGTTCCACATTGGTCTCATACCCATCATGTTCTTCTCAACTTCTCTCATTTTAAATTATCTGAAAATTGTTGTTTTCCCAGATTTATGATGCCATACAATACTTAGAATGTTACTATTAAAGATACATTTTTTTTAAAATTTCCTGCAAATTAAGATAACTCTGAGGTAACACTACATAGACTACTTAAGATGACAGGGAAAGATAATGATAAGTGTTGGAGGGGATGGGAGAAATTTGTTAGTGGAGCTGTAAACTAATCTAACTTCTGTAGAGCAATATGGAACTAGGCCCAAAGGGCTATCAAACTGAGTATACCCTTTGATCCAGCAATATTTCTACTGGGATTATATCCCAAAGAGATCTTAAAGGAAGGAAAGGAACCCACATGTGCAGAAATGTTTGTAGCAGTCCTTTTAATAGTAGCAAGAAATTGGAAACTGAGAGATTGCCCATCAGTTTGAGCAAGGGTCTTGAAATTACGGCCCAGGGGCCAGATGAAGCAACTGAGTATGTTTATCCCCCTTACCCAGGGCTATGAAGTTTCTTTATGTAAAGGCCCACAAAACAAAGTTTTTGTTTTTACTATAGTCCGGCCCTCCAACAGTCTGAGGGGCAGTGAATTGGCCTCCTATTTAAAAAGTTTGAGGACCATGAGTTGGAGAATGATTGAATAAGTTATGGTATATAAATTTTATGAAATATATTGTTCTATAAGAAATGAGCAGCAGAATGGTTTCATAAAGGCCTAGAGATGTACATGAACTGATGTTAAGTGAAGTGGGTAGAATCAAGAGAACATTGTATACAACAACAAGATTATGTGATGATCGATTCTGATGGACTTGGCTCTTTTCAACAATGAAGTAATTCAGGCCAATTCCAATAGACATGCTGGAGAGGAGCTATCTGCATCCAGAAAGAGGATTATAGGGACTAAATGTGGATTACAACATAGTATTTTCACCTTTTTTGTTGTCGTTTGCTTGCTTTTTCTTTTCTTTCTCATATTGTTTTCCTTTTTGATCTGATTTTTCTTGTGCAGCATGGTAATTATGGAAATATGTATAAAAGAATTGCACATATTTAACATATAATGAATTATTTGCTGTCTATGTTAGGGGAGAGGGAAAAGGAAGGGAGAAAAAAATTGGAACACAAGGTTTTACAAGAATGAATGTTGAAAACTGTGCATATATTTTGAAAATGAAAATGAAAAACAAAAATAGATAAACATTTTCATAGGAAACAGTTGGTCCAACTGAGGGCACTCTTCTTGTTCTGCAGTGATGATCACAGAGTGACAAAAAAAAAGGGACAGGAATATGAAACATATTAAAACATAATAAATATGAAAAATAATAAATTAAATGTAAGATATTATCCAATATTATTATAAAAGTTATGAATAGGGAATTTTTTTAAATAATGAAAATAAGACAGAGAGCAAATTCCTCAAGAAAAGTATACTATGCTGTTTTGTATTTTCATCTTTTTCTTTAGAATTTTAATATATTACCCTTGATGATTGAAAGGAAGTCTGGTGTCAAATTAAATCTGACAGATTAGATGGGTTGGTGCTTTCTCTCTGATCAGAAAGTAGAATTTATTTAAAAAAAAAATCTGCAACGACAGGTTCACCTTCTCCTTGTGGCCATTGAAAGGATTAGTCTTCTTGCAATATAAGAGTACAGTATGTTTAAGCTTGAACTTTATATCATCATCATCATCATTATTACTACTACTAGCTAACATTTTGTAGTACTGTAAGATTTTCAAGGTTAATTACATACATTACCTCATATCTTTTTTTCTATGAATCTGAGATAAATAGGAAGGTCACAGAGATTAGGTGATTTTGGCCATGATAAAACAAGAATGAAGAAGGCCTGTCTCAACTCAGGGCCAGTTCTCTATTATTTAAAATGTACATTTGCTCTAATTGAGTAGAAACAGGAAAAAATGCAATTTTAAGACCCGTAGAAATCTACAAAGGAACTTTTTAAAACTTTTCCTGGAGCCAATAATCCTCATAACTTTAGACTCTGTGGAGAGGAAGATTAGGCTAAATTCACTGTTGAGTTCTATTATGTCTTAAAAGAAATTCAATTAAATAAAAATATAAGCAGAAATTTGAAGAAAAATATAGCAATAAACTTTTGCACTTACTTTTAAGTTTAGTCAATAAGAATTTTTTTGCAATAATAATAATAAATTACACATATAAAACAAATTCACACATCATGTTATTTGAGCCACAAAACACCCTTGTGAGATAGGTTTACATGTATTATTATCACAATTTTGTCAACCAGGAATGGGTTGGGGAATGGGGGAAGGGTGAAGTTAATTACCCTTAGCTACAGAGTTTCTATCTGTTGGGTAGGACTCAAACCTCTGTGTCTTCTGACTCCAAACATAACCTTGTTTCTATCACCTAACAAGTTTTGTCTACCAACAAATTTACTGTTTTACAAGACAACAGATGTGACTATTTTAGCAGAAGCAAAGAGCTAAAAATAAATTGACAGCTCTGTAAATTAAAAATGGCTAAACAAATTGTGATACATGATAATGGGAATATTATTATGCTGAAAGAAATAAAAAATATTAAGAAAACAAAGAAATAAGAAAAGATTTCTATGAAGTTGTGAGAGTGAAATAAGCAGAACATAAGATATCATCTATTAAAACAATGTAAATAGATAACACAAAAAATAGTAATATGAAAGATTGTAGTGCTACAGTTTGACTCTGTTATGGGTATTAGAAGTATACTTATAATTTGATTGTATTGTAATGATTTTAAAAAGAAATTAGAGAAGAAAAGGTGATTCTACAGGAAGAAGAAAATGGAATTAAAATGGGGTAAATTACATCTCATGAGGAGGCAAAAAAGACCAATTGCAATTGAGGGAAAGAGGGGAGGGGGGTGAGCATTGTTAGAAACTTATCTCATCAAATTTGGCTCAAGGAGAGAATATCAGACACATTTAGCTTCACAGAGAAGCTTGTTACACCCTATAAGGAAGTAGGAGGGGAAGGGGGAAAAAAAGGGAGGCAGGCTAACAGAAGGGAGAACAGAAATAGAAGAGGAAAGGTATAAGAATGGGGGAGGGACTACAAAAGGGGGGTGCTGTTTGAGGGAGGGGGTGAGCAGTGACAAAATACTGGGAAGGAGGAAAAGGAAAGAAAAAAGTATAACTGGGGATAAATAAGATGGCAGGAAATACAGAGTTAGTAATTTTATCTGTGAATATGAATGGGATAAACTCTCATAAAAAGGAAATGGATAACAGACTGGATTAAAAGTCAGAATCCTACAATTTGTTGTTTACAACAATCTTACATCACATAGAGTGATACATTTAGAGTAAAGATAAAAGGCTGGAGCAGAATCTATTATGCTTCAATTGAGGTTAAAAAAAAAAAAAAAAAAAGCAGGAGTAGCAATCTGGATCTCAGATCAAGCAAATGCAAAAAGAGATCTGCTTTAAATAGGTAAGAAAGGAAACTACATCCTACTTAAAGGTAACATAGATAATGAAGTAATGTCAATACTAAACATTTATACGACTTGGTAGTGGTATAACATATAAATTCCTAGAAGAGACATTAAGAGAACTGAAAGAAAAATTAGACAGTAAAACTATACTAGTAGAAAATCTCAACCTTGCTCTCTCAGAAACAGATAGATTGAAGGACAAAATAAATAAGAAAGAAGTTAAGAAGGTAAATAGAAATTTATGGATGATAGACCTTTAGAGAAAATTGAATGGAGACAGAAGAGAATAAACATTTTTCTCAGCAGTACATGGAACCTATACAAAAACTGACCATGAATAAGAGCATAAAACTATCAAAATCAAATGCAGAAAAGCAAAAATGGTAAATGCATTTGTCTCAGATTATAATGCAATAAAAATTACATGCAATAAGAGACCAGAGGAAAATAGATCAAAAATTAATTTGAAACCAAATAATCTAATCGTGAAAAATAATTCAGTGTAACAAGTCATAGACACAATCAATAATTTAATCCAAGAGAATGACAATGAGACAACATACCAAAATTTGAGTGATGCAGCCAAAGTAGTAATAAGGAGAAATTTTATATTTCTAGATGCTTACTTGCATAAAATAAAGAAAGAGGAGATCAATGAACTGTGCTCACATCTAAAAAAGCTAGAAAAAGAACAAATTTAAAACCCCCAATTAAATATCAAATTTCAAAATCTGAAAATAAAAGGAGAGATTAAAAAATTGAAAGTAAGAAAACTATTGAAATGATAAATTAAACGAAGAGTTGGTTTAATGAAAAAACCAACAAAATAGATAAACGTTTACTTAATTTGATTACAAAAGGAAAAGGAAAATCAAATTGTTAGTTTTGAAAATGAAAAGGGAGAACTTTCCAACAATGAAGAAGTAATTAGAGCAATAATTAGGAGTTATTTTGCCCAGTTATATGTAAATTAGATAATCTAAGTGAAATAGAGGAATAACTATATAACTAAACTAAAAAAACTATAAAATTTTTGTTGTCCAAATTAACAGAAGAGGAAACAAATTAAACAATCCCATTTTAGAAAAGGAAATAGAACAAGCTATTAATCAACTACCTAAGAAAAAATCTTCACGGCCAGATGGATTTACATGTGAATTCTATCAAACCTTTAAAGAACAATTAATTCCAAAACTATGCAAGCTATTTGAAAAAAATAAGGAAAGAAGGAATCCTACCAAATCCCTTTTATGACACAAATATGGTAACAACCCAGAGAGGGTAGAAACCAAAGAAATAAAGTTATAAGCCAATTTCTCTAAAAAATATTGATGCAAAGATCATAAATAAAATATTAGCAGAGAGCTTACAGAAAGTCATCCCCAGGATGAGCAACTAGAATTGATATAAGGAATTCAGGGCTGGTTCAACATTATGAAAACTATTAGCATAATTCACTATATCAATAACCAAACCAACAAAAATCATATTATTATATCAATAGATGCAGAAAAAGTATTTGATAAAATCCAACACCCATTCCTATTAAAAAACATTAGAGAGAATAGGAATAAGTGGCGTTTTCCTTAAAATGATAAATAGCATCTATTTAAAACTATCAGCAAGCATCATATGTAATGGGGACAAACTATCACCATTCCCAATAAGATTAAGTGTGAAATAAAGTAGTCCATTATCACCCCTACTATTCAGTATCGTATTAGAAATGTTAGCTTTGGCAATAAGAGAAGAAAAAAGAGATTAAAGTAATTAGAGTAGGTAATGAGGAAACCAAATTATCACTTTTTGCAGATGACATGATGATATACATACAGAACCTTAGAGAATCAACTAAAAAGTATTAGAAACAATCCACAACTTTAACAAAGTTGCAGGATACAAAATAAATTCACATAAGTCAT
Source organism: Sarcophilus harrisii (assembly GCF_902635505.1). NCBI lineage: Eukaryota > Metazoa > Chordata > Mammalia > Dasyuromorphia > Dasyuridae > Sarcophilus > Sarcophilus harrisii. Next base: position 348,645,977 of record NC_045427.1, on the reverse strand, counting down.
CAGCATTTTTATACATCACCAACAAAGTCCACCAGCAAGAGATACAAAGAGAAATTCCATTTAAAATATCTTTCAATAATATAAAATATTTGAACATCTACCTGCTAAGGTAAATTCAGGAATTATATGAACACAATTACAAAATACTTTCCACATAAATAAAGTCAGATCTAGTCATTTGGATAAATATCAAAACTCATGGGTAAGCTGAGCAAATATAATGAAAATGACAACACTATCTAAATTAATCTACTTATTCAATGCCATACCAAACAAACTCCCAATAAATTATCTTACAGATGTAGAAAAAATAATAACATAGTTCATCTGGAAGAAAAAAAGGTCAAGAATTTCAGGGGAATTAATGAAACAAAATGCCAATGAAGGTGGCCTTGCTCTACCAGACCTAAAGTTATATTACAAAATCAAAATCATTTGGTACTGGTTAAGAAATAGAATAGTTAATCAGTGGAATAGATTAGATTCACAGGATAAACCGGCAATAACTACAGTAGTCTAGTGTTTGATTTGATTTTTCTTTTGCAGTAAAATAATTGTATAAATATTATATGCATATATTGAATTACTTGTCATCTAGGGAAGGCAGGAGTAAGGGGAGGAATTGGAATACAAGGTTGTGCAAGGGTTAATGTTAAAAAATTATCCATGCATATGTTTTGAAAATTCAAATGTTTTAAATAAAAAAAGAAAATCTGAGAAGAAACAGTTCAAAAAAATAATGTGGAATAATGCAAAGTAACTACAATGACTATATTATTTGATCTAGAGATTCTTTTTCTAAGCATATATATTTAGAAAGTCAATGATGGAAAAAAAGGCTTCATATAAACTAATTTTAATAGCACTTTTTGTGAGTAGTAATGAAATGAAAAATAGATGCTACAAAACACCTAAACAAATTACTGTACTTGAATATAATAGAATATCACTGTGCTATAAGAAAAAAATGAGTAAGATGATTAAAGAGCAACTTGGAGAGACCTACATGAACTGATAAATTTAAAACAAGCAGAGTCAGGAAAAAAATGAATGAGTATAACAATATAAATCGAAAGATTAACAATGGCAAAGTAGTTAAAAATGAATAAATGTCATGAAACCATAAAGAACAAAGTTGGTCACCAAGAAGAAAATGAACCCATCGCTACCACTTAGAAGGTATATATGAGTTGGGGAAAGCAGTTATCCAAAAGAGTAGAACACAAAATACAAAGTCATTTTTTCCAATGTATTCAATTTTTCTATTTTTCTAAATTTTCTTCATTTTGATTTTTCTCTATTTTTTTTTGTTTATATAGGATGACACTTTGAAGATGAGGAGAAAGGATGGAAGCAGAAAGTAGCACAAAAATCAGTCACCTTTCTTGGAAAGAGAAAATCTCAAACTAAATAGTCTAGGGAACAACATATTCTGAGGAAACAACTCTGTGCATGTACTAAGTATATATTGCCCACATGGGATCACATAAACAACTGCTATTGTACGTAGTTTGCTACCTGGTATCACTCTGCTTCAATCATAATACAAGTTGTCACTATCCCCTGACTTTTCAGGAAGACTGAAAGCCCTTAGGGGAGATGGGGAGCCAAACCAGACATTTTTAGCAGGTTCCCTCTGGGATGAAGGGTCTTATATCTCACCCAGGATTCCCCCACTATCTGTGGCTCTCTACATCTCTCCCTTTCGTTTGTTTTTAATTGAAGCAGGTATATACCAGTGGTTAATTCATCAGCATGGGAGGATTCACGCAGGCAAATTGTAATATCACACAGGCAAATTGTAATATCACACAAGTAGTAACATAACAAACAATATGAATAAACAAAACACTATAAAGTTTTCATTAGTCCCAGAAGGCAGATATAGAAAATAACTATCAATTCACAACCACACATAAACCTCCTTCAGCACCCAAGAGATAGTCCAAAAGCAATCTATGTCCATCACTTCCTATGTAAGGGAATGCAGTAATTCCTGCAGGTTTTGAAGTCCTACATCAGTGTCATTAACAATTATTTTTGATGTATTTGAGTCAGTTGCCAAACACAAAGAGTTAATTGCCAGGATCTTTCAGAAGTAGGCTCAGCCAACAATGGAACCATCCAATGTTTCTTGGGTCTTCTCCTTCGTTTCGAGGGTCTTCTCTTTTTCCATTTTTCTCCAATGGATAAGGAAGATACCGCTCATTGGCACCCATCTCATTCCTTCTCTACCTGCACAAGCAAACACTCTCCCCCAAGCAATTAAACTATCTGGTCCCTTCCATTCACCACTTTCTGGATCTCTCCACATCACCTGGAGATTATCTAAGGATATTGGAGCTGCTCACACTGGACACTGCCCTTGCGGCAGATTATGAAACCTGTCTGTCAGAGCCAGTGCATCTCTATCAAAAATAAAAAAATTAATAATATATAGTGTAATGTTCTCTTTGGGTTTTCTTGGAGGTCTCTGGGAGCAGCCTTCGTTTCAGTTTAATAACCATGACACAAGTAGCCAGGGGTTAAAGTCCAAATCCTTTATTGGAAAGATATATATCTTTCAAAATCTTGTCTCCTTTCCTGGGGCCCAGTTAGCTTTCTTAGAGGCCTATCTCTCTCCTTGTTTCTGAGAGCTTGAGCTCCTGTCTCCTCTCTGCCCTCTGAATCTCTCCAAATATATCCTGTCTAAGGCTCCTAGCTTATATGCAACACACTGAGTACAAATCAATCATTATATCACTAGGAAAACATTATTTGTTGTAGGATTAAATCAATGCTAAACTAGATTTAACCATTTTCTCCTCAATTCCACTTAGTACCTTGTTTCAAGTTCTGACCCATAACAATATAGAGTTAAGTTTAGAAGTTATCTAGGATTACCTGTGGCTCCCCCTCTCTTTTGTTTTTTGGAGAAGTGTCTTGATATCTGTTTCTCCTCTCTACTATTGTCTGTCTGTAAGGATTAATAGATATGCCAGTGGTGTGTGAAATCTGATACTGTGCACAAAACTTGTGGCACACCCCTAACTTCAAAGCCCTGAATAAAGAATTCAGTGACCATTAGGGCTGTCTTTTTTGCTTCTGGTATTGCAAAAGTAAATCCTAAAAAGGTGTTTACTACAACATGGATTTTCTAGATTTCTTTTTTACAGCAAATACAGGGGAATCCCAAGGAGTTAGAGAAGGCTGTAGATGTTCTTGGTCAAGTTGCTCCTGTACTATATCTAATATAGCCTGAATTTTTTCACTGGTTAAGGGCCACTGTTCCACCCATACTGGTGTATAAATTTTCCATTAAATGGGAACAGTTGAAAATGCTGGCAGGCCTTTGACAGCAGCCCTGCCTAAAAGGTTGAAATACTTAATTGTAATCCTCCCTGTGCCTCTTCCCCATAGATTGATGGGGATTTTTTTAACTACAAAAGGAATAAAAACTCCTGTTTTATCTTCAAATTTCCATCTCAAAGGGGCAGCACTAAGTTCACCTACTATTAATTTTCCTATACCAGATATATGGACTGGGTTTTAGCTACACATTCTCTAGTTTCCCAAATCAGTATATGGATGGAAACGGCTTTGTAAGCACTCTCAGGAGATGAAATGTTCAAGCTGACTGTGAGTGGAGGCAAGGGATCTATGTGGAGGACAGGGACAGGTTTCAATTCTCCAAGGGATATCTCAGTAGTCCCAGAAGCATATAGCTCTAGTCTTTCTAAATTGCATTCCCCTTCCCCCATAAGCTTACTTAAACACTCTCTGGGTGTAATAGCAGTTGCCATCATGCCCCAAGTGTTTTTTGCTTGGGGCCCTGGAGCCAAGTCTGCCTCTTGTAATGAGGTCATAGGGGGTGGACAAAACTGATTCGTGGGTCGTGCTGATGGTGTCATTGCCCTTCCCACTTCTCCTCCTCTTCTTCTTCCTCCTCCTCCTCCCACCCCCAAAGGCAGAGTTCAGATAGGAGGGTCAGAAGATGGGGAATACCTTAAGGGTTCATGCTCAGGTGTAGGCAGAATTGAAAATGAGCTTTGAAAGTGAAAAGCAAGTTCAACAGCAAGGTACTTAAGGTACTTAATTCCTTTTCTGCCCAACAGTCAATGGTACTTAAGATACTTAACTATTTTCTTGCCCAACTGGCCATGCCCTGCAAACCTTCTAAAGCAGTAACAAACAGCAGTAACAATCAGTGACATATTAAAAAAAAAAAAAAAAAAAAAAAAAAAAAAAAAAAAAAAAGACTTCCTTAGCTCTGTCCCACATGCTATATATTCCATGGCTACAGGCAACAACCCTCTGCTTGTTTTTCTCCTCATACTTCCTGGTTTGACTACCCAAGTTAAACTCTTTCCTTATTTTCCTTAAAACCAATTTTATTCCATTATATTCAGTTATTTGTTCTCTTACTAACTTCCACATCTCTGGCTCTAAACTCTCCTTCTTACAAAACCACAGAAACATACACTCCAGGGCATCTGAGAACCCAATGATCTGCTTCTAAGTTACCAGCAAACCTTTCTTCTCTATTAACCTAAGTAAGCATGCTTTGTACTTGGGGGTGGGGGGATGGGAGAGGTGGGAGAGGAGAGAAGGAGTGGCTCTTTTCTTAGTATTTGCCCCATTTCGGCTGAAAAAATTAAAGTGACTAGTTTAGCCCTTACTGATTCTTCTACTTGCCTATTTTTATACTTACCCTATTCCCAGGTCACAGGGACATCTCCACTGAACTCAGCTGATCACATCAGTTGAGATGCTGTGTATAATAGGATCTCACCTAGAGCCCCCACATTTAGGCACCAAATGTTGTGTCTTGCTTTCTAGAGCCCCCAAGTTGGGGTGACAAAACATACCATGATTTCTAGAGCCCCCATGCCAGGGTGGTTAAAATATACCATCTTAGTGGACAAGTGATGAGGCGAGACTCCCAAGGATGATTAAAATATGGAGTCCGTTTATTCCAATGTCTTTCCCCCTAATATATCCTCATTCCCTTATATAACCAAAGCAACACTAGGCATGCTAAGTATATACTGTGCATGTGGGACCACATAAACAACTTGCTATCGTATGTAGTTTGCCACCTGGTGTCACTCTGCTTCAATCACAATATAGGTTGTCACCCGCCCCTGACTTCTCAGGAAGGCCGACAGCCCTTAGGGGAGATGGGGAGTCAAACCAAACATTGTTAGCAGGTTCCCTTTGGGCTGAAGGGTCTTCTACCTCACCCAGAGTTCTCCAAATATCTGTGGCACTCTATAAACAGGGAAAGGAAGAGAACATTGAAGTTAGTTTCCAGAGTTTATTGCTCAGGGCTCATTACAGTGATAAGGAGGGAAAATAAGAACAACAGTGGAGATGATCTGTTGAAATGGTCAGGTAGTAATAAGATTAAAAATTATTTATCATGTTTAATATGAAATAATGACTTCATATATATAAAATGGATGTTATAACTACCTACACACACATACACACATACATATCTTTCTCAATGGGTGGAGGAAAGAAGGAGATTTTGGAATTGAAAAAAAAAATTAAATGCATGTAGAAGAATTGATTTTGGCAAACGGAAAAACCAAATCTTCATTAGAAGCTGGGTCAAGGTGACCAAAGTAGGAGGTTTTATCTGAATGTTAGGAGGAAAGGAATAATTTTTAGAGAGAGACCTCAATTTTTTCCATTAATAGCATCAGAAATTCTTGATTGAGAAAGAATGAATATGGTTCTTGTAGGAAGATGTCATAGAGACAATTAGAAAATAAAATGCTTGAACTGTGATAATGGGGCCTAATGGAGAGAAAATAGCATATTTGCAGTGACCCAATCAATCAAATCAATAAGCATTTATTAAGTTCCTATTACATGCTTTGTAAGCTATTACATTACGTTGCTAAGCATTGCAGATTAAAAAAAAAAAAAAAAAAAAAAGGCAAAAGACAATTCCCATGCCTTCAAGAACCTTAAAATCTAACATAGTAGAAAATATGCAGTTTAATATTTAAAGAGAAAGTTACACAACATAAATAGGAAATAATAAATAAAAGTAAGGCACTAGAATTAAGAGAGGTTGGGGAAGCTTCCTGTAGAAAGTGAGAATTTATTAGGTCTTAATGAAAGCCAGGAAGGTCAGTAGTAAGAGGGGGGAAAGGGAGACTATCTAGGCACGGAAGGCAGTCTGAGAAAATTCTCAGAGTCAACAGAAGGGTCTTTGCCCAAGAATAAACAAGTGGAAAATGTCACTGGATCAAAGATTTCTTGTACAGGAGTAAGGTGTAAGAAGGCTGTAAAAGAGGGAATTAGTTTATGGAGAGCTTTGAATGTTAAAAAAAAAAAAAAAAGTATTCCATATTTATTTTTTGGAGGCAATAAAAAGGCACTAGAATTTTTTGAATAGATGTAGAGGGGAATCATGATTGAATGTACTGCTCTAGGAAAATCATTTTAGTGGCTTGATGGAGGATGGATTGCAGTGGGGAGAGACTTGAGAGGTTGACACACCAGTTGACTACTGTAATAATGCAGATATTAGGTGATAAGCGCTTGCATTAAAGTGGTGGCGATGTCAGAGGACAAATGGAGGGGTATTAGAGCAATGATGCAAAGGTGAAATCAAAAGGCAATGGGAGTAAGAAATACTGAGCAATGCAGGATGACTACTATGTTGCAATCCTGAGGGAGTGGAAAGATGGTGTTGTCCTCTACCACTGTCGGAAAGGTAAAAGAGGTGTGGAAAGTTTAGAAAGAACAATAATTACTTCTATTTCCAACATTTAGACTTTAAGATGTCTAATGGAAATCCAGTTTGAGATGTCTGAAAAGCATTTGTAGATCTGAGATTGAAGGTCAAGAGATAAACTGGGGCAGGAAAAGTAGATTTGAGAATCAGCATAATAATGGGAGCTGATTGATATCACCAAGTGAAGTAGCAGAAAGAGAAAAGAAGAAAATTGAAGACAGAACTCTCAGAGACACTTACAGTTTCAAGGCAAGATGTTGAGAAGGATTGAGGAAAGAACACAGAGAAAGATTAGTCAGATAGGAAGAAGGAAAACGAGGTGACAATACCTTCCCAGAAATCTAGAAGGAAGAGAGAGCATTGAGCATGATCAGAAATATCAAAGGCTGTACACAAGTAATGAAGAATGAAGTCTGAGAAATTTTGGCAAAAGATCATTAAAAACTTTGGATAAAGCAGTTATGATAAAATAATAAGGTCAGAAGCCTTTTATTTATTTATTTTTTTTTTTTTTTGCTGAGGCAATTGGGGTTAGGTGACTTGCCCAGGATCACACACCCAGGAAATGTTAAGTGTCTGAGGCCAGATTTGAACTCAGGTCCTTCTGACTTCAGGATTGGTGCTCTATCCACTACACCAACCAACTGTCCCTCAGAAGTCAAATTTTAAGAACAATAATCATAAAATTTCATGATTTCTCTAATTCTAATAAGTTGTCTAAGATGTTCCTAAATACACATACACATATACACACATTTGCACATCCCTTTACAATCTCTAACATCAATTAGCATTTACTAAGGGTCTGTTTTGTGCAACTGTGCTAAGTGCTGGGGTTAAAGTCTAAAACAAAACATTCAACTTGTGGGGGTGAAAGCATAAGTCAGAGCAACTACAGAAAAGTAACTGGAAACTGACAATATATAAACAGAAGAAATAAAAAAATAATTTCAGGATGGGAAAAAGAACAGAAAATGTAAGAATTCTATTTAATTAGTTTAGTCCTTTTTTTTTGGAACCATAAATACCTATCTTTAAGGATATAGCCTATATAAAGTGGACTATAAATACTTACTTGTTGATTGAATAAACTGAAGGCCAAAGGAAGAATGACCTGTGTACAAGATGATATAGCTAATAATAGAACTGCACCAAATATTATTATCCAACTCTACACCCTTTGTATTGTGACATCACAATAAATAAAATAATATTAATAGATAAGTCTCTATTCGCTGGGATTTTGCAATTGATTGGCTAAGCAAACTTCATTTCCATTTAAAATGTCCATACATGCTTGACATTATATATGGTTTGTTCAGATCTGAATCAATAAAGGCTTTACTAAATAGCTGATAGCAGATAATTTACAATTCACTTTATAACAACACTATTTTATCATGAACTCCCATGATTACAAGAATAACATCCCCATTACTCAATCAAATCTCTCTATAAAATAGCCTGGGCCTGAAATTGAAATTCACTTCAAATAACAACTTGCCAAGTTTTTCACCTCTATTGTTGACATAATTGAAGGTATTTTTTCTAAGAAAAATTGTCTAGTATTCCTTGATCTGGTAGCACAGTGCCTGTTATTTGGAAAATAAATGCAAACACTGTCATAATCCTAATATCCCACACAAAAGAGATTTGTCTATCACCTTTAGCAAACATATAACACAAATATACAAACATGCATGTAAAAAACATTTAATGTGAGAAGAAAACAGATATAGCAAATCCCACCCAATAGGATTCCATATTCATCTGTAATGTTCTGATTGGTTTCTGGAGGTCTCTGGAGCACCCCTCATTTCAGCAGAGTAATCATCATCAGAATAGCCAGATGTTAAAGTCCAAATTCTTTACTGTCTCCTTTGCCTGGTGCTCCACTAGGTTTCTCATGACCTTCAGATGGGACTTGATTTCAGTGGAGAAATGCAGGAGGCCAGCGACTCTGATGGTGTGAGATGGAGTGAATCTCTCTTCTTGGCTCCAAGAGCTTTAGCTCCCACCTCCAGTCCTCTGTGTTCTCTGAATCTGTCTCCAAGCGTGAACCAGTCTCTCCCAAAGTGCAGGAAGGAGAGCCACCAGGAGACTGATTAAAAATGAAATGTCCCTGGCTGAGTTTGTCCCAGCTTTATATGCTCTATTTTAATTACATCATTACAGGTGTGAATCTTGTAGAATAGGTGTCAATTTTGTAGAACTAAGTTAAGTACTAAGTACATGTACTGAACTAGAGAACTATTAAGCACCTCGCTAAACTAGATAACCATTGTCTTATCAATTCCATTTACTTAATACCTGGTAAGAATTCTTGTTTCAAGTATAGAGTTCTGGCCCATAACATTTATCCACTTCAATTTCATGACAAAAAATGATAATAGAATCAAAGAATACAAAGGAAATCTGCATACAGACCCTGAAATCCCAAGTAAGGAGTGAGGGGCAAGGGGAGAAAGAGACCTTTTGATCTGAATCTCAGGATGCTTCCAAGCCCTAAGAATCAAAGAATTCTGGAAGATTTATGCTTAAAAGAAAATAGAGACCATAGAATGTAGAATGTTAGAACTAGGAGACAATAGAGCATTGAATGTAAAATCTAAAAAAGAATTTAAGAACACTGAGCAAAAAACTGTCAAGAACTAAAGAAAACTCAAAATGTAGAAAATCAGAATTAGTAGAAACATTAGGATATGAAATAACAGAGGCTGAAAGAACTCTAAAACATCAAACTTAAAATATTAAGAACTGTTTTAGTCAGTAACTATTACTTCTACAAGTCAGTTCGTATATCATGTTAGCCTTTCCAGAGATTCCTATATTATAACAGCCTTATAAGGCGTTATGATCCCCATTTTATAGATGAAGTAAGTAAGGTTGAGGGAGATAAAAATACTTGCTTTGGTCATAAATGTAGATTCACAAATCACGATGTGAATTTTGATATTGTTGATTACTAATCCAATGTTATAATCCCAAATTCAAACTAGATAGGTGCATGGAAGAACATATCATAAAAGACTGGGAGGGACATAGAAATGATCTATTCTAATCTCTAGGAAAGGTAGATGGCACAGTAAATAAAGCAGTGGGTTGGGAATAAGGAAGACTCTTCCTGAATCCAAATCCAACTCCAGCACTTATTAGCTGTGTGTCTCTGTGCAAAAGAAAGATTAATTTATTTAACTCTGTCTCATTTCCACATCTATAAAATGAAGTGGAGAAGGAAATGGTAAGCCTTTCTAGTATCTTTGCAAAGATACTCCAAATGGAGTCACAAAGAATCAGACACAACTGAAAAAATGATAGAACAAGAAAGTCATTCCCCTCATTTGACAGAGCTGGACCCAAATCCAATATGTGAGAAAAGAGGTACTCAACCAATGGTGCAAACTCTTGAACCTGAAAGGGACTTCCAGACTCTACATTTAGGGAAAAACAGAAGAAGAAAAAGTTAAAAGTGGAGCACTCTTGACAGAAATTAAACAAAGATTCATTGACATTAGGCACAGAAATATCCTTGAAGCAATTTAAAAACATATTTTAAGTTACTGAACCATTTACCAAAGACTTAGTTTTAGGTGTATTTTATTATTTTCCCCTGCTTTTTTGACTTCACCTGAAGCATAATAGATTCCTGTTCCAGCCTTTTACCTTTACTCTGTATGTATCTCATTATTTTAAATGTGTTTCCTGTAAACAACATATTGTGGGGTTTTGACTTTTGATCCAGTCTGTTATCGGCCTCCTCTTTATGGAGGAGTTCATCCCATTCAGATTTATGGTTAAAATTACTAATTCTGTATTTCCTGCCATCCTAATATCACCAGATTATGCTTTCCTTTTTCTTGCCCTCCTTCCCCCCTTCTTTAGTATTAAACTTATTGGTCCCACTTGCATCACCCAGCTCTCCCTCTTTAGTATCCCTCCATCTTCCCTTTGAATCCCTTCCCCTTTCTTGTACCCTTCCCTTATTACTCTTTTTCCTTTTCCCTTTTCCTCTCCCACTTTTTAATGAGGTGAGAGAAGATTCTCTGTAAAACAAATGTTAATTATTTCCTCTTTGAGCCAACTCTGCTGAGAATAAGATTCACATAATGTTCCTCCCCCTCTCTAAATTCCCTCAGATATGATAGGTTTCCTTTGCCTCATCATCACTTGTAGTTTCCCTCTTTTTATCTCCCCTTTTCCCTTTTTCTGACATTATCCCCTTTCCATTTCTACTTCCCTTTTTTATGCTATATCAGTAAAATCAAATTATAGATGTGGTTTTTATGTATCTCCACAACAGAAATGCAGTTCTGTTGTTGGAGATCAAACTTTTTGTTTAAGTCTGTTTTTTTCTTTAGAAACAGATGGAATTCCTCTGTTTCATTAAATGTCCATCTTCTTCCATGGAAAAAAATGCTCAGCTTAGCTGGGCAGTTTATTCTTGGCTGCATTCCAAGTTCTTTTGCCCTTCGGAATATCAGATTCCAGGCCCTTCGATCCTTTAATGTTGAGGCAGCCAGATCTTGTGTGACCCTTATTGTGGCACCTTGGTATTTGAAATTGGTATTGTTTTTTTCTTGGATGCTTGTAGAATTTTTTCTTTAGTCTGAAAATTCTAAAGTTTGGCCACAATATTCCTCGGAGTCTTTATTTTAGGGTCTTTTTCAGAAGGTGTTCGATGGATTTTTTCAACACCTATTTTACCTTCCGGTTCTATTACTTCTGGGCAGTTCTCTTTAATGATTTCCTGTAAAATAGTATCTAGGCTCTTTTCTTCATCATAATTTTCGGGTTATCTCTCCTAGATCTATTTTCCAGGTCTGTTGTTTTTCCAAGTAAATATTTGACATTTTTTTCCAATCTTTCATTTTGTTGGTCTTGCTTGACTGATTCTTCCTGTCTCAATGAATCAATCATTTCTATTTGTTCAGTTCTGATTTTTAGTGAGTTATTTTCTTCATTAGCTTTTTTTACTTCTTTTTGTATATGTCCAATTGAATTTTTAAATGAGTCGTTTTGCTCTATGGAATTTTTTTCCATTTCACTATTTTTTTTAAGTGAGTTATTTTCTTTCTCCAATTCACAAATTCTGTTTCCCTGCACTTCTTGGGAGTTTTTTTTTACCTTTTCCAATTCACATTTCAGGAAGTTATTTTCTTTTTCCACTTTATCAAATTTTTCTTTTAGTTAGTTATATGTCTTTTCTGTACTCTATTGCATAGCTTCTCTTTCCTTTCCCCATTTTTCTTCAAGTTCTCTTTTAAGGTTTTTAAGAGTCTCTTCTAGGAGAGCCTTTTGTATTGGGGACCAACAATTGTCTGGACACTGTCTGCTCTTAGTCTCTTCAGGGTTGAAAAGCTGTTCTCTTTTTGAGTAGAAACTATCAATTGTCCTTTTGATTTTCTTACTCATTTTGTTAAAGCCTGTAGGGTCTGCCTTCAGGGCCAGGAGGTTACCAGCTTCCTCTGCAGAGCAGTGAGAGGTGTATGGATGGGTAGCTGTCCTGCTAGCCAGCCACAAAAAGCAGCGAGGTAGTGGAGTGCTCTGGGAAAGAGTTCCCCACCAGGAAGTAACTCAGGCCTGCAGGGCAGAACTGGGAAAGTGCCCTGAAAAGAACCCCCACTGTGTAAGATAATGACTGCCCTGGGGCTGTGGCTTTTAGCAGTTGAGCAGTGAATGGATTTGCAGGGACTGGAAGTGTCTCTGCCCCCAGAACCACAGTCTGCTGGGGAAGTTCTATTGCCCCAGGCCGGGCGGGCAGGTTTGTAACTCACCCCACAAAAGCCCCCAACTGTAGGATGTGGCTGCAGGGCTGCATTTCAGTCTTCCTGAGTCACTTCCGGGTTTGAGTAGCTATAGCCAGATCTTGTTAGGTTCTGGCGTTTTTTTAGAGTACCCTCTGTTTTAGGGTTTAATTTCTCTGCCAGTTTACTGCTTTGTAATCAAGGCAGCCCCCGGTCTGCTCAGGATGCTAGTCTCTCACTGCTTGTGCTAGTCTGTTCCTGGCCCCTCAGGACAAACCTTTCCTGGCGATCTTCCAGATTGACTTCAGCTGGTAAATTGTATGCTTGTGATCTTCATGAATTTAAGCAGTGAAGAGGTATTTCTGAGGCTGGATAAAATAGTTGGTTATGAGGGGAAGGAGAGGAGCTTAGAAAGTCATGTGTGTTTTCTCCGCCATCTTGGCTCTGCCTCCTTAACTTCACATTTTATTATTTTAACTACTTTGAAGGTACCAGTGAATAACTCCTGGCTTTCACTAACCATGTCAAGTGTTTTATAATAATCAATAATAAAAATATAAATAAATATCCTTAGTTTTATTGTACTCCAAACATTGCATATGCAAAAACAATTATCTACAATAAAGGTTACAAGATGATAAATCATTATTTCTTATTTTTATTCATCTTATTCTGCAATCTGATACACTGCAAACTTAAAATCTACGGGAAGGGAAGTAGGGAGGAGTGAAGGAAGGAAGGAAGGAAAGAAGGAAGGAAGGAAGGAAGAGGAGAGGGAGGGAGGAAGGAAAGAGGGAGAAAGGGAGGGAGGGAGGAAAAGGAAGGCAGGAAGAAGGAAAGGAGGGAGCGGAGGGAGGGAAAGAGGGGAAGGAGAAATAAATCATAGGTCTCATTTCTATTCTTATCCCTTCAGAAGATAGTACTTCTAAAATGATATATTATTAGAGTTCAGAAAGACCCTAGTGACCACATATTCCAATTTTATCACTTATAGATGGGCAAATGTTGGTATAATAGAGAAAAAGTAGTTTATGAAAGATCTCTTGGGTAGGTAGCATAAAAACCAAATTGAAATCTAAGTCTAGGCATATAACACAGCTATTATCTGAAAAGAATTGATGCTAAACTGGAAGGTTGAACACCAATTGCAAATATAGTTTCACAAAAGCTCAGCTGTTTGCAGCATTGGTTGAGTACCAGATTATTTACTTTGAATGACACTGTTCAGAAAACTTTTATATTTAAAATGCTGAGGCTAAATGAGATAATAGGTGTGAACAGACTCCAGGCTTTTTCCCAAGAAAAAAAGTGCCATGTAGATATTTATTGTTATCAATTTCCCTATCAGTGGTAGCAAACGGGAACTTTAATTTAAATTGTAAACCAGCCTTATCAATAAAAATGTACTTTGTAACTGGCAAATGCTAAAAACATCCCAATTGCCTTTCTAGAAGAAATGAACACATATACATACTAAGATAACCTCAGTGAGGATTGACTATGAAACTTTTCAATCTTCAATGGATCTTTGAAGACTCAGAGATCCAAATAAGAGAATTAAAAAACAGGAGCACTTCATGAAAAATTGAATAGCATACAGTTTAAGTCCATCAATAGATAAATGTCTATCCCCTGATAAGGAATATACCAAACTATAAGGTTAAATCAATAAAAAATCTGGGAGAAAAAGAAACAAAATTAATTTTTTTTTAGTTTATGGGATAATTTCTATAAGATAATACAATAAAAAAAATATTTGGATAACTTCAACTTGCTATTCCTTTCAAAACCACAAAATTATCATGTAAATTTTTTCTTTCCCATTTTTCTTCTCTACTATATTATTATTCCCTCTAACTGAAATTTATATAGTGATTTAAAACTTATAAAGCATTTTCTTCCCATCACCCTTGTAAGACAAGTAATAAAAATATTTTTATTTGCATTTTATATAAAGGGGTAAAATTACTTATTCATGGTCACATATCTAAATAAAAGAATAAGGCAAGCCTAATTTTCTTCCTTCCAACTAGAATATTTTTAACAGCATTAGATTAGAATGAGTTTATTTGGTATAATTATTGTATTGTGATATCATTTCTGCTTAAGTTTCAATTTGCAATTCTTGATGCATGGGATAATTAAAGACCATTTTAAAGTCAATGTTGCCAGAACTTTGAAAAATGTAATCTCAATTTACTAAAGATACCAATTTTATGCAACACCATAGCTTTTATTATACAATCTTAAAATGCCCTAAAAGTTTGTTATCTTAATATTTGGTATCATCTTGATGTTAAACATCAAAAAAGATAGGCCATCCAGTCCAACATGGAGTAAAGAATGAAACTGAACCACGAATAGAAAAGCAGAATGGGAAAGTGATTTTTGCTTTAGCTTTCAAAGTATTTCACTTTTCTAGGGCTCAATTATCTTGTCTGTCAAGTGAAAAGTTAGAAGAACAAGATCCAATGTGGATAAAAAAGAATCCACATACAGTAATCTGTATATAATAGCAGTTTTTATAGTACCAAATAACTGGGGGGAAAAATAGAAGCTCATTGATTTTGTAATAGCTAAATGAGTTGTAGTGTTTGTAGTATTCTAATTGAAAATTACTATGACATAAGGGATGAATACCAGTTTGGAGAAGAAAGGGGGACAAAGGTGAACAATAAGTGTTACCACTCTGAATGAAAAGAAAAGAAAAAAGAAGGAATAATAGACAAAAAGCACAGCTTTGTAAGTCATATGTTGAATTTATTATGTACTTGAAAAGAAAACTCTTAATAGAGTCTCATACTTTTATAATGTTCCTTTTCTGGGGGCAGCTAAGTAGAACACTGGCATTAGTCAGGAGAACCTGAGTTTAAATCTGATGCCATAAACACATGAAACTTACTAGCTGTGTAACTTGATTGTACTACCACCACAACATTCCTTTTCTGTTTCACCAGGGATATAGAAATTTTTGTTATTTTTCTTGTTTATATTCAGAATAAAAGGAAATTGGGAAAAAATAATCACCATGAATATAGAGAAGCATGTGAAGACTTATATGATGTAAGATTGAAGTTAGGTGAAGAAATTGGTTCATTGTGTTGTCATCATAATGTTGTCACATAATGACAACAATATAAATCAGTGGAGAAAAGGAAATGAATTCTGCAGAATTATAATGATCATAATTGCACCAAAAAAAATTATACCTTTTGTTTCTTCTTAGTAGTGGAGAAACAAAAAACTTCTGAATTGCCCTGTTTAATACACATGACATCAACAAAATAGTAAAGTACAAATCAAATTAAAGACGATTTAAATCCTGAATTGAATTGAAATGAGATTCTATTATTTCAATTAGGCACCAAGCATTGTGTTTATATGTGTACATAGACTGCTTTTGTAGTCAGACAACCTGGGCAACAAGCATAGCCCAATTCAATTGAATAAATATTTAGTAAGCTTCTATTATGTTCCAAGTACTGTGAGAAGCTTTGGAAAAACAAAGTTTAAAATGTAAATAGGCCCAAAGCAAAGAAAACATTCTCAAAAGAATTCACATTTAGTCATACCATCATGCTCAAAAGAGTCAAGCTTGGAAGCTTACTGTCTTCCTTGGCAATTCCCTCTCAATCATCCTACATATCCATTTTATTACCATATCTTGATATATGTATTCTTTCTAAACAATACTTTCGTTGCATAAGCCCTTATTATCTATCTCATTCCTTCAAAGGTCTTCTGACTTGTCTCAAGTCTCTCTACTAGTCCATTCTCCTCTTAGCTGCTAAAATGATCTTCCTAAAGTGCAGTTCTTCCTTTGAAATTCCTCTAGTCATTTTATTTTCCTCTACATATATTATCATCCACAGTCTTTCTTGCCATTTCTACCTACCCACAACAGTCCATCTCCCAATTTTATATCCTTTTACTGATGCCTCTATAGCTAGAATTCTCTTCCTCTCCATCTCAACTTCCTGCCTTTCTTGACTTTAGAGTTGTATTATTTCCTTCCCAGCTGTAATTTTTTTTTCTTTATTAGCCCTAACCAATCTTCTTTTAGGGCCTTTCTTCATCTCTCATTTTAGACTATATTGTTCTGATATTACATAGTTGTTTGTATATAGATTTTGCCAATTAGAAAATGAAATCTTTTTATATATTGATCAATTCTGAAGAATGTGGCTCTTTTCAAAAGTGATGTGATTCATTCCAGTTCCAGTGGGTAATGGAGAGAATAATTTTTATCCAGAGAGTGTTCTGTGGGGTCTATGTGGGTTATAACATAGTATTTTCACCTTTTTTGTTATTTGCTTGCTTTTTGTTTTCTTTTTCATTTTTTTTATTGATATGATTTTTGTTGTGCATCATGATAATTGTGGAAATATGAATAAAAGAATTGTACATGTTAATATATATTGGATTACTTTCTGTCTCAGGGAAAGGATGGGGGAAGAGAGGGAGAAAAAAATTGGAACACCAGGTTTGAAAGGTTTTCAATTATCTCAGCAATTCTTATTAAGTGGTGAGGTTTTGTACCAAAAGATTGAATATCTGGGTTTATCAAACACTAGATTACCATGGTCAATTTCTACTATGTATCATATATTCCATCTAGTTCTCATTGATCCAAAAATTCTATTTTTTTTTGCCTAGTATCAAATTGAGTTCTTGATATCTCCTTTGTAATATAGTTTGAAAAATTATATTGTTAGACCATCTTCCTTCCCAGTTTTTTATACTTATTCCCTTGATATTCTTAATTTTTTGTTTTTCCAGATGATTTTATTATGTTTTTCAATTCTATAAGATAATTTTGGGGTAATTCAATTGATATGGGAATGAATAAAGTAAATTAATCTGAGTAGAATTCTGATTTTTATTATATTGACTCATTCTACCTAATTAATATTTGTCCAATTATCTAGATCTGTATATTTGAAAAGCATTTTGTAATTATACTCCTATAATAACTATGATTGTCTTGGCATGTAGACAGCCAAGTATTTTAAGTTGTGTGTATCTATTTTTAATGGAATATCTCTTTATAACTCTTCCTGGGTATTTTGGGTAATATACAGAAAAGCCAAAGACCTATGTGTTTTTTTTCTACAACTTTGCTAAAATTATTAATTTAACTAATTTTAAAAACTGATTACCTAGGGTTCTCCAAGTTACCATCATATCATCTGAAGATACTAATTATTTTTTGTTTCCTCATTGCCAATTTTTATTCTTGGAAATTGTTTGTCTTGTCTCATTGTTATACTAGCATTTGTAACACAATATTGATTAACAAGGGTGATACTGGATATTCCTGCTCTACTCTTGATCATTTGGGGAAAGTTTTGGGTTTATTCCCATTACAGATTATGTTCATTCTTGGTTTAAAATAAAAACTTATTATTTAAGAAAGGCTTTATTGGTTTGTTTTCTGGTGTTGTTAATAGGAATGTCTATTGAATTTTGAAAAAGATTTTTTCTACATCTCTTGATATAATCATATTCTTTTTGTTGTTTTTTTGTCATAGGTGTGGTTAATTTTTTTTTCATTTAACAGTATTTTTTGCAATTACATGTAAAGATAGTTCCCATTATTTACTTTTATAAGATTTTGAGATTCAAATTTCTCTCTTACTCCCTTCTTTCTCCAAGACAACAAGCAATCTGATATAAGTTAAGCATATACAATCATATTAAACATATTTCTATAATGTGAAAGAAGAATCAGAACAAAAGAAAAACCATGAGAAATAAAAAAAAATAATAAATAAAAATGAAAGTAGTATGCTTTGATCTACATCTAGTCTCTATAATTTTGTTTTGTTTTGTTTTTTGTATGTGGATGGCATTTTCCATCATAAGTCTTTTGGAATTGGCTTGGATCACTGTATTGCTGAAAAGAGCTGTTTATTAAAATTGATTGTCACACGATATTGATTTAACATCAGTTTATGTAAAATTGGCCACTCATCAATTCTGATAGAACAATAGTATTATATTACATTCATACAGCACGATTTTTCAGCCATTCCCTGAGAGGAAATCCCTCAATTTTCATTTTTTCCCCAATGTGGCAAATATGCTGATGGTTTGATGAATAATCCCCTTCACTCATGGTATAAATTCCACTACCTGCTATAATCCCTTTAATGGTGTTTAATTTAAAATTTCCATCTAATTCTTTAGTAGGGAAATTGGTCTATAGTTTTCCTTCTCTATTTTAGGATTTAGATATCAAAAGCATATTTGTGTTATAAAAGAAATTTTAAAGAGTTCCATCAAATAATTTGTACAGTATTTAAATGTTTCATTTTCTTTATTTCTTTTCTTTGCTGAGGCAATTGGGGTTAAGTGACTTGCCCAGAGTCACACAGCTGGGAAGTGTTAAGTGTCTGAGGTCATATTTGAACTCAGGTCCTCCTGACTTCAGGGCTGACGCTCTATCCACTGTACCACCTAGCTACCCCCCTGTTTCATTTTCTTTAGAATTCTCTTCTAAATCCATCTGTTTGTGGGGATTTTTTTTCTTAGAGAGCTTTTCCAATATCTTTTTTTCTAATATAGTGTTAAATATTTTACTTCTGTTAATCAGGATAATTGAGATTTTTCTAAATCTTCATGTATTTTACTTAGATTGCTAGTTTGGCTGGTTTATCACTGGGTAAAATCTACCCAAATAATTTTTTTAATTTCATCTTCATTGGTGGCACATTCATCTGTTTTATTTTTGATTTTTTTTTAAATCAAAGTAATAAAGGGCTATTTATTTTATCCATTTTTCCACAATACCACTCCTGATTGCATTTTATTTTGGTGCTTAATTAGAGATTTTTAATTTATTTTTTCCTAGCTTCTTTTTTAGTTGCATACTAAATTCATGCATAATTAATCTACTTTTGATTAATCTGATTAAAAAAATTATAGATATACATTTTCTCCCAAGTATAACTTTGCTTTCCTCCCACAAATTTTGGTATGTTATCTTATTGAGGTACTTCTCATTAAAGAAATTTTTGGCTGTTTCCATGAATTATTCTTTGACTCACTTATCCTTTGGAAATATGTAGTTTTCAATTACTTTTTCATCTATGTTTCCATGGCCTCTAACTGAGCAAAATTTTTTATTGCATTTTGATCTAAAAAGGATGAATTTAATACTTCTGCTTTTCTACATTTGATTGTAAGAATTTTATGCCCTAATACATTTTTTAAAACAAAGGTCCTGTGACCAACTAAGGAAAAAAAAGAAAAAAAAAAAATATATATATATATATATATATGTATGTATGTATGTATGTATGTCTTGCTATTCCATTCAATATTTTTCCAGAGGTCATCAGTCATCATACCTAAATTTCCTAAAATTATATTCATCTCTGTAACTTCTTTCTTATTTATTTTATCCAATTTCCTAAGAATGAGGTTCAAGCACTGTCTGCCATCGTTCTCCCATTTTTTCCTCAATTATAACATCTCATCTTTGTGTACCTCTTTTACATGAGATAGTTTTGAACATTCTTTGTCTTCATTTCCTCTTCTTCCAGTGCATCATACTTTTTCTCCCATCTATTATTTAAATATCATCTTTACATAATTTATTAACTATTTTGCCCTCTGTCTATATTTATACTCCTATTGGCATCAATCATAACAAAATTCTTAAGAGCTACATGTATCATCTCCTCATACAGGAATGTAAACAGTTTAACTTTTTTGAAGTCCTTATGATTACGCTTCTATATTTACTGTTTTATAATGTTCTTTTAAATCTTGTCTTGGTCTTTTCATCAGGAATGCATTATTTCATTCATTAATTCATTAATTTCTCCCCCCCGGAATATTATACTCAGTTTTGCTAAGTATTCTTGGTTGTAATTCTAGTTCGTTTTTCTTTCTGGCTATTATAGTCTAAGTCCTCTGGTTATTCAACATGACATTTACTAAATCTTGTATGATTCTGACTGTGACTTCTTGTATTTGAATGTTTTCTTTCTGAATGTTTTAAGTAATTGTTCTTTGAAGTAAGAAAGCTAAAATTTGGATATAATATTTGTGGGCATTTTTATTTTGGAGTCTCTTTCAATTAGTGATGAGTTGGTTCTTTTAATTTCTATTTTTCCTCCCAATTCTAGGATATCAGTTTAGTTTTCCTTTTTAATTTCTTAAAATATCATATTCAGACCTCTGGCTTTCAGGTAATCAAATAACTCTTGAATTATTTCTCCTCAATCTATTTTCCAAGACATTTTTTCAATGAAATATTTCATACTTTCATTTAGTTTTTTTTTCATATTTTTTATTTTGTTTTATTGTTTATTGAAGTCTCATGGAATCATTAGCTTTCACTTGCTCATTTTGAAGGCATTGTTTTCTTCACTGAGTTTTGTACTATCTTTTCTCTTTAACTAATTCTTTTCAAAGATTTTTTTCATCAATGAGGTTTTATACTTCTTTTACCACCAGTTGAGCAATTCCAGTTTTTTTTTTTAAGATGTCATTTTCTTCAGTATTTTTGTTGTCTCTTTTGTCATTCTGATAATTGCTTTTTATAATTTTCTTCTATGACATTTCTTTTGCTTTCTGGTTTTAAAAAGAATATTTTATCTCTTTAAGATTTTATTGTTTGTTTTCTATCCAATTCATATTTTTCTTTGAGGCTTTCCTTATAGATATTTTTTCTTCATAGTCTTCTGAGTTCTTTTTAAAATAGCTTTTTGTATTATTATTAAAGCTTTTTATTTTCAAAACATATGTATGGATAATTTTTCTGATCCTTGTATACTCTTGTGTTCCAAATTTTCCCCTTCTTCCCCTCATCCCCTGCCCAAGATGGCAAGTAATTAAATATATGTTATACATATTAAAATATGTTAAATCCAATATATGTAAACATTTGTACAATTATTTTGCTTCACAAGAAAGATAAGATCAAAAAGGAAAGAAAATGATTAAGAAAATAAAATGTAAATGAATAACAACAAAAAGAGTGAGAATGTTATGTTATGATCCATACTCAGTTCTCACAGTCCTCTCTCTGGGTGTAGGTGGCTCATCATGAGATCATTGAAACTGGCCTCAATCACATCATTATTGGAAAGAGCCACATCTATCAGAATTGATAATCATATTATATTGTTGTTGTCATGTATAATGATCTTCTGATTCTGCTCATTTCAATTAGCATCAATTCATCTAAGTCTCTCCAGGCCGCTCTAAAATCATCCCCCTGATCGTTTTCTTATAGAACAATAATATTCCATAATACTTATCTATCATAACTTATTCAGTCATTCTCCAACTCATGGACATTCACTCAGTTTCTACTTTCTTGACACCACAAAAAGGGCTGCCACAAACATTTTTGCATGTGGGGGTCCCTTTCCTTTCTTTAAGATCTCTTTGGGATATAATCCCAGTAGAAACACTGCTAGATGAAAGGGTATGCACAATTTGATAATTTTTTGAGCATAGTTCCAAAGTGATCTCCAGAATGGCTGGATTTGTTCATATTTCCACCAACAAAGTATTAGTGTCCCAGTTTTCCCACATCCCCTCCAACATTCATCATTATCTTTTCCTGTCAGTTTAGCCAGTCTGAGAATTGTGTAGTGATACCTCATATTTGTCTTACTTTGAATTTCTCTGATCAATAAGTGATTTACAGCACCTTTTTATATGACTAGAAATACTTTCAATATCTTCTGACCATTTATCAATTGGAGAATGGCTTGAATTCTTATACATTTGAGTCAATTTTCTATATTTTAAAAATAATGCCTTTATCAGAACTCTTTAATGTAAAAATGTTTCCTAATTTATTGCTTCCCTTCTAATTCTGTCTGTATTAGATTTGTTTGTACAAAATCTTTTTAGCTTAATATACTCAAAATGATCTATTTGGTGTTCAATTATAAGTTCTATTTCTTCTTTAGTCACAAATTCCTTCCTTCTCCACAGATCTGAGAGGTAAACTATCCTATGTTTTTCTAATTTGATTATAATATCACTCACTCTTTATGTCTAAATCATGACCCATTTTGATTTTATCTTGGTATATGGTATTAGGTGTGGGTCAGTGCCTAGTTTCTGTCATATTAATTTTCAATTTTCCCATTGATTTTTGTCAAATACGGAGTCCTTATCTCAAAAGCTGGGGTCTTTGGGTTTGTTGTTTGCTGAGTTCTTGATCCTCTTTTTCACTGTAGTATATTTTAGGGTCAGGTTCTTTTATTATTTCCTAGTTTTTTCAGTTTATTTCTTAACTTTGAACTTTATATTAAAATGTTTTTTTTACCATCCCAGAGCAAGGAATGGAGGGTCCAATTTTTCCCATTACTGTTTTAGGATCTAGTTCTGGCAGTTGAAAGCTTTCTGTGCTTCTAAGATATGACCCAACCCAGGGAGAGGTATAGTCACTGGGCCTTGGAAATATATGCACTACCCTTCCTAAGGGCCCTTGCTCCCTTTGGATAATAAGGGACACTGCTCCAAAATTCTGACTGAAAGTAATAGTGATTCTCAAGGCTTCTTTAAAGCACTTACTCCTGTCTGCCCTTGTACTGTGACATAGAAGTGGATGTAGACAATGGATTTGATAAGGAGCCACTCATCCTAGGTCCACTGCTAGAAAGCACTTTTTTTATTACCAGTTTCTGATCAGTTGTCCAATCCCTTTAACATCTAAATTGAGAAGTCCTAAAGTTGGTGTTGTTGATATGGCCACATACATTCTAAGATAGTTCTTATTCTTGTGTCATCTATCACTTCTTTCTGACTTTTAATATGGTCTTGGACTTGAAAAATGTCTCATTATGACTTCTTGTCAGTTCTGTTGCTATGAAGTTTGATCTGAGGCATCATTTTAAAGTTATTTGGAGGGGAATACTGGGAGAGCCCATCTGTAGTGTTTTCTGTGCTCTTTCATCTTGAATTCTCCATCTTGACTCTCCTGTGGAAGCTTCAAATGTCATATCTCATATGTCATAATCTCTTATCTCTCCTCTGACAGTATAGTTCAGGATCAAATCAATGCATGTCTAAAATACTACAATAGCCAGCTAATTGGGTTCTCTGACTCAAATCTCACTGTACTCTAGTCCATCCTCCACTCAACTACAAAATTAATCTTCCTAAACTGCAACTTTGAATATGGCATATACTCATTGAATCAAGACCAGTGATTCCCTGTTGAGACACTCCAGTAGTTTTTTCTGTAGAATCAAATATAAAATCTGCTTAAATCTTTTAAAGTCCCTTTATAACATAGTCTCCTACTACCTTTTTATTGTTCTCACACCTACTTCCTCTTATGTATTCTTCAATCCAATAGCACTAGAATCTTTCTTTTTTCTCCAAAATGACATTCCTCCTGAATCTGAGTATTTTCACTGATACTTCTCCATGTCTAGAACTCTTTGCCTTCATATTGGAACACTACCCCTCTCTCTTCTTCTATGCATCCTTTTTTTTTGATTTAACTTTTTTTATTTTTAATTTTTTTCCTTTATTAAAGCTTTTTTATTCTTCAAAACATGTGCATGAGTGGATAGAGCACCAGCCCTGAATTCAGGAGGACCTGAGTTTAAATCAGGCCTTAAACACTTAGCACTTCCTGTAATGGGCTGAGGCTTGAGTTGATGCACTGAGGTCCCAAGTACATGAGGCTAACTAGTAATTGAGCTATACTCTATTAATATACATGATTGGATAAGAATGGTCCCTGCCCACTCTCCGTGCAAGTCCTGATGTGTTGAATAGGAAATGACGATTTTGGTGGGTGGAGGCAGAGAGGGAGACAGGAAGAGAAGCTGGGGGAGATTGGGCCTGGGTTCGAGACTCCTAACTGCTGGTTGTGTGGCTGCTGGTCTAGCTAGCTTCTTGACTCAGCTGCACACATTGCTATCCCCGATTCTCTTCCACCTCCGATCTTTCTTCACTGAGAATAAAGACTGACGATTTTCCCCTAACCTGAATTCCTGTCTCCTGCTGATTTAAAAATACACGATCTTCACAACTTCCCTAGCCGCGTGACCCAGGGCAAGTCACTTAATTCCAAATGCCTCAGCAAAAATAAAAATAAAAATAAAAAACAATATGCGTGGACAATTATTCAACATTAATCCTTGCAAAACCTTGTATTCCAATTTTCAACCATTTTCTCTACCCTCTCCCCTAGATGGCAAATAGTCCAATATATGTTAAACATGGCAGAAATAACATGTTAAATCCAATACAATTATCTTGCTGCATAAGAAAAATCAAATCAAACAAGAAAATTAAAAAAAAAGAAGCAAAGTAAAATGCAAGCATACAACAACAAAAAGAGTGAAAATGCTATGTTATGAACCAAACTCAGTTCCCATAGTGCTCTCTCTGAATATAGATGGCTCTCTTCATCATTAAACAATTGGAATTAGTCTGAATCATTTTATTGTTAAAGAGAGGCATGTCCATCAGAATTGATCATTATGTAATCTTCTTGTTGCCATATATGATAATCTCCTAGTTTTGCTCATTTCACTTAGTATCAGTTCTCCAGGCCTCTCTGAAATCATCCAGCTGAATTTTTTTTTTTTGTACAGAACAAAAATATTCTGTAACATTCATATAACATAATTTATTCAGCCATTCTCCAATTGACGGGCATACACTCAGTTTCCAATTTCTAGCCACTACAAAAAAGGGCTGCCACAAACATTTTTGTATGTGTGGGTCCCTTTCCTTCCTTTAAGATTTCTTTGAGATATAAGCCCAGTCATTTCTGCATCCTTAATTCTCTTGCTTCCCTCAAGTCTCAGTTAATGTTTTTCCTTCTATAAGAAGTCTTTGTCAGTCCTCCTTAATCTTAGGTTGAGATTTTCTATCCTATTTGCACACAGTTTGTTCCATATTATCTCCACCATTGGATTGTCACTTCCTTGAGTCCAAGTACTCACTGTCTTTTGTCTTTCTTAATATTTCCACTATTTAGCACAATGTCTGGCATATAATATATGATTAATAAACGTTTACTAACTATGTGAAGGACTAACAGCAGAGAGAAAAGATTGAAATAAAAAAAAACCTACTTAGAAATTATTGTAGTAATTCATAAGTAACTGAACTAGAATTGTAGCAATATGAGAATGGGGGTGATATTTTAAAACTAGAATTAATAGTCTTTGGCAACTTATTAAATGTGAGGAATGAGACAAAAGGAAAAATCAAACAAAGATGACTCTAATGCTTTGATCTTGGAGGACTTAGACGATGAATGAAATTCCTGCACCAAATAAAATATACTCAACTCTGCAGAATTTCAATAACAGGGATCTGGACATTTGTTTTGACAAGCTCTTTTTTCTTTTCTTTTCTTTTCTTTTTTTTTTTTTTTTTTTTGTCAGTGAGTACTACTGAGCTCAGAGTTTACACATGGAAAAACAGACAGGAACTAAAACCATATACTTTCCCTGGAAACAAGTATTCAAAATATACTTTGGTTAATGCTTTCCCTCCTATTTATATGCATATATTCTCTTTCTGTACTTGTGCTCTTGTCCTTCCAACTATTCATAAAAAGAGGGGGTCCTTTTCCCTTACATAGCATGGAATCTCCTTTCCCAATCATGTTTGCCCTTCATAGGAGGAGATACTGCCACAGGCACCACCAAGTGATGGAAATTATATGTCTGTTAGGGACTGTGTTAACCTGAGGAAAAAGTAGATGAGACTTAATTCAGGGATTGTTCTGTTTATTTAATATAGTGCAGGGATTATTGTCAGTGTGATAGACTATAGCTGCTGAGTGGAGCTCCTGTAAATGTTTCCTATTCTAACTCTTAAAACTCAATATCAGTTCAAATCTTTGCAATGAATTCAATGGTATAGGGAGGTCTCAGGAGAATCTCATTATGTGAATAGAAATTCACAATTCAGATTGGTTGCCTGAGATCACTGAAAGTTAGTCAAAAAATATTTCTTGAGCCTATACTATATTCCAGGCATTCTAAATATTCACTTTTTACAGTAATACTTTCAAGTTTTCCCCTAATTCTAGGACATTACTTCTTTTTATTATCCTCAATTTATCTTGTAAGTGTTTATATGTGGTTATTTGTATGGTCTCTTTCATTAGATTGTAAGCTCAATGATTACAGGGATTTGCTATTGCCTTTTCTGTATCCCATATACTCAGAAGGTGCTTAAAAATATTTACTATCTCACTGAATGTACAAATGATAAATGACAACTTGCTGGGTTGAATATAGACGTATTAATCAGAACCCAGACTTGAGCTCAAATATTCTTAACTTCAGGGCCAATTCTGTAACTACTATGCCTCTCTGAAAATATGTCATTCAAGGTCAAATAAACAAAATCAAATACATATTCAGCTCAGTTTTGGAACAAAAGAAAAAGTATTATAAAATAGCAACAATATTTCTATAGCCCTTCAAGATTCAAAAATTCATTCCCTCAAAAAATCCCTGTGATTACTATACAAGTATTATGATCAGCATGTCACTCTGTTGAAAATGTTGAAATGTTGAAAATGTTGCACTCTTCATCCACAGATCCACCATCCCTTCAGATTTCTGTATTCCAGTTACCCCAATCTGATGACCACATAACCCAGACTTAAAATCATCTCTGACTTCTCTTTTTTCTACATCACCCATCTTTATTATGTGTTTCCTCCTTTGCACTCACACAATTGTTAGCTTCAGACAAGATTTCACCCATTAAATTGAAGAGACTGCAAGTAGTATACTAGTTTTAATCTCTCCCTCCTCCAGTCTGTATTACTCTCCATGGTCCAGGTCTGATTGTATTCTTCACTATTCACAAAATATTTAGTGGGTGGCAACTTCTTATAGGATAAAATAGAAACTTTTTAGGCTGCCATTTAAAGCCCTCTGTAATCTGATTCCAAATTATTTTACCAGTTTTATATTAATCCCTTTCAGTACTTTATGTTCCAAGTAAAATGGCCTAGTAGTTATTTAAAAACAAACAAACAAACAAACCTCAGCATTGCAACTCCCATTTCATTACCTTCACACATAACCTGTCCTCCTTGACTGAAATGAACTTTCTACTTTTTTTATGCCTCTCAGATTCTAATTTCATTAGTATCTCAAGTCAGGTGTCACTCTGAATGAGAAATCTTCCAGGATTACTTCTTTAGGCTTTGCTGCATGCCCCCTCTCTAACTAGTTGTTAATATTCTGACCATCTTCGAATTGCTTTATGTTTACTTCTCTGTGTGTGTGTGTGTGTGTGTGTGTGTGTGTCTGTCTGTCTGTCTGTCTCTGTCTCTCTTTTCAGCACAGAAAAACAAAATTCTTTAGAATCAAGGATTGGTTTTACTCTTGGCTATGGCTTTGTATCCCCAGTTTCTTGCACATAGTAAATAATAAATGTTTGCTGATTGGCATCAACAGAGGTATTTGATCAGGAGAAATAGCAGGCTCAGTATGCCCAACTTAGAATAAAGCATCTCATATAGTAGAAAAAACACTCAAATTTATAGTCAACTCTTACCTCTAATTACATGTGCACCCATCGTCAATATGGTTAAAATCACTTGACTTTAATAACCTTCAGTAACAGCCATAGTTCCTAATTCACAGGGATTTTTAGAGAATTTGATGTAAATTGTGTCCCCTTTGACTTTTGGGGGGCCCTGAAGCTTAGATCTCCTTTTGGTGGGGA
Source organism: Sarcophilus harrisii (assembly GCF_902635505.1). Lineage (NCBI taxonomy): Eukaryota > Metazoa > Chordata > Mammalia > Dasyuromorphia > Dasyuridae > Sarcophilus > Sarcophilus harrisii. The sequence goes on along the minus strand of NC_045427.1, from coordinate 348,617,804 downwards.
GTTCCTGGGTCTCAAGCTCTTCCAGCCTCTTGGGAGGAGGTATGCTCTTCTGTTCACAAGGGAAACACCCAAGATAAGTAATCAGTTTTCAACTGGAAATCTAGGCCTGGGGCATTGTCAATTCCCAGCTAAGTAATCTCATTCAATTTTGAATTGAATTGAAACCCAAGCTTTAGGCTAATAAAAGACCACTCTGAACCCAGATCTTTGCAGACATCCTAAATAGGATCATGCCCACTAATGAAGATATCTTCTCAGTGTAACACACCTTTGCTTATTCCCTGACCACTAAGAAAGCTGATTTCCTAACAGCCTTCTACAGACTTCCTTCTGTCTTTTTAGGGGAAATAAAATTCTTTTTTGCCACAGGTTTGCGAATCCTTTCATATAGGACCTGCTGCTCCAACCAGAGGGCATCTCCCACCCCAATTCTCACACCTCATCATTTGGTTCCCTGACCTCATCAAATCTAGTAATATTGTTATCTATATTATCATCCTGTCCCTGAAAACAGGAAGATGTTTTCATATCATAATAGCATTCATATAGCATTTAATAAAAGTTTGAAAAACATTTTATATGTATTATTTCATTCAATTTGATGAGGTCAGGGAACCAAATGATGACACAATTTACATCAGATTCAGACCTGAATGAATTTCTGGATACGAAAACAAGGTCAGCAATAAATAGTTCTATATCCTTGTTTTATTCAACTTGTATGATTTCAAGGAACCACATTAGTATGAAATTACAATGAAAAAAAATCAACAAGCATTTTTTGGAGGGAATTGACTGGATGGAATTAAATGACATTTCCAAGATCACACACCTAATATGTATCTGAGGCTTGATTTGAACTCAGTTCTTGAATCCATAGCTGCTGTTCTATCCACTGGGACATCTAGCTGGTCCTTTTAAAGTGCTCACTATGAGCCAGGCACTGTGCTTAGGAAACAAAGAGCAAAAATTATTGCTGACCTCATGAACTCACATTATAATGTTGAAGATATTTACATAAATAGATAATGTAAAAAAAAATTGAGAGCAAATGGAATGTAACCTTGCAAGTTTACATGCAAGTGGGAGCAGGGGAGAAAAAGATACGAATTCTGAAATGTGGAGGCAAAGAAGCAAAGTATTCCAGACATGAGAGTCAGACAAGCAAAGTCATACACACAGGAGGTTACATATAACATATCATATATATAGAACATTAAGTATATGAATAGGCTGCATGGTATAGTGTATAGGGGAAAGACTTTGTAAGAAGACTGAAAAGATAGAAAGGGGTCTCTTTGACAAATTAAAAGGAGGGGGATATAAAAGCTAAAAAAAAAAAAAAAAATTGGGGCAGTACACCCAACTAACATGATTAAATCATCTACATCAGAGTCTATATTTTCAGGAGACTTGGTATAGATGAGGTCTCCTGCATATAATATATTCACAATAAATGCAAATATACAATACTCAATCCATAATAGCTTTCTAATAATATTGTGCCCTACAATTTCAGACATAATCCTTGTGGGATTTCCAGGTTCTTAAAAGCCAGAATATTTTTTTAAAATGTAAGATCTTCATGCTCCTGTGGGCAAAAACTCTGGCATCATTTACACTTTTAACTTTCTGTGGTTTATCCTTTAAAAATCAAAATAGAATATATTCGGTGTTACTTGCATTGGGATATATAAATGATCTTCATAATTGTGAAATAATGAAATATATATTTCCATCATACAAAATAACAAATATTTTGATTAGTGAGGCTTTATACAAAAGTCTCTGCCACATTGCAAAGACAACAAAGCCATGTTTAATCAACATATAAAGCTTGAAGCTTCTTTTCCCTGCAAACTTCTGACAAGAGTTGTTGTATGGCCTTCTCTGTGACATCTAGAAAAAAATCTCAATAGCCCCTTATAGAATTATCAGTTTTCATAAAGAATTAAATAAGTAGCAACTCCAAAATAAGTTAATATGACTTCACCTGGAATTAAATTTCTAGAGGAGGGACAAGGGTTTAGGGTTTATTGTGGTGTTCTCTTCTTTTGTATAATATAATCCCTCTCTGAGAGCAGGTTTCTGGGGAGGTTTTTTGGAGGCAGCCTTAGTATCAGTTCAGATCAATAATCACCTCAAATGCAGCCAGCTGATAAAATCCAAATGTTTATTTTCTCCTTCTAAGTCTTGTCTTTTTCCTTGGGCCTGGTTAGCTTTCTTAGAGGCCTCTCTCTCTGCTTGGTTCCAAGAGCTCTGCAGCTTGTCTTTTAGCTCTTCCACATTTTGCCTCCAACTTGTGGCTTCTCAATCTCCAACTGGCGCTTCCCTCTCAATCTTTTCAACTGAACTCTCCTGACTGAGCTCAGCCGTTTTTATGCTCTTTTAGAGGTGTAAACTCAAAGACTGACTCCTCCTCTGAGAGTGGGATTATGAGAGGTGAATTTAGATATCTCATACTGAAGCCTGAAATCTCCCAAAGGTGTGAACTAATGTGTGAGCTAATGTGTGAACTCTCAAAGGTGTTAACTTAAGCATTGTTTCTATCAATTCCATTGAGTTATCACCTTGTTTTAAGTTCTGGCTCATAACAGTTTATGAACTTTCTAAGCAGAATCTTTGACTAGCATATTTAGGCTATGATATTACAGATTTAGTACCCCAACATATAGCAATACTTGTAAGGACCATGATAAAACACGTGCCAGGAACCATCAATTTGTATTTACTATATTACTACAAATACTATATTTACTATATACATTTGGCACAAAGTGGAACTGAAATACTACTTAAATGTAGACAATATCAAATGCCCATCGGATTGTAAAATAAATACAGGGACATTAAATGTACCTACCAGAGATATAGACAGGTGTGTGTGGGTGTAGGTATGATGGGACAAAGACAGACAATTTGATAATTTAAAAGGATACAAAGGGAGTCGATGATAAGGGGATCAAAACACCTATATGTTGACAGGCATTTTTAAATCAGTGAATAATTGTAAATATAAGTTATCTTAAGTGATTTTGTCCTTTCAGACCCTATTTTTAAAGTATTTTCATCATGTGCAGTCCCAGTCCTGTTCTAGGATACAAAAATTCATACAATTGCCTTGTAATTGTTTATAATTACCATTACAAAAATATATTAATATTCTGTGTTAGAATTCAATTCAATTCAACAAGCAGCACCGGTTACAAACCTCAGATGTGCCAAGTCCGATGAGAAGTGCTGTGCTATTTAAAAAAAAAAAAAAAAGTCCTCTTTTGAAAGAGCCTATCTTTATCTGAGTAGGAACAACACTAATAAGGAAGTAAATAAAAATTACACCCGAAATAATGTTGAAGATTAATTTCAAGAGGCAAAAAGAAAAGCACTAAAATGCAGATCATGGATTCTCAAAGTGTGATTCATGTGAGAAATGGATGAGCATTTGTTTTCCACAGTTATAAGAATTAAATTGGGGAAATGAAATTTAAATTAGAAAAGTGAAACCTACAAGGACATCAAGGAATAATCAAGGATGGAAGTTTATCTTCCCCTTCTAGAATGTAAGCTCCTTGGGGACAAGGACTGACTTTTATAATCAGAGGTCACTAAAACTAGCTTAAGATTTGAAAAGAATCTTTTATTCCCTAACTCTCCACTGTTAACTTCCTCTTCTAGAATGTAAGCTCCTTGGGAGCCAGGGTTGGCTATGTAATGAGGGGTGGAGATTCATTTCTCTAACATCCAATTAATGAGGAATTGGGAAAGGGACTTGTGCTTCAGGATAGAAAATAAAATGCTACCTTTGGAGTTTTCAAAGGAGTGCTTATTCACCTAGACACCCATTCTTGCAAGAGTGGAAAATAAACTTTTCCTGCATTCATCAGTGAGTCAGTGGAGTTCTTGGTAAGATATTTTGTTTCTTACATCCATCTACAACTGAGACACCCCCCACAGGGAATCCATGAAATAAAAAAATAAGGTGTTATTTTTCTATTAAAATACTCCTCTCTTTCCCCAAATATCTACGGAAAGGCAAATTTGCTTCATATACTTCAACCAAAAAATATATTCCAACAGATTAAATGGAGAAATAAATATGAACATTTAGGTGTCTTTTACTGTTAGACATCAAAAAGATTTGCAAAAAAATGTACTAAGTGCCACAGTAGCATTTGTTTAAGAAAATAGTAATTACTATTAAAATGTTATTTTTTAAATCAATGAGTTTAACATTATTTTTTAATGAATTAATAAGTATCTTTAAAAGACATCAGTTTGGGGGCAGCTAGGTGGTGCAATGCACCAGCCCTGAAGTCAGGAAGACTTGAGTTCAAATCTGGACTCAAACACTTAACACTTCCTAGCTGTATAACCCTGGGCAAGTCACTTAACTCCAATTGCTTCAGCAAATATATAATATATATATATATATATATATATATATATATATATACACACATAATATACATCTAAAAATATATATAAACTGATATATATCATATAATATATAATATATATATATATATATAAATTGATATGTACATATATCAGTTTAATTTCTAATAGAATAAACATCTACAAATATAACTAATATAAACCAACACTTTTTGAGGTCACTTAGTAAATTTTCAGAGTATAAAGAAGTCTCCCAAATAGCTTAGAGGATATAGAGAGCACTGTTGCTGACAGCTCATAGTTTCTTGAATGCCTGTATGGGTTCTCTATAATTTTTTCACTGGAGAAGGAGAATGAGGAAGGAATTTTATTTCTCATTGCTTAAGATGTCTACTTTTAGAAGCTCCACACACCCTTCAATTTGATGCTTCTAGCTGTGAAAGCACTAGTTTTGGAAGACTGGAATTTTATTTTATAAAATTAAATAGGTAGGAGTGAGGGCCTATGGAACTACTTGATTAATCAAAATGTGCTATTTAGGGCACAGATTTTGTAAGATTGTCTTTGGCTGCTCCAAGTCTTCCTTCAGTCTTAATTCTTGGCTATCTTACTGTTGTAAGATATATAAGACTAAATTAGGTTGCTAGATAACTGGGCAGTTAATATACACACATGATCAGAAGATAATTTTATTCTTTATGGACAAAAAATTTCCATAATACCATTACATACACACACACACACACACACACACATATATATATACATATAAAATAAAATACTATTACAGGATGTGGAAGTGATGACCTGAGTTCAAATCCCCACTCCTCCTATTTATTAACCATCAACAATAGGCATGGCATTGAAGTTCTTTTGAACCTCAATAATATCATAGTTAAAAATAAGGATAATAATAATACCTTTAATACTTTACAGGATTGTTATGAAATTCTAATGAGAAAATATAAATGAAGCATGAATGATGTGATCATTGATTTAGAGTTTGAAAAGAACAAGAGTCAGAGTCCAATTCCTTCATTTTACAGAGGAAGAAAAACTAACAGACATCAGAGGCAAGATTCAAATTCAGGACTTTTAGAAATCAAATCCAATTCTTACTCTGCATACAAGCTCACTTTCTGAAAATTTAAATTGCCATGTTAGTTATTTCTGAAAGTCTATCAAACTGCTATAAAACAAAACTAGTATTACAAAAAAGCATTTTTAAAAATTAAGAGAGCATCTTAGCAAACTATAATACAAATACAGTCCTAATATCTTAGCCAGAAGAACATAAAACAAAAATAAAAAATAAAATTAATGAATATGAATTCAAAACTTAAAAATAAAATCCTACCAAAGAAATGAGAGAACTATATCTAAAAACTATAACCAAATTTATATGAGAGATGCAGGGATGATACAATATTTTATGATCAAATCATTATCCATTTGAAAAAGAAAACTGGTTGCCTCAATGTATGCAAAATGAATTTAACAAAATGAAAAAGTCACTTTTGCTTTTTTTTTTTAAAGCTCTTCTTTTGGTATCACTAAAAAAAAATTTACCATAAAAAAAACAAAGACAGAAAAAAAGCAACAGGAAAATGATTACTCTTATCATTATTGTATAATTTATAAATGTTAGCAATATCAAATATAAACATAAATGCATATAGATAAAGTATAGATAAAAACTAGTCATTTTAGATTACACAGTATTTTTCTTAGAAAATTCCAGGAAAATTGATTGTATATACTTGTAATTCCAGATACTGCTGAGCTAAATACTTCTGAGTATCATGCAGTATATCTGAAGCCAACTAAGAATCTATAGAAAATCAAGAACTAGTAAGTTGAACCAGTCTACAGTGATTCAAAAGGCATAGGAAGGGGCAACTAACCTGAGTTCAGATTGTGGTAAGTCATTGCTGCCAATCATTGAAGTGGAGGACATCTGGCCCGCCTGCTGACTAGTAAAATCATTTGGTCTGGTCCTCCCAAGACAACTGCAGGTGTCAACCACTTCCCACTGCCTGAGTTCTTTAAGATAATAATTTTGAATGGCTCTTGAATTAAGTTATAAATATCCAAATGGCCTTTGGCAGAAAAAAAGATTCTCCTTTCCAGCATTAGAGGAATTTCTACAAGAGTGGTTGCTGTACTTCCAATCTGGGCAAGACAGGAAGACAGCCCCCAAAATGGCTTATGCATTCAGTAAAGACATTAATTAAAATAATATTAATAACTGCACCAAACTTTCAGACTACAAAATAAACTCTGAATGGGAAAAACTGAATGAAGACCTCCCATCATAATGTGTCCTTGACCTATGCCCTAATTGTGACCTGAGACTTTTCAATAAGTTGAGCTATAGTGAAAAGCTGCATTTTTTTTTAAGGTAAACAAACACCCTCTTAATTAGCATTTAAGTATTTAATGAGTAATGAGTTTTTTATTTACTAATGTTCTTTTTTTTTGGGGGGGGAGATAGATTTCTGCCTTTAGGGTATAAGCCTGGACTCCCCCAGACCATGGGAAAAAAGGTGTGTGTGGGGGAGGGGAACTTCTGTGTTAGGGTCTATATAATTTTGTGTTTTTCAGTTTGTGCTTTGCTCTCCTCTATTGATACCTTGTCTGTGGGAGTTGCCCTGTCTTGGGAGATCCTAATAAATCTTTTTTTTTTTTTTTTTTCCCATTTTACCTTGATAGTCTCTGATTTTAATTTGAGTAAAGGTCACTTTCCCACACAAACTGCAAAACATCAAAAGCATTCATATGAATAATAATTTTAAAAATACAAGAGACAAAACAGAAAGAGAAATATTATTCTAAAGTACAAAATGCATACAATAGAATAGAATCAGCAATCCATCAAAGGACACTTGTTGAATCAACTGAAAAGTATTCCTTAAAGGAAAAAAGAACTTAAATAGGTGGAGGAATATTCAAGACTGAGATGACTTATCCATCTCAATACAATAAAAAGGACAAAACAATAAAAAAAAATGTACAGTTTTTTTTTTTATTTAATAGCCTTTTATTTACAGGATATATGCATGGGTAACTTTACATCATTAACAATTGCCAAACCTCTTGTTCCAATTTTTCACCTCTTACCCCCCACCCCCTCCCCCAGATGGCAGGATGACCAGTAGATGTTAAGTACATTAAAATATAAATTAGATACACAATAAGTATAAATGACCAAAACGTTATTTTGCTGAAAATGTACAGTTTTAATGAGAGAACAATGAATACTATCCAGAACAGTGTAATAATAACAAAAACTTTGAAGAAATGAATGATTTAAATTATAAAAGGGAAACAAAGAAAATGCATTGGGATGGAGGGAAGGAAAGAAACTATTATAAATCAAGAGCTATCAAAACCCTTTGTTATTGATTAAAACTAAAAGTAGATCAATGAAATTGACAAGAAAAGAAAATGAAAATAATGAAATTCAAGGCAGCATTATTGAACCAAACTAAACTAAAAAATATGAATTACATAGGAAAAAACTAACTTCTGGAAAAAGTACAAAGCTGTCTAGCAGAAATTAAACTTAGTTCAAACCCTTTTAGAACATAACACAATAAATCATAAATGAATGTGAATTCTAAGAATCATACAATGGAAATATTAGAAGAGAAGCAGATAAACAGATTATATAAGTTCATATTTATGTGTGCGTATTCTTAACTGAAACAATGGTTAAAGGCAATTGGAAAAATTTCTTTTTTTGTGTGTTGCTTTTACAATATGGCTAATATGGAAATCTGCACATGTATAATTCATATCAAAGTACTTGCCTTCACAAGAAAAAAGTTAGGAAGGCAGGCGGAAAGAAAGAAGGAACTTAAAAATTATGAAGAATGAATATTTAAAGTGCTTTTATTTAAAAAGCATTCTTTTAAAAAATAATGAATGATGAATATAAGGAAACATTGGAAAGCTTCACATTATCTGATACAATGTGAAATAAGCAGAACCAAGTAAAACTATACACAATAATTATAAGAACTTAATAAAAATAATAACCACAAAACAATCAAAAGTGAGTATTGCAAAAATTACAAAGAACAAGTATTGATCCAAAGGATAGATAAGAAAAGACACCTCTAACATTCTCCTTCAGAAAACTGGCAGATACAATCACAAATATGTGATACCATTTCATAAATTTTCAGATATATATATACTTTAACAAAAGTATTTATTATTTGAGATGTCATTCCAGAAGAGAGAGAGAAATATTTAAAGGAAGAAATTTTGGATATGTATAAAGTAGGATCATTTTCAAAAATAGAGAAAAAGTGATCATATAACTAAAATAAATCAAGATATTACAGAGTTAGAACGTATTCAAATATTATCAATGGAAAATAAAGCTTCATGTCACAAAGATGTTAAGTTAAAGAAAATTCAGGACATCAATTTGAACCAAAGATTGCTTTGGTCATTTAATGTTTATAGAGATCACTGTTTGGAGTAAAGAAATATTTACACAAATCTCCTTTCCATTGACCTCTCTAAGGTAGAGTAGACCTGAGTAGACCTGAGCTGGATAACAAAATGCCTTTCTATTCCATGTAGTATTTTTGTAAGTTTGTAAGAGTGCGTGCGTGTGTGTGTGTGTGTGTGCGTGTGTGTGTGTGAATACATATGTAGAATGATTGAGATAATTATGAGACAGAGATAGAATAAAGTTGAATGTGATTTATTTGAAACCGTTGCCACCTTGCTACAACCCAGGAGGATTCCAATGCACTTTGTGCCTTCCTTTCTGCTAGTATTTTATGTATTTCTGATTATTTCTTCAAAGAGAAGAGACAGTCAAGTAGAATACTGCTGCAGACTGAATACATACACATACCAATAAATACACATACATATACCTGTGTATAGTATGTATACAGGACAATATCCCTTTTCTCTCTCTCTTTCTCTCTCTCTCTCTCTCTCTCTCTCTCTCACTCACACACACACGTACAAATGTCTGTCTCTATCACAATACGTATACATATATACGTGGGGGGGGTATATATATATATATATTTGCTACAGCTGTATTCTACTAAGCTGTCACTTAGAAGAGATATTAAGAAACTCAGTAAATGCTTAAATAAAAAGGAAATGCAAAGCAGATGCTTTGGAATCCCTCTTGAGCTAAAGCAGGTGCCAGCACTTTCAAATGAATCATGTTTCCAAGTTTAAAAGAGATGTCGCACACCAATACATCCATATGCTGTGTCCTGCTGGGGGCTCCTGGGGCTTCCGGAAATTACAAACAGTCCTTTCTTCCTGTCCATGTTCCACTGAGCTTGATCTTGACAGAAAAATGAAGTCATCTCCTCTCCACCATGGGATTACTTCCCCAAGGAATGGCTGGACTAATCTGATTCGAGAGTTGTTTCCCAGAGGATAAATTACAGAACACATTTAAAAGAAAACTGTCTGATTTATGAAAAATGGAACAAGACATTGAACAATGAGGCAAAAGATTGGTGAAGGAACAAAAAGTGATCCCTTGGTTGTCTCTCAGAGGAAATAGTTAGGTACAGTTGAAAATAGAAAATAGGCTTTGCAGTAAAAGAGACCTACAGTTCAAATCCTATTTTGTCAATTACTACATGTGTAAACCTGAGCACTTACATTTTACAGGCTTCTGTTTTCTCATAAGGAAAATGTGGACATTAAGTTGGAAAGTCTTTAAGGAATACTTCTCAGCTTTAAATCTGAGATTCTTTGACTCATCTATCAATCTAAATGAAAATGAAGTTATGGTTGAGAATTAAAAAGTCATTTTTCCAAAGAATAAATGCAACTCTAAAACAGACATATAAGAACATACTTCATATAATTTTGTGTAGAGGTGGGAGGCCCACAATTCTATTAAATTATGAATATTTTCAGAATTTGTCAATGTACTGTTCAGCTTTGCTGATTTCTCTTCTTTCACTTTTTTATCTTTAAAATATTATATGAGCTGGCTTCATAATAGGAGATGAAAAAACACAATAATAGAAAATTTAGTGACAAAAATCAACAATTAAAAAAAATAAATCATTGGAAACTTTTGAAAGGATAGCTTAATTGGAAGGATTAAGTCAGAAACTAGATTAAAGACAGGTTAGAAGTGAGATAACATGACAGGAAATGTTTTGCATAACTTCATATGTGCTTTCTAATGGGGATTAAGAGTGGGACAAAGGAAAGAATCTAGATCTCAAAGTTTTTTTTTTAATTTATTATCGATTTTTATTGACAAAACATATGCATGGGTAATTTTTCAACATTGATCCTTGCAAAAACTTCTGTTCCAACTTTTCTCCTCCTTCCCTCTACCCCCTCCCCTAGAAGGTAGATAGTCCCATACATGTTAAATATGTTAAAGTATATGTTAAATACAATATATGTATATATATTTATACAGTTGTCTTGCTACACAAGAAAAATCGGATTTAGAAAGAAGGTAAAAATAATCTGAGAAGAAAAACAAAAATGCAAGCAAACAATAACAGAAAGAGTGTAAATTCTATGTTGTGATCCACACTCATTTCCCAGTGTTGAACTCAAAGTTTTAAAAAAAATTTTTTTAACTATTTTAAATATAACTGGGTAAAAATAAAAATATTAAATCAATTTTAAAAAAAGAGGTGAGAAGTAGATAAATGGAATCAGAGTATAGATAGTTTATTAGTCATCAGTTGAAAGTTGAGAAAAAGAGTAGCTATAGATGTTGTGCCACAATTCTCATTTTGTCCTGACTCAGTTTCCCTAATTGTTCTGATTAAATTTCCCTAAATTGTCCTGCCTCAGTTTCCCTGAACTGTCCTGCCTCAGTTTCTAATTGTTCTGCTCAATCCTGCAAAACCACCCCTCCCTCTTAATCAGAAGAATATTTGATAAGGATAAAGAATGCCTCTCCCCATCCCAATCTATCAAAATGTGAGATACTGTTTTATCAGATGCCTCTCCCCATCTCCGGTGCTTCCCCCCACCCTATCAGAGTTCCGTTCCTGCTCTTAGCACTCTGACTCTGCCCCTGCCTCTGTCTACCCCCTGTATCTGAGCCACATGTATATATGTCATTGAGAATTCACATTCCCTATTGGATTCTTGGAGACTATAGACTATTCAGCCCTGGGACTAAACCATGGATCCATTTGGCCCCAGTAAATCTCTCCCTTCCAAATAAAATATTAAAAATTCTCTAATCTCTATCTTGCCTCAGTTTCTCCAGCATTACACAGAGGATGATTGGTTTAAGAGAGCCTTTTTCTTTTTAATAAAGGTGATACAGGCATTTTTTTTTAGCAGCAGAGATGGAGCCAGTAGATATAGAGAGAATTAAATTAAGAATAGAGGAAATGATAGTGAATACAGTTTCCTCAAGAGATTGGGAAAGGTTAGGAAATTTACAGGTCTTTGCATCAGCAAGCAGAAAAGGTAGAAAGCTATCTGAATTATGTGAGATAAGGGGAAAGGGAGCAAGAAAATTCCAGTTTAAGAATTCACTTAAGAATCACTTAGTCCAGAATGTTTGTGGCAGCCCTCTTTGTAGTGGCTAGAAACTGGAAACTGAGTGGATGCCCATCAGTTGGAGAATGGCTGAATAAATTGTGGTATATGAATATTATGGAATATTATTGTTCTGTAAGAAATGACCAACAGGATGATTTCAGAAAGGCCTGGAGTGACTTACACGAACTGATGCTGAGTGAAATGAGCAGGACCAGGAGATCATTACAACAATACTATATGATGACCAGTTCTGATGGACCTGGCCATCCTCAGCAATGAGATCAACCAAATCATTTCCAATGGAACAGTAATGAACTGAACCAGCTACGCCCAGAGAGAGAACTCTGGGAGATGACTAAAAACCATTACATTGAATTACCAATCTCTATATTTATGCCCACCTGCATTTTTGATTTCCTTCACAAGCTAATTGTACAATATTTCAGAGTCTGATTCTTTTTGTACAGCAAAATAACGGTTTGGTCATGTATACTTATTGTGTATCTAATTTATATTTTAATATATTTAACATCTACCGGTCATCCTGCCATCTGGGGGAGGGGGTGGGGGGGGTAAGAGGTGAAAAATTGGAACAAGAGGTTTGGCAATTGTTAATGCTGTAAAGTTACCCATGCATATAACCTGTAAATAAAAGGCTATTTAAAAAAAAAAAAAAAAAAGAATCACTTAGTCCACCCGCACATTTTATAGAGAAAAGGAAATGAGATCCATAGAACTGAATTGTTTTGTCTCCATTGTTTCAAATAGATCCAGGAATTTAGCCTAGATGTTATCAAAATGCCGTTTCTTTTCCACTGCATCATGCTCCCTGAAGCACTGTACTCATGTCCTGTGGCTTAAACAAATGCTTCAGAGAAATAAAAAACAGACCACTATATATTTAGATCTTTAAAAGACCTTAGAGGACATTTAATCCTGCCGTTCTTACCCCTTATTTTACAAATGGGTAAATCAAAAGCAAGAAAGAAGGGATATTCCCATGACCATACAGAACCAGTGTTTAAAGGCAGGCCTTTTACCTCCAAATCCTATGCTTTTTGTACTATACTTTAATGCCAGAAACCCCCTTCATCGCTTAACCTTGAAGTTAAGGATTTACTTTATATTTAACTATTGATATGACAATGAAAAGCCTTTTGCTGTTGCTCATTATTTTATTTCCCATAATAAAACCATGTTTGAACCAAATTTGGGATTATTTTGTTACAATAGTATTCTGGTGTGAGGCAGAGGCTAAAGTGTTTATGTCACAGAATTTCTTAAGGTACAGTTTCTACTCTACATCAATTAGATAAATCCAGGAAAAAAACTGTCCCCTGAGTATAAGGTTGCATTACTAAGTGTATCCTGCTTTAAGAATGGGGATAACTCAGGACATACTGCCCTTATAGTCAGAAACAATTCAAAAGATACTCATTCTTTTATGTACAGGATCATCTTTGCATTTCAAAGGAAGAACACTAATTTTTTATCAATTTCATGAGTTTCCATAACCAAAAATGATATTTCATATGTCTAAGTAAGGAACATAATGAGCACAAAAAAAATCAAAATTGCAGATGACTGAAGGAGCAAAAGAAATATAATGTATATAAGGGAGCTATTGAGTATCTCCAATTTTGAAGGGAAGTTGGCAAAAGAGATGTGATTAAAAGAGTCAAAATAGCATAATGCTTAAAATGTTAGACACATGGGAAGGACTGGATTTTAATCTCACCTCAGACTTGTACTAGCTGTTTGATACTAATGAAATTTCTTTTATCTGTAAAATGTAAATAATATTAACACCCATTAAGAGGGTTAAGAAGCATAAATGATAAATTACATAAAGTACTTTGCAAATTTAAAGTGATGAGGATGACAACCATTATGATGATGATGATGATGAAAAATACAAAATATGTGTGTAATTCATGTATTGAAAATGAAGAGAAAAAAAAAAAAGAAAAAGAAATTCCTAAGTTACTGGAATGGTAGCCACATAATGTGAAAATACACATTAGGTAGAATATCTGTGAAATATTTAAGTAAAAAAATAGTCAAGAATTACTTAAGATGAGAAGGCATAGAGAACTGCTACCTTCAATCATGCCAGTGATATCAGAGCCATCTAAATATTAAAATATAAGTGAATTTTCTCTATTTAATCTCACTCTACAACTTCTATAGGTTAATTCTATAAAGAACTATTTAAAGGAGCAAACATGAAAATGCAGCACTCATTCAGCCTTCAGTATAAAAAATACAAATGCATCAAGTAATTTGCATTACTTAATTGCATTACTTAGAGAAAGTAATTTGCAAAAAAACAAAAAAGAATTTTTGTAGTGATAAATTTCATTGTTTAATCATTCTCTACTTAAAATTTGTATATGTAATCACATGAGTTTGCCATAATTTCACAATTACTATTATTTACCCTGATTTTCAGATGCAGAGATTCCCTAAGAGCAATTAAAGAGGGAAAAGCATAGACTTATGAAATCTGCTACAAATATAATACTGACAAGAAAAGTGTTTTCATCATAAGAATGTGTTTTAACTTTTGACTGAATTTCCTTGGTGCCTCAAGAAGGTAGAGATAAAAAAGAGATTTAACTACCATATAATTTCCTCAAGTTACAGATGGAACATAACCATCACTCTCAGCATGAAAGACTCTCCCAGGGCACAAGATAAAAAGCAGAAAGGACAGAAAGCAAACAGATAGGAAGGGCTATAACTTGAAATTGGACAAACACCTCCTGGGATAAAGTAACAGAAATATATGGATAGAAGAGGAGAAACAAACTTCCCTCAACTGATTTGACAGGAAAAGGAGTAGTGAAGTTAAGAGGATTTCCTGCCTTAGAGACAAGAGTCTGGCCTTATAATTTTATTGGCCTAGGTAAGCCTCAGATAAGAAAAATTCCTTTACCAATATAGGGAAATATCTACAAATAATGTTTCCAGAGAATTGCCTAGGTATCAAACTCCCTCAAACAAATTAAAATGTATTTGGAAGTTTTAAATGTAATTTTGAAGTTTTCTAAGTTACTGTGGCCTGTAAGAATCTATTTCTATTTGGGTTTGATACCATTGGCATATAACAACAAAGATTAAGTGATTTATGTGTCTGTACATAACCAGCATATGTCAAAAGTGGGTTTTTAATATAGGTTCCAACATGACCTGTCCACTACAGCATACTGCCTCTTCATTATAACTTTAAGAAAGGGGCAAGTGAAAATTAAAAGAAATACAGATCATGCTTCTTTCTGCTGGTAATAAAGAAAGTGAATGGATAATATTCTGTGGGTGAAACATCTTTTTCAGGCCACTATAGGATGATGTGAAAATTGAATCCACTAATCTTATCTCTTCATCAGATTTATTCAAATACTTAGCTACCGTGCATAGCTCATCATGAGTCAACATGAGGAACAAATATAAAGAACAGGACAAAGGTCACATCTTGGGGCAGCTCAGTCTCACAGGGCAGATATAGTAAAAGACAACAAAGAAAATACAGGATAGAATGTTATTAGAGCCATAAGAAAGGGAGGATTCTGAAGGTAAAAGTATCAATTAAAATGTTCATTAATTGAACCATACGCTGGGCAAATATGGAAAGTTGATGAAGCTGAATGAATACAAGATGATTACATATGAATTCTAGTCTGCCTTCATGGTGTTTAATCTAATTAGGAAGGCAAAATAAGCAAGATTAATATATATAACACATTACAAAATAATAGATTACAAGAGAGAGAAGGGATCTTCAGAAACACACAGTTCAATCCCATTGTCTTACAGAAAAGTAATTAACTTCAAAGAGTTAAAGAACCTTCCAAGCTTGAACACAAGACCAACATGATTTGAATCTAGCACTTTTACAACTTCACTATATGATTGTATGGTTCAGCAGCAGTCAGAATGGTGAAGCTAGAATTTAAGGATCATAGGATCAAAAATTTAGAACTAGAAGGAACATTAGAAAGCCAGCGAGTCCAATGCCTTTATTTTAATGGGGAGAAAAAAAAAAAGTCACCTTTATTCATACAAAATCATCCACCTATGTCTAAATTAATTCACTACTTTGAACCATAAACAATGATTTTTTTTTACTATGACTTGTAAAAATCATCTTCAGCTATCTATAATCAGCACAGCAGAAGGAAAGCCAATGCTGGTAAAATGACTACTTGCCATATTTATAGATCATCACCTACCAGTTATTTGTAGATCATCTACCAGTCAACAGCTATCCAATGAGCATGGAAGGCTTGGCTAGCCTCTAACTTAGGCAAACTAAAAGCCTAATATGCTCACATAAGTTATTTTTATGATCACCTCCATCATTATAGTTGTGTTTAGTGACACCTCATTTTGTGACCAAGTTATATCATGTTGGATATCTCTCTTCCTCTGTTTCCAATGTGGAAACAATATTTGGCCCTTAAAAGCTAAGTTAAAGTTTTGACTAATCCTTTCAAAGCTGGAAAAGCCTCATAAAGAGGGAGAGATAAATTAGGTTTATGTTAAAGGACCAGCTTAATAGTAGAGAGTGTCATCAGAGGTGGGGTGTAGGTGAAAAGTACTAAACATGGGAGGCAGGAAAATTGGAGTTCAAAAACACCTCTAGTACTTAAAATCTACTTCACAAGCTTTTAGTGAAGCTCCAGAGAGATAACATTTTTAAAGTCCTTTGCAAAATTTGATGCACTATATAATTGTCAACTAATAAGTTTATTTTTATTATTATCATCAGTGTATCAAACCTCATCTGAAACTCTTTTTGGGTAGAAATAACAGAACTTCATAGACACCAACTAAAGAAATATAAAACTGTTTAAGATAAATCAATAGGAGGACCACCTACACTGAAGCAACCGCAGATCAATTAATACATTTAATGTGTTGCTATATAATATTTTTTAAAGATATACCACACAAAAAAGGAAGAAGAAAAGATCAGAGAAAGGGAAATAGAGGAAATATAGCATTGAAGATTTAAAAAAAGCAAAAGACTAATGAAACTAATTAGCAAAAGAAAGAGCTTCAACTTCAAGGATTAAAAGGAAAAGTGCGGTTTTGAATAATATCTTATTCTCTCTGGGCTTCAGTTTCTTCATATACACAAAATAAGAGGGTTGTATACCTGAACTTAAAATTTATGGTAATGTGGAACTATGTATATAATCTAATAATTCTAAACCTGAACCTAAGTACTAGGAAGCTGACCTAAATTCTAGAGATGTGTTAATCCCTCTGTCCCCATCTTCCCCTCACTTACAAATGTCTATCATCTCCCAGTCTAGCAGGTTTCTAACCTTGGCATTATCCTGGACTGTTCATTCTGCTGCTGTCCAATTTTGCCATTTCTAATTTCATATCTCTTGATATCTCTCTTAGTTCAGGCCGTCACCAATTCTGATTTGGACTATTTCAATAGCTTTATATTTAACCTCCATGTTTCAATTTTCTCTTCAGTTCAATCCATATTACACAATTCTATCAAAGTAAGTTATCTTATGTATGGATACAACATTTTACTTCCATTTTGAATCAATTCTAATAACCCTTAAGATAATAAATAATAATAATAATAACAAACTTCCTCGTTGCTTTACTTTTCCATTTCCTTACAACCTGGCTCCAGTGTTACCTTTTCTAGCCTCATGGGTCATTACTCTCCATCACACATTCTGCTGTTCATTTAAACTGGTGCTCTCAAATAAAACTCTACCTCCAACTCAGGCTTTGCACTGACATTCTACATGCCTCCTTATCTCTGCTTCAGAGTTCTTTTTTTCCCTTAAAAACCAAGCTTAAGCATCATCTTCTACATCATCTTCTACATGAAGCCTTTTCTTACTAAGATCATTCCTAATTCCCAGAACTAGCTTATATTCAACAACTTTGCATATATTTGAATTTGATCACTTTATAGATGTTGTATATATGTTTTATACAAGCTCTTTCTCAACAGAACACAAGTTCCTTGTCAATAAGGATTGTCTCATTCTTTGGACTTGTATACCAAGTCTGTTTCATAGTACTTTTCACATAGTAGGCACTCCAAATACATGAGGATTGTTTGATTTTTTAATTTTGCATTTTCAGCACCAATTTTTGAGCTATGAGAGCACTTATTTAAGTGTCTCATAGTAGACACTTAAATGTTGAATTAATGACCATTGTTATCTTACACAAATTACTTGTCCTTGAACCTCAATATGGTCATCTATAACAAGGAAAAGGGTAGATTACATAATTTCTAAAATGGTTCTAATTCCAAATTTATTTAATCCAATGAATCCTTTATTAAATTTAGCTTCTCAGTTTTACTAGTTGTTATATTAGGAAATTCTACAGCAAAATGTAAGGGAATATTAGAGTCTATGGGGAAGTTAAAGGGAAAGATTCAGAGAAATCACTAGGGTGAAAATAAGAGAGGGACCTTGAAAGTATTGGATAGTGCTTAGAAAATGATAAGAAGAGGGTAAAAGGTACCAAGAACAAAGGTTTTTTAACTTGATTTTACAAAGATTTAAGAAAAGATATCAGCATTGAAAAAGATCAAATATCTTTTCAATAGAGAAAGTTTATTAAATTTTATGAGGAATCTCTATCCCCACTTCCACTAGTCCTCTGCATGAGGCAAATCCTTTCTTCCTCCTGGCAAGAAAGTACACAGAAACCCACCACATATTATGCTCTAAAATAATCTTAGTAAAGAAGGTCAGAAAAGAGTGGGAGATGGGGGGGGGGGAGGAGAGAATGTCTATCAACAATCAAAGCTAGTCTTTTTTTAAGCCCAACTAACTGTTCCTCTCATTCCAACCATCCCTGTAAGCCATAGCTCCTTTCTGACTACATAACTACTGCCCTGTCACCTCCTAGCTATCCATCCTTGAAGCTTTTGTAGCCACCTACAGTTATTTTGTGTAGCTGTACCCAAAGAAGCTAGATGTCTTCTTTGCCCAGAATCTATCTGATCTACCATGAAAGTATGAAGCATAAGCAGGTAGAACCCAGATATAATAAGTGGGTAAGCTCTGCAGCTACTAAATTTTATCTTAGCACCACCACAAACAATTTTTCCATTTCATGCTCTAATATATACTTTCATGTGTTCAGTTTTCATTTTCTCACCACTATTTATTTGTTTTTATCTTTGTCTCATTAAAAAGTCTCAGAATTTTCTTTTTTTTCCATTGGGCCTACATAGACTATATAAATCCCCTAAGAGGAAGCAAAACTCCTTGGTTAGAAAGTACCAACCTGTCATAAACAAGCCCCCTTTTTTTTTTTTCCGAGAGGCAGTCCAACTTAATAGTTGATCTTATTGCACATAAAGATAATATTACTCTCAGATTGAGAAAATGGATATTCCAAGTTCCTCTGGGGAAGAACTCATTATTTCCTAACAAAGGTCCCCACAGAAGGACTGAAATAAATATCATCTCTGTTGCTAATGCTAGGTTTCTTACAAGACTAATAAATTATCATAATTACTTTTATCATCATTATCAATTGCAATAACAATGGGGCCCATTCCATTACTGCTTGTTTCATGGCTGTTTCGTATTTTCAAAGACTCAGGAGAGCAATTGATGAGAAGGTTAAAGAGGGCTCTAGAGTTTATGAGAAGTGGGAGGCAAAAAATTGACCTTTGTTTTATTGCTGATCTGTTGTATGACCTTTCAGGACTTCTTTGTCCATTTATAAAACAGATGTGATAAAGCACTATTACTTATGAATCTTTGATGATAAGAACCCTTATTATGATCTCAAGAAAATAAAATAAAAACAATAGACATATCTTTTTTGAACCAAGAATTTCAGATAATCATTAAGGTAAAAGACTAAGTGATTTCCTTACAGTAACTCATTAGAAAAATCACAATGTTTCCCAAATGATTCTGCATCCATGATTCTGCACTTACCTGTGAGTATTTGCTAAAGGCACTGACCCAGAAAGAACAAGTGAGGAGGAAATATAGAGCAAGGTCCTCACCTATTACACGGTAAGAAATTACCTATCAAAATCCCTTGGCAGCTCCATGAATATTCCCAGGGAGGGCTATGCTTACCAAAGGACAATTGCTACCAGCTCTCCCCCTCCCCAATTAATTTATTACCCTTGAATCTATTCATTGAACCACCTAACCGACAACCTCAGTTCCTCCCAAAATAAACTATATAGCCTTTCAGAAAGATAGATTTTACCCCAAAAGAAAAACCACAGACTCAGCTCCCTACACTGATATTATCTTCTGCTCCAAGGGAGTTTGGAGAAAACAAAACATTGTAAAGGCAAATTGGGACAAAATTGATTGTCTGTGTGTTGCTAAGCATATTGTCTTCATAGGCCTATAAGGAGCACTTTTTTTCTGGCTAAAAAATACACAACAGAAGGTATTCTTAAGCAAAATGTAGTCATTCTTTTTAAATCTGGTTAAAATGACCCAGCCATTTTTTTTGGAAGCATGAATGCCATCAAACATATAAAAAGCATAAATTGGACAGCTATGTTCTGTACCCAGTTGGATGTGTTTTTCTTCTTCTACCACAACCATATCATCTGCTTGCAATATGAACACTTCACAAGGGTTAATGTGTAAGCTTTCTAGCCAATACTTCAGGCAACCTGGAAGTCATTATAGTGAATCCTAAGGAAAGAAATCAAACTGATGGAGGGATGCAGGGCTTGGAGTCCATGACATATACAGATGAAATTGGGGGTATTTATTCTGAAAAAGGAAAGACTTATGGGAAAAATTATAGATGTCTTCAAATATTAGAAGGGCTATCATGTAGAGGAAGGATTAGACTTGTTCTCATTGGCTTTATAGGATAGAAATGGGGTACAATGGGTAGATTTTGCAAAGGGCAAATTTATCCTTAGAATCAGGAAAAACTTTCAACTAGTTAGAGCTGTGGCGAAGTGAAATGACTTGGAAGACAGTGTTTTGGCCTTCATTGAAAGTCTTAAAATATGGTTTGGTCCTTTAGATCCATTGATCCCATGGTGTTCTTTCCCACTGAGAAATAAATATGTATACAGAAAAAACCAATAGGCCCAATGAATCTAATGGGCCATCTAGTTTAATCCATAACCAAAAGAGAGATTCTAATAAGAACTACCCAACAAATAACTATACAATCAATTTCAAGACCTACAAACTTCTTCCCAGAATTTTAATTATACATTGCATTTTCAAAATACAAGTATATTTTAAAATGTTCATATTTCTTTACCTTCCAATAATATTTAATCAGTTCACCCATAGTAGTCTGAAGAGATTTTCACATGAAAGAAAAGGGCAAGAACACTTTATCACTGACCCATCTAGGGAATCTGGAAAATTCGTCCCCCAAAATGCAAATTTGGAAGGAAAATAAAAAACCAGTTAGTTATATGTATATATGAAGAATATCCTCTACAATATTGTCAGTGATTATATATAACGATATCTAATGTGATATTACTAACTTTCTATCCAAGCAGTATGAAGAATTTAAGAAAAATTCTATTAACTGATAGAAGATTGAGTATGACAGGAAATAGTGACAATCACCAACTTTTACTACACATCCAGGATAGAATCTGTCACTTTAACAAATGCTAAGCATGACTTCTTAGAAGCAATGGTTAACTAGAATAGGTCAACTAGAATTTAACTCTATACTGAAAAATATTCTAAAGGTGCTTAAAGAATTTATACTTCATCAGCATATAGAGCCAAATGAGTTGAACACCTGGTAAGACTACTTCTTAAAAATAAATCACCCATAGAGAATCAAACTAAAAATCTATTAGAAATAATCCACAGCTTTAGCGAAGTTGCAGGATACAAAATAATTGCACATAAATCATCAGCATTTTTATATTATCACTAACAAAATCCAACAGCAAGAGATACAAAGAAAAATTCCTTTTAAAATAACTTGATAGTATAAAATATTTAGGAATTCATCTGCCAAAGGAAAGTCAGGAACTATATGAGCAAAACTACAAAACACTTTCCACACAAATAAGGTCAGATTTAAACAATTGGAAAAATATCAAGTGCTCTTGGATAGGTCAAGCGAATATAATAAGAAATATAGATGTTGATCAATGGAACAGATTAGGTTCCTAGAACAAAATAGTCAATGATTATAGCAATCTAATTATTTAACAAACCTAAAGGCCCCAGTTTAGGGGATAAGAATTCATTATTTGATAAAAACTGCTGGGGAAATTGGAATCTGGTATGGCAGAAAGCAGGTATAGACCCACATCTAACACTGTATATACCAAGATAAGGTCAAAATGGGTTCATGATCTAGACATAAAGAATGATATCATAAACAGATTAGAAGAACATAGGATAATTTACCTCTAAGATTTGTGGAGGAGGAAGGAATTTGGCCATTATTGATCACAAAATAGATAATTTTGATTATATTAAGTTAAAAAGGTTTTGTACAAACAAAACTAATGCAGACAAGATTAGAAGGGAAGCAATAAACTGGGAAAACATTTTTATATCCAAAGGATCTTATAAAAGCCTCGCTTCTAATCACTATGGATCAGAGAAATGCAAATTAAAACAACTCTGGAATACTTTTACTTGTAGTTACAAATAGTTACAATTTCTTCATCTGAAAACTGTCTGTTCATATCCTTTGACTATTTATCAGTTGGAGAATGGCTTAAACTACTTTAAATTTGAGTCAATTCTTGATATATTTTAGAAGCGAGGCTTTTCTTCCTTCTTGATCTGGTTTTTCTTATGCAACAAGATAACTGTATAAGTATGTATATATATATATATATAGGATCTAACATGTATTTCAACATATTTAGCATGTATTGGACTATCTGCCATCTAGGGGAGATGATGGGGGGAAGGAGGAGAAAATTTAGAACAAAAGGTTTTGCCAGGGTCAATGCTGGAAAAATTACCCATGCATATGCTTTGTAAATAAAAAGCTTTAAGAAAAAAAATGAGAAAATTGGGGAAAAAATAAATAACTATGTGGCACTGACTTACTGCTCTTAAAACCTCGAGATTTGTCTTAATACATAGTTTCTTAAACTTTTTCCTCTCTTGACCTCTTTTTGCACAAGAAATTTTTACATAACTCCAGGTATAGAGGTATATAAAATAGATATATAAATCAAACATTTATTGAAAATAACAATTCATGATTTGGGACACTATATTTAGTTACAAGACACCACATGGGGTCTAAAATCACAGTTAAAGAAGCTTGGTTCTAATAGTATTAGGTCTTTGTATTAGCAGTTTGATGTTTTACTATCCATTTGTCTTCTTTGCCCAGAATCATCTTTGAATGCAAAGCTTGCTTTAGTAATTGTCCTACATTTCCCCAATTCCATCTTATAGTGCTCTCCACATTGATGACACCTGAAGAATTCCTAGCCCACAACAAAGGAAATGGTTATTACTCCAATTTGATAATCTTCCTGCAGTTATTTATCTATAGTTCTTATTAATTGTCCCATACCCCTCAATAAATTACAATAGGTGGAGTTCCTGCTGTTGCCTATCCCTCTATAGCACAAAGTCTGCTACAGTTTGCTGATTTGCATTCAGGACAAGGAGGAATGTACCAATGGATATGTAAAACTATAGCATACTATTAGTCAGTAGTAAAAAAGAAGAAAATTTTAAAAAAAACTTAAAATCTACATATTTATCAAGCAAGTAAGTATATATCTTCAATGATATGTCTTTAAAGATGTAGATTCTAGAATCAGTGATGTATTATCTGTAGCTCTTATATAGGATCCTTCATATGATACTCTATGGATGAAAAAATGGAGTCTTATTGGGCATTGTGTTTTAAATAAAACTTGGGATTGGGAACAGAATGAGAGAATACAGAATATTGGACTTAAAAGATTCTAACCTTATCATTTAGCTGAATTCTTTCACTTAAAAAAAACTTTTTGATAACTTTTATATTAAATTTATTACCAAAAATTTAAATTCATTTCTAAAAAAAATTCATTACCTCCAACATCTTCCACCATTGAGTCTTCTAATACAGAGAAGTAAGATTAAATAACACAGTGACCTTTGACTTACAGTATATTCAACATTCAATACCCATAGTATCCAATCACCTAGTTATTGAAAGAATAAAGGTGCATTTCTTTATCTGTTCTCTGAGACAAAGATTGATGAATATAATAATAACAACAACATTAGCTAGCTTTTATATAGTACTTCAATGTTTGTATTTTATTTTGTAAATATCATCTCATTTTATATTTACAACAAATCAAGGAAGCAGCTGCTAACATTACCCACATTATACATGGTTTAACTGAAGCTAACATATATTAAATCGTTTATCCAGGGTCAGATAACCAGTAAATTTATGAGACCAGATTTGAACTTAAGTCTTCCTGATCCTGGTCAAGGTCTCTATCCAACTAATCACCTAGCTGTCCATAATAAGGGTCTGGCTTCCTTTTAATGTTCTTTTCATTAACGTTTCTGTTCATTACGTAAATTATAATTCTAGTTCTGTCCACTTTACTCTGCATCAATTCACAAGCTCAAATCTGTTTGTTCTACCTGAAATTCTTCACTTTCCTCATTTTTTAAAAAAAAGCCAGAGTAATATTTCATTGCAATCAACAATTTGTATAGCACAATTTTTTTGGCCACACTCTAATTGCCAGGCAACCCGTAAATTTCCATTTATTTGCTATCACAAAGTACTGGTAGGAGAAGATGAACTCCCCTCCCTTTTTTGTAGAGGTTGGAAGAGAGAGGAATATTGGCATAAACTCTCAACACAACTGATGTGCTGTTTGATTTTCATAAGCTTCTCCCCTCCTCCCCCTCTTTCCACTTTTGCTTTTATTCTTTGTTACAAGAAATGACTCACTGAGTGGGGAAGAGGAGGAAATATATTCAGAAATGAAGGTTAAATTTAAAAAAACAAAAATAATAAAAGATATTTTAAGTACTGTTACATTTTAGGATACATGGGGATTTTACAGTTTTGATCTTCTTGGCCATACATGTTCAATAATGTGACCTGTAGTTCAAGTGATATGAATAGGTTAGTGACTTTTCTACATGATATAAACAGTATTTTATAGATGGGGAAAAATAGGTCCAGGAAATAAGAAGGGATCTCCCAAGGTTACATAGGCTATAATTTTCAGAATTGCACTGAAATTCAATTCTTCTGACTCCCAACCTAGGAGTTACTTCATACCATGCTACACTGCTACTGAATGCCAATTAATGTTTCATGAAATGTTATGAGTTATTATTTCATTTTATTCATTGTCTGTCACAAAATTTCTGTAAATGGAGAAAATTATCTGCCACAAACATTTTCACTTTCTAACTTCTTCCTTTCCTCTCCTCTCAGTTTATCGGACCTTTTGATCTTTCTTCTCCTGGAAGTCATCATACATTTTTCTATCTTTTTTTGCTATATTAATATTCTCTATAAAAATAAATCCTATCTGCACTCAAGCTACTTGCCAATCACTCCAGTTAAGCTATCCTCTTTCAAATCTCTTAGTGATTTTTTTTTTAATTTGCACCTATGTGGTATTTTTCATCCAATAATTTACTACTTTTCAAACCCAATAGACTCTTCCACACCACTTCCTCTTCATTTCTTTCTCCCACTATCAAAGGAGCTTATTATGGGGAATTTCATGACATGACGTATATCATTTCTCCTAAGAAGCAAACACAAGCATTCATATTAAGAATAAACCTTCTCTGAGGCTCCTGCAATCAGACAGAAGAGTCACAATTCCTTTGACCTGACAAGTCAGGAGCATATTATTTTCGATCTAATTAAAATACTTAAGATAGGAGAGGCAGGAGTTAACAACAAGAAGGTATAGCAGAGAAACCTCAAATAAAATTGCCATAGCTAACAGAAAAGACAATAAAAACATTTAAAAATAAACAAGAAACTGGTATATGTATGTTCTTAGTACATTCAGTTCCTGGGTTTTGAGCTACCTGAAATCTTATTCATTTCTGTGTCTACCACAGTGCCAAGCACAGTATGAGTTAAGAGTTGAAAAGCTGAATTTGGAATCACAGGATCTCAATTCAAATCCAGGTTTGCCAATTATGTGATCTTGGGTAAATCTGTTAACCTATCTAAGCCAAGTTTTCATCAACATGAGGAGGTAATCTCCAAAGTCACTTTCAAGTATAAATCTATGATTTATAAAGTATAGTGTGAATGAAGGACTTTAATGACATTATTATAATGACATCAATATATTTTGTTGACAATAATATATTTTGTAGTGATAACATTAATAAATTTAAAATGTGGCTATTGTATATTATCAGTTAAAACCTCACTGAAATCTTAGAGCTGCATTCTAGTTTGGTAGAAAGAAACCTGAACTGAGTGTTACTTATCCTAAAATCTATTTCTGACTTGGCCACTAATTTACTATTTGACCTAAGGCAAGACTCTTCCACTGTCAAGACTTCAGCTTCCTGCTATGCAAAAATTAAGGGATTGGACTAGATGACCTCAAAAGTCTCTTCCAATAGATCTGGCTCCATACAAAAGAATTATAACATCACATAGATGGAGATAAATACTCTGTAAGTCAAAGTGCTAAGTAGGTTCAGGTTTAGAAAAGATCACTTTTAGGTTAGGGAAAAATAGAAGAGAAAAGTTCATAGAAAAATTCTTGTGCCATGAATTAAATAAAGTCTTATTTATCAGATCCTAACACTTTAAGATAGAGAAACAATGCCAAAACATGTTAATCCAGAATAAATCACATGTGTGTTTTTAAAAGTTTATAAAATTGCAAAGGACATAAATAAGTGGGTATGGAATGGAGGATTTTAATTTTTAAAGAAAAAGTGATGAGTGGGAAAGCAATCAATAAATGAATAAATCCTGGCAACATAGAGATGAAAAATTGGTATAGTTTCATAATTTTCATCTATATTGCTACCACTGTCACAAAGGTTTTTAAGAGGCATTATAGTATAGAAAATTAGAGATCAAGTTGCTTATGCAAAAACAGATGGGTTCAAATCTGGATGTCTTGGACAAGTCATAATCACTCTGTGGTATAGGTACATTTTTTTCTAAGTTTTTCTAATGAAATCACAAACCCAGATCCAATTCTTATGAAAGCTACAAGAAAACATTTGTTTTCAGAAAACATCTGAATGAGAATACAATAGACTGCCCTTCCTAAGTTCTTTCATGGTTTTTGTGGACATGTTTATCACTGCCATCTGAAATCAATTCATCTTGTTATGGAGATGGAGATCATCTGTACATAGTAGTACTATTCCAAGAAAACAGTTACTAAATTTTCCCTTTACCTGAATAATTTATCTGAAAATAAAACAAAAAAAAAACAATTCTAACATTCTTTTCTCCTTTCCTTTCAAAAGAAATTTTCCAACCCTTTTGCCACCTTTGTCTATATCCTTTCTATAATGCTTTAAAAATTTAAAAACACAAGCACAAAATATTGCTGGAATTGAAAAATACTTATAAGGCAGCCACTATCCTGGAGGAATTTTAAATATCCCATCACCTAATGAAAATGTCAGTAATCAACATTTAGGTGATGAGGCTTATTGACTAGCCAAGTCCCTTATCATACAATATTGCACCTCTTTCCCTCATCAATTACTACAACAGTGTTTAGGCTTCATTTAAAGTGCCCCAAATTCTCTCTGAGGTAACATCTAGTACAATGAAATGGCTTTACTAGTGTTACTGCAGTAGGTCAAAGCTCTCCACGGCCAGATTTATTCGGTATATGTTACTATAGTTTTCTGGAGCCATAGTGGACTTCTCTTTCCTCAGAACAGACCTTCAACTATCTTTCCTTCAGATGTTTTCTCACATTGTTTTCTATACCTGAAAATGTTATTGACCCTGATGAGTCAGGTGCATGAAGCTGAACGTGTCTATCTAATCTGATTTAACCTGTCTCTCTCCTTTTCCAACTGATCCTTCATGACACAAAAGGAATATTCATACACAGAGCTGAACATGTCACCTGTTAAATAAAAACCAATGATTTCCTACTGCCATTCTCTGCTGATAATTAAAGTTCTTCACAACTTGACTCCGAGAATTACTTTCTAGACCCATCTGTTAGCATTCATTAAGAATTGACTACAGAGAGAGACAGAGATAGACAGACAGAGAGAGAGATTTAAAAAATACAAAAACAAAAAATTACTAACTCTGAAAGCACTTAACTGTGCTAAGTGCAATGTGCTAAGCAAAATTGGGGAGAATGCTCCACCCCAAAAAAATAACTGACAGAAACAATCTATATACAGAGTGAAGAGAAGAAAGCCTTAGAGAGGAAAACTCTAGCACTTAGTGGATCAGAATGAAAAAAGACTCTGATGAAAAATTGTGTTTTAGCTGAGTCTTAAAAGAAAAGAGGAATTTTTAAAGGTAGAGATTAGAAGGTATATAGATAGCCAATGCAAAAACCTGGACATGGGAAGCAAAACAAAGAACAGCAAATAGGCCAACATACTATAGATTTAGTGGAAGTGAATAATGTATAAGAAGAGAAAGCCGGGGACAGCTAGGTGGTGCAGTGGATTGAGCACCAGCCCTAGTCAGGAGGACCTGACTTCAAATCTGGCCTCAGACATTTAACACTTCCTAGCTGTATGACCCTGGGCAAGTCACATAACCCCATTTGCCTCAAGGGGGGAAAAGTAGCATTATCTAAAAGAGAGAAATAAGAGAGAATTTAAAAGAGAGAGAGAGAGAGAGAGAGAGAGAGAGAGAGAGAGAGAGAGAGAGAGAGATAAAGAGAAAGCAGGTCGTGAAGCAATTTCAATTCCAAAGGGGAGTTTATTAGATATTGAAGTACTAGAAGCCACTAAGGTTTATTGACCCACTGGAGGTGGGTCTAGCCCAGCACAGGTCTAGCCACAATCAATTTTTTACATCAATGAAGGCCAAGAAGTACCAGAAACTTGTGTTGAAGATCTACTAGAGAAAGAAGTAGCCCAAGCCCAAGCTTAAGAGGAGAGCCCAAGATTAAGAGGAGAAGAACCTCAAGAGCAATGTATACCACACTCCACAACTGAATGCCTTCAAGACAATCTGGGGATTACCAGTCCCAAATTATCAGAGGGTGGGGACTCTACTTGGCATAGATTACTCTTGAGGTTCTTTTTCTCTTAATGCTGGACTAAATACTTGATCGAAGTCAATGTAGACAACCAGACATAAACTTAGGTTAGACACAACTGAAAAACAATCGAACAACAACTTTTCCTGATTTTCTCTTTTAATTAGGTCTATTTTTGCTTTGCTTTGTCTGAAACCATGATTGCTACCCTTGTCTTTTTTTACTTCAGTTGAACAATAATCTGTTCCTCTCCAGTCCCTTGTTTTAACTGTTTTTCTGCTTCAAGTGTGTCTCTTATAAAATAACGTATTGTTGGATTCTAGTTTCTAATCAATCCTGCTATCCTCTTCAGATTTGGGGGTAAACTCAATATTCACAGATACAATTATGATTAATGTATATTTCTATCATATTTTCTTGTTTATTCTTCCCTCTCTCTTTTTAAGCTCTCCATCTTCAAAAGTGTTTTCCTTTTGATCATTGCCTCCTTTAACCTGTTTATTTTTTATCATTGTTAGAGTATGTTACAGATGTTTATGTATATGTATGTATGTTTTATACCAATTGTTGCCATAGTAACTTAGTAAATAAACTTTTCTAAAAGCAATTGCCTAGATGACTAAATTATATTAACCAATAATCCTGAGAAGCATACACCATTGGGAGCTCATGCTCTCAAGGGAAACATGTAATTGGAAAAAATCATTACGGTAATTTTCTTGCATAAAGGTTTCATATGAACAATGTCTCAAGAAATGATTAAAAATATAACACTAAAAGCCATTTGTCAAGATAAAATATGGCTGAAGGATATGAAAAAAAGTTTTCAAAGAAAAACACCTTGTTGGTAACTATGAAAAAAATACTTTAATCAGTAATAAGAAAAAAGGAAAAAAGGAAAATTGGTTATTCTACATGAAAACTCATATTGTTTTAATTTGCCAATCAAATTGGCAAAAAAAAAAATGAAAAAGTTAAATAACAAATAGAAATGGACAATAGGGAAAAGTTACTATAATGAATGGTCATGGAGCTATGAATCAATTTAACTATAAGAAGATGTTAAATAATAAAGCAATGAAATGAGCAATATTAGGTAAAAAATTTACACAAGGACAATATAAAAAGAAAACTTTGAAAGACTTTAGTATTCTAAGTAATGATAAATCAGAGAAAAAATTTTAATAGCAAACATTATGAAGTGGAAAATCCACAGTAATATACAGAAAGAAGCACAAATCCTTTGGAAAATAATTGACAGATCTATTATAAACTTAAAAAAAAAACTAAGCAAGCAGTATGGAATGGGGATTTACCATTTCATACATAATTTTATTTTCATATTCTGCTATGAATATGAAAATGTTCTTTTTGTATTCATATTACCAGTTTAAAAAAATTTAAAAGTGAAAACAACTTCTAAAGGGGCACAATGCAATGCCCATACTATTCTATTTTTAAAATCTCATTAACTAATAAGGAGTTGTACATCAGAGTTCTTTACACACTAACATCATGTAATAAATTCTCCTCACAATGGCAATCTCCCAAATCCTTCTCAAGATGGTTAACTTATGCTTCCCTTGTCTACTCCACCTAATTTCCCTCTCCTACTTTTTCAGAATATTCCTTTCTCTTCTTCTTCCTTCGGTTGGGCTTTTCCTAAGCACATTCTTCATGCTTTTCCCAATAATATTTCTAAAAACATCTGAACAGAATAAAACCCAGAAACAAAACCAATTTTATGAAATTAAATTAGGTTCCTGCACTTAGGCTCAAAAAATCAAATACACAAGAACATGAGGAAGACCACAATGTAAAGCAACTCTTATGACAGGAAAAACAAAACAAAACAAAACACCTCAATATGAACTAATAATGTAAAAAGGTTTCTAAGAAAAAGTAAAAACTAATGAAATCTTGAGGGCATGTTTTGAAGCTATTCTCTCAACTCTTGCTCACATTGGCATACTGTTGCTTCAAAACATGGTTGCTATCTCTTTCCTAAGGATTTGGCATAAATTCTCATTGGTGTTTGCATCTCAGGATTATTGGTTAATATAATTTAGTCACTTAGATAATTTAGCTTTTTAAAAAATGTATTTACTAAGTTACTATAGTAACAGTTGATATAAAACTTACATGCATATAAGTGTACACATACATGAGTAACATACTCTCTCACAAAGACATAAAGTCCAAGAAAAGTGGGCTCAACCTAAAAGCACATATGACAAAGGGATAGGGGGCTCACAGCACCTAGAAGTTGTTTTCCTAGAGCCCTCAAGATGTTGCCTTTAGAGATAGTGTAATTTAGGTACTGGGCTCCTTGCCAAGACTTCTCAGAATTCCTTCTCAAAGGGTCTGTAGTCTTTTATCCTAACCTGCTCATATATCTTTAATTCCAAACTAGCTTCCTGGTTTTTATTCAAGTCTCAGAGGGCATCACCAAGTCCCTTATTCATTCCAAATAGACTTTCTTATGATATTTTTCATCTGATATCTCTCAGAAATTTCTTGAAAATCTGATCAACTTTTTATACCTATTAAACTTTTAATTAATTCAATCAAGGTGTTTTTATGACTCCATTACACCTAGTTCATACTATTGAATTAATTGACTCTCTAGAATTATTTAAGCAGTAATATGTACATATAAAATATACTAGTATTTCAAAGGAAGAAGTTATAATCCCACAATAATTTAGGGGTCACTGGGTTATATATGCTGTTTTTAACATGACTCTTTGAGAGAGGCTCCGAAAAATTGAAGTGTCCAAAAAATTAAGTTGTATGATAAAAGGTCTAGATTCTACCATAATAAGTATATTTGAAGGTATCGTCTATCCCTAGAAAAGAAAAACCTTGGAGCACATGATTGCCATATTAAACTATCTACAGTGACAATTTGAAGAAATCAATCTATGCAGTTTATAAAAGAAGCCCTGGGATCAAAGAGGACTATTTCAATACATTATGGGAAAAAAAAAGTCCTAACAATTAGGGATACTTTGTAACAATATGAAGGACACTTAAAAAATGCTGCACTTTCTTGTCACTGGAAGTGTCAAAGCAAAAAACAAATGACAATCTTTGTCAGATGCACTAAGTAGGAGTAAAGATTCCTGAGATTCTAAGGCTACTAAGCAATATAATGGAGATATCAAAATGAATATAGTAAAGCAACAATAGCACTATAGGAATTATGATATTTATAGGTTCAATTGAAAGGGATCTTACAATTAAATCTAGTCCAAGTCCTACTTCTATGAAGGAAGTGAAGTAAAATAGTTGAAGTGCCTTTCATTGTCACACAGGCAGTAAATCCAGAAGTAAATCAAACCTACACATTTTTGACTCCAAATATACGTCTCTTTTCACTGCTAAAAAAATAGTGAAAAAAGTCTTCAAGGAGGAACTATAAACTGGATAAGTAGAGAATGGGGGGAAGGGATCTAAAAAGAGCATATTCCAGTTATTCTACACACACACACACACACACACACACACACACACACACACACCCTTTTACTTCCTGCTTATAAAATTACTGGAAAGTAATGAAGATAGACCTGAACCCACTGGAAAATGGAACTCAGATCAATTCTTCTGTCAAGCCCTGATAGACAAAAAAAGCTTCCAATTTAAATGTTACCTAAAAGAAACTTCATTCTAAGTAGGTCTTTTGGTCTCCAGGGAACACAGTGATAGAATGAACACTAAGGTTTATTTAGGTAAGATCTATGACTTACACCTGAAATAAATCAAAGTGAAAAATGAAAAACTGGGAAGAGAAAATAGAGCGCTTTCGATAGCCAGTAAGCTTTCCTTTTGCTACAAAACAACTGCAGTGATCAAATTGAAAACCATTAGCCTCTTTTGTTATAGTGTCACTGTCAATGAATGATATTGAAATGCACTCTAGTGAGTTGTTAATCACAGTACTACAGACTTAACAGTCTGAAGTTTTTCTATCTGGAAAATAAAAACTAGCACTTAAAAGTCCTATTATCAAAGGGAACTAATTTTTTAATTCAATAATTGCATATTCATTCTTATGTATAATTTCCCCTTTCAGAGGAGAGAGATAAAGTTCAAGATAAACTTCCTGCTAAGACCTCTAAAGCAAACTTTTATAAAAACAACAACGAAGAACTTTTTTTTTTTCTTTCCCTACCCACATATAAGAAACTGATTTATAATCTTTTGGTAAGGAAGAGCCCAGCCAAATTTTTGGAATGATACCTATTGGGAATCAGTGTCTCTCTGCCTCTCCCCTCAGCCCCCCTGGTAATTTGTCCCAATTTTAATACTCTTACATCTCCTTGTCAACTAGTCATGGATAATAATAATAGCTCATGCTTCTATAGTGCTTTTCAGTCTACAAAATGTTTTTTTCCCATAATACCTCTGTGAAATAAGCAATTATAAATATTACTTGTCCCCATTTTACAGATGAAGAACTGAGGTCCCAAAAATGAAGTGATTTGTATAAAATCAAACTATTTCAAATAAGAATTTCTGAGATATGCCTTCCCCTCCTCTGAAATCACAGCTGGAAGAACATTCCAATTCTCCTAGAGGGCCCAGGATTGTCAAGGATTGAAAACTTTTGATCCAGTTAATTATTACCTTTTTGTGTTCTCTGTGACTCCCAATTTCCTCATCTGTATAATGAATGAGCTGGTTGGATCATAATGATCTCTAAATGATCTAGCTCTAAGTCAAGTGAGTACATTATTATTTGAACTGTAATAATATACTTCTCCAGTGGGTGCCGATTCCTAAGTATCCAAGTGGACACTTGAGGCACTGAGAAAGAGTACAAAATAAATTTCCCATTACAACTTTCTCCTAATATTGAGATTGTCATCAGCAATGATCACAGGATTACCAATTAACATCAGATGATCAGATTATCTCATCCAACATCCTCATTTCAGAGATAGAAAACTGTAACCCAAAGAAATCAAATGACTTAAATCAATGTCATAGGAACAACAAGCTTGGGTAAGTAAGTAGGTGCGTTATTATCCTCATTTTTATAGTTGAAAAAAGTGAGGCAAATAGGATTGATGGAGGTGAACCCTGAAACTGTCCTCCCTGATTTGGGGAAGGGGGGAAGCCATGGGGGTGAACTCTGAGAAACTCTCCTCTGAGAGAGGCTCACCTCAGGAAATCAAGATAAGTGGCTTCATTCTGTTATCTTGGTGGTGACTAGCTTCACCCTCTATTGAGTTGAAAATTAATCCAGGACCACTCCTATTTGGCTCAAATTTAAGTGGTCTCATTCGGCTGGAAATCTAGGCCTGGGGGCAGTGACAACATTGAAGAAATCTCATTCAATAGAAACCCCAGTCTCAGATCCCTTGTAAAAAAGACAATTTTAAACTTATTTGCAGAAGTCCGAAGTAGTATGCTTTGCCAAGGGACCTTTCCCCTTGGCACAGCTGCCTACTAGGACTCTTGCCCGCTGTGAAGAGAACTTCTTCTCAGTGATAACCTTTTGTTATTTCTCTGCCAGGATCTTGTTACTCAGAAGTCTGTCTGCCTAGCAAAACTGGCTTCTCAGTGACAAAACAATAAACTTCCCTTTTGCTATTCAACCTTTTCGGGTTTGTGAATTCTTTCACATTGAACCAGCGTTGACCAGAATGGGTTCCCACAACTCTCTGCACTGCCACTAACTGCATCAGGATCATATAGCTAGAAAATGTTTTAGATAACATTTGAACTCAGTTTTCCTGACTCCCAGCACAGTATCCTATTCTCCTCACCATCTAGCTACTATTCCTTCTTGGGCTAGACCATTCTACTTTTTTATAGTTTTAATTATTAGCAAAATTTTTCCCCTTCAACCAAAGCCTAAATTAATTTATCTGGAATTTTATCAATTTCAAGCTCATGGCAAAACAAGGACTAGAGAGTATTATAAGATATAAGATAGACTTATTTGGTTAAATAAAATTTAAAATAAATGGTGTAAAAATTAGAAAGGGAGCATGAAATGAGGAAAATCTTCACTGATAAAAGTTCAAGTAACTATTCAAGTTTAAAACAAGATTTATGCTCCAAAAGATTTTTTCCAATTAAAAAGAATTCATTTTATTTCCTCTTTCCATCATCTTTCTTCTCTGATTGCAAATGACAAAGAAAAAAAAAAAAACACCTTATAATAAAAATGTATAGTAAAATCAAAAGAAAAAAATCCCACATTGGCCAGCTGCAAAAATTGTCTTATTCTGCCCAAACTGAGATTTAAGCGGAACAAGAACCATCAATATAAAAATAAACGAGAGAATTCTGATAAATAGTATGTTCAACCAAAGTTTGAGGGAAATGATGATTAAGTATGCTACAGATTTCTCTCTGGATAACAGAGAGGACTCAAAATACAGAATAGTACATACAATTCTGGGCATAGTTAATGTGAGAATTTTCTTTGCTTAATTAGGTGTTTAAGTTTTTCTTTTTTTTTTTTTTTCTGTTTTTTGGTTCAGTGTGGGGATGATAGAAAATTGAGAAAAAAAATTTTAATTAAAATTTTAAAATCTTTTATCCCCAGTTCCTAGTCATGTTCTATAGCCCTAACAGTGTAAATCTACTCCATCATCCAAACATCAGCCTTCAAAGTGTTTGGATAATGCTGTTGAAATCTCCATTATTTCTCCTATGCAGGTTAAATAAACATCCACAAATCAAAAAGTTAAGTTGTTCTCCTTTAGACACTTTATATTGCCCATAGCTGAATACAATATGCCAGATGTGTTTTAACCATGACAGAGTATCATATTCTTGTGATTGGAAACTGTGACTTTTTTTTTTAATGCATCCCATCATCACACAACTTGCTTTTTAGTGGCAACATCATACTATTGACTCATGATGAAATTGGAATCTATTAAAACCTGTAAGAGTTTTTCAAACTGTTCACTAACCAAACAAGATATCCTCATCTTGTACTTCAGAATTCCATTTCCTAGATATATGTCTATGATTTCATTTGTCCCATTAAGTTTATCTCATTAAATTTACCTTTTTTTTTTTTTTTTTTTTTTTTTCAGTAAGGCAATTGGGGTTAAGTGACTTGCCTAGGATCACATACTTAGTAAGGGTTAAGTGTCAGAAACCAGCTTTGAACTTAGATCCCCCTAATTTCAGGGCTGGTGTTGTATTTACTGTTCCATATAGCTTCCCTAATAAAATTTAATCTTATTTTATTGTGTCTAATGATTAAGACTGTCAAGACCATTTTGAGATACTGACTCTAATCAAGGGACATTAAGCACATTGAATAGCTGAATTGGGATTCACAGATTTTGAAGAGAGGATGGCTAGTTTTAGGAATCTTTTGGAAGACTTCAGAAGTTGAACAATTTTAATGATTTAAATATTATTTGTTTTACTATACTCTGTAAATCAAATAAAAGCCTACATAAGGGAACCATCCTATATTTTACCTCACAGTGAATAAAAGACTTTCTTACTTTCATCCGTAACAGAGCATCTACTTAAGCTACAGTCTTTTTCTGTATTTTTGGATTTTCTGATTTCCTTAAAAAAAAAAAAAAACCTTTGCACCATTAAGTCAATTCTTCTCTTGAACAGCTGCCAAGTTATCAGAGCTAGCCTTTTGGAAAACAAGAGTCACAGCAATCTATTCAAAGCTTCATTGACTATATGACAAGTATGGAATTTTTACCATTGTATTTGTTTCTGCTAATCAAGTTTGGAACATAAGAGGAGAAAAATATAAAGATGGGTTTTATGAAAAAGCTAATAAAAATAATGGGAAGTAAATAAGCAATAATTAGAAAAATCCAGAGAAATCAGGAAAACAATCAAGGAAGGGAAATATACAAAATGTACAAAATAAACAATTTCATGATTTCATTAAAATAATGCTTGTCATTCAACACACATTTGTTTTGTCTATAATATAAGCTTAGTAGCTATGCAAAGCCTCTAAATTTCACATATTACAAAATAGATGCAGTGAGTTTGATGACCTTTGGCAAGTTTTTTCACTTTATTCAGTCTCTGTTTTCCCATTTGTATAATTAAGGAGTTGTTTTCTTTTTCCTTAAAACTAACATCAGGTGCATTGTTGGTGGAGTTGTGAATGGATCCAACCATTCTGGAGAGCAATTTGGAATTATACTCAAAAAGTTATCAAACTATGCATACCCTTTGATCCAGAAGTGTTACTCCTGGGCTTATATACAAAAGCAACATTAAAGAAGGGAAAGAGACTTATATATGCAAAAATGTTTGTGGCAGCCCTTTTAGAAGTGGCTACAAAGTGGAAATTGAATAGATGGCCATCAATTGGAGAATGGCTAAGTAAATTGTGGTATATGAATGTTATGGATTATTGTTCTGTAAGAAATGACCAGCAGGATGAATATAGAGAGGCTTGGAGAGACTTACATGAATTGATGCTAAGTGAAATGAGCAAAACTAGGAGATCATTACACACTTCAACAATAGTATATGAGGATCAATTCTGATGGAAGTGGTTATCTTCAGCAATGAGAGGATCCAAATCAGTTTCAATTGATCAGTGATGAACAGAACCAGCTACACCAAGCAAAAGAACACTGAGAAATGAGTGTGGACCACAACATAGCATTTGCACTCTTTCTGTTGGTGTTTGCTTGCATTTTTGTTTTTCTTGCCAGGTTATTTTTACTTTCTTTCTAAATCCGATTTTTCTTGTGCAACAAAACTGTATAAATACGTATACATATATTGTATTTAACATATTTAACATGTACGGGACTGCCTGCCATCTAGGGGAGGGGATAGAGGGAAGGAGGGGAAAATTTGGAACAGAAGTTTTTGCAAGGGTCAATCTTGAAAAATTACCCATGCATATGTTTTGTCAATAAAAAGCTATCATCATAATAATAATAATAATAATAATAATAATTTTTAAAAAAATAACATCAGAGTCCAAATTCAAAATTAGCCACCCCTGATATGTAGTCACAGAATGCTAATCTACCTTCCATCATTTTTTTAAATTTTCTATCCTAAATGAGATATGTTAACTACTTTTCTACAACATATCTTTTTTTCTACAAAAGGATCATAATACTACAAATTTAGAGTCATAAATTAAAGAACATCTAGAACAACTCTCTTATGTTTACATTTTATAGATGAGGAAACTACAAAAGAAAGCAGATAATATGGTCTGAAAGTGTCAGAGGCAAGATGTAAGGCATCTTCCCTTTAAGTCCAGCACCCTACCCACTATACTAACTTGCTTCCCCTGTGGATTAGCCTTAGTCACACATAAGTTAGGTGCATACATACATAAACTCATTTTTAAAAATTTTTAATCTCCACATTTTTTAACATCTAAGGGGTCAAATATGGCAACTTCTTTAAAAATAAATATTTTGGGTATTTTTTAAAGCTTAAAGCAACTGAATAAAGAAATAACTTACTGTAAGATACAAATATTAATAACTAGTTAGAAGCTAGTTGACAAACATTGAGTGAGAATTTACATAGAAAACAAATCTTAGAAAACAAAAGCTGATGCACAAAAAGAGTTTGAGCTATCAAAACCATCACATTTCTGTGGAGAGGCATCAAGAATATTTTTCACACATACACATACATACACACAACATTTTAGTAAATAGTATTTTATTTTTTCTAATTACATGTAAAGATAGTTTTCAACATTCATTTTATAAGATTGTGAGTTCCAAATATTTCTCTCTCCCTTCCAACACCCTTCACTAGATGGTGAGTATCTTACACAGATGCATGTGCAATTATGTTAAACATATTTCTGCATTAGTCATGTTGTGAAAGAAGAAACAGAAGAAAAGGGGAAAACCACCAAAAAAATCACCCAGAAAATGGAAAATAGTATGTCTCAACCTGCATTCAGACTTATAGTTCTTTCTAGAGTGTGGATAGCATTTTCCATCAGTCATGAGTCTTTTGGAATTATTTTGAATCATCATATTGCTGAGAAGAGCTAAGTAAATCATAGTTGATTATTGCACAATGTTGCTACTGCGTACAATGTTCTTTGGTTCTGCTCACTTCACTCAGGATCAGTTAATGCCATATAGACACTTCTAAAGATGTTAGCATAAAAATCATTTTCATCTTTAATTAAGATTCTTTCCAGTTTCTCATTCCAAATAAAAAGTACATAGACTAGTATTTAGAGAACACAGCCTTACATGGTAACATATTAAGAAAAATATTTCTAACGATTGGGATTATCTCAAAGTGGAATAAGTAACCTCAGCATTTCATTTGTACCCTCACATTGGTGGGCTTCAGGGGAAAAGTGGGAAAATCAAGGTGGGGGCTATATGATAGATAATTTATTCTTGCTCAGATACAGGTTTCACTATGAGGTCCCTTCCTATTCTGAGATTCCATGATTACGTGAAAGAATACCATCAGGCATACAAGAGTGCAGGAAACTTTGACCTGGGAAAGATAATTCTTTCTGAGGTCAAATATTTGAAAATGCAAATATAAAAACGGGTGTTCTGACCCAACTACCATGTGATCTCCCACAATAACTGGATATTTAATATTAAATATTAGAGTGTCTGTTCCATTCAGTTACTTGGTAACCAAAGGACTACTACTAAATACTAAATGTATGTTTCTGCTGTTGAATACAGCTGATGACATTGCCTGATCCTAGAGCTCTGAATTCCCTAAGGTCTATCAAAATCAAAGTTAAAAAAAAAAAAAAGAATATTGAATGCAGATACCATAAGGGTTTTTTTGACTTTGATTACAACTGACCCTACAATTGGAGTTCCCTGTTGCTTGATGAGATGATGTCTTTCTAGCTACAGAAGCATACTTGAATTGCTCCCAAGTGGCCCATGAGGCTAAGCAATCATCAAAGTGTATATATAGTAAGATGCATAGTATAAATTCAGCTAGAGAAGGCACTTGGACTGGGTTGCATGTATTCTCCAAAGTGGAATGGACAAAGGTTTGGAATACCCTGCAAATATAGAGACAACAAATTCCTACATGGGAATATAATAGAACTAAGCATGAAAACAAGGAGCAAGAAAAGATATAGACATGGTTAAGAAATTAGCAAACAATTCAAACAAGAGAACTGGGACTTACAAGGCTGAAAGAACTCCTTAGTTTCACCTTCTGGAGCTTAGCTAAGTGCTCTGCAATGATCTAAGCCATCAGAGGCACTTAATCCTCTCCTCTAGAATTTGAGTTTAGTAATAGTTGTAAGTTGAAGGTAAAGCTAAATATTCCGAATCTCAATACTGGTCCCTGCTCTGGATATACCAGGAGGAATAAGATGCTGCAAGTGTACCTCTAGGGAAGGTAAAAATAAGAGCCCAGAAACTGTACTTGTATATAACTCAGGATGAAACTTAATAATGTTAAGCATTGAGAAATTAATTGATAATCATACTATACATTTCTCTGGTTTGTTCCTAACTACATTTCAAATGTGATAACTAGTTCTATACTGAATTCCAGATTTTAGGAAAGAAATTGATAAGCTGAAGAAAAATGGAGATGTCCAGAATGGTTAAGGGCCTTTATAACAAATCAAAGAATTTCTGAAGGGGAAGTGAAGAGGAAATGACAATTAAGCATTAATTAATTAAATATTTAATGTTGTGTGAGAAAGGGATTAGATTTCTTCTGTAGAGGAAAAGAACTAGGAATAATAGGTTGAAGCTGTAGAGAGGAAAATTAATTGTTGGAATAAGGCAAAACGTTTCCCAACAATTAAAGGCATCTAAAAATGGAATGAGCTACAACAGGGTTAGCAGTTTTCTCCTCAATGGACGTTTTTAAGCAAAAATTAGAGAACTATTTGTACAATAGGAGAATACTTGTTCAAATATAGGTTGAGGTACATAGAAACTGAGGTTCCTTCCAATAATACTGTCCTTTATTTATTTATATCATATTAGATGAAAATGCTGGACAGTTAAATCAACTTCCTAGACCTTACATGAGTTTGACACATTCAAAGATAAAAGACTAAAATCCACTCACAGCACAATTTATTTTGATAGCAATAAATTGTGGTTGGTTATATCAAAATATTTGGAGACTGCTTCCCAGAGCTAAGACCCAGCAAGCAAGTTGTTCCCTGAACTTAATATAATGACAATTCTTCACACTCTGGATGATCTTACCCTCTAGCAAAATGCATTGCTTTGACCGGTACCAGGTGTTCACTAAGGGATTTGTGATTTTTATATTAATTAATATCTATTTAAATTTATTGGAGCTCCTCTGATTTCCTCAAAACCTGAAAGCTGTCTATCACAACCTTTTGACATGCTCAAAATTCTTGTTTCTTATAAGTGCTAAGTGAACCAAACCAAGTACTGTATTCCTATTTCCACCAAACCAACTCTAGTTCTGTAACCTGCTGTGAGACAATCAACTTGGAAATCGTTCCTATAAAACCCAGGAATGCTTGCATTGCCCAAGCTTGAGCCTGTCATGGGAAATGCTACTTAAGATATAAGAATGATTATGATATGGTCCATGGTTTTTTTATGTATATAAGCACTACCTTTGCCTTAGTATGGTAAGCTTTCCTTGTCGGGAGGACTTCCACTTGAAAGCACCTTTACTCACTTTGAAATTAATTAAATTTCTGTTTGATCCCTGAGTCTTCTATTTCTATCTTACTGTTTGCCTCTGGCTATATACAGGTTAGAAGCTGGTTCCAGTTCAGTTAACAGATACAGCTGCTAAACTTGAACAATTTCTCCTTCTCTTGAATTTCTAATGGAACTCATGTTAATATATTTTGAAATCTCCTTATTGAGAACTCTTCCCCCTTTCCAAGTTGAAGTCAAACCATTAATGATTATACTTGGTGGCACAGGCATTCAACCAATTCTAAATCCACTTAATTTTTATTATCACAAAATACATATTTTCCCATAAGATTTGACACACTATTCCTTTCTTCCCCAATCTGATATACTGAACTTCTAACAATGAAGTTACTCCTATTTCTAATGCAATCTCTTTTCTTAAGTCTTTATTCCCTTAATTGGTAATAACTTTATCCCTCAGACCTCACATCTTGCTTTATAATTTTCCAATATAAATTATGCAATGTTACAGCTACTTGTGTCAATATCTTATCTCTTTACTAAACCAATAAGCCCTTTGAGAGCAGGCAGTCCTTTCTGAATTTTGAATCTTCTTCACTACCTGACATAACACTCTCCACAAAGTGGACACTTAATGAATGTTTTTGGCCAAATGAATCTGACATGTTTTAGCTATAATGGAATATATGGAGGTGAGGGAGAATCAGCATGATACAGGATATAATACCTTAGGGATAGAGGAGAGATCTAGGCTATTCTGTACAAAATACTGTAACCTCAACTTGGAAGGGAGCTCAGAATCAACATTTTTGGAGAATCATGTAGACTCAAAATGTTAAATATTTTGTGCAAGGTCACATAGTTAGTAAGCATCAAGAGATGAGATTTGAACTAAGGTCCTCTGATTCTCCAGTGTACTTTTCACTGTATCACACTGTTTGAAAAGAAAGAAAAGAAGCTTTTCTGAAGCTACATCATAATAATCCTATATAAAACTTGCTTTTCCTACATCCCTGTTTTAAAAACAACATTCATTTTCACAAGAAACAGAGAAACATTTACCATTGCCTTTAGTTTATCTAGCGACTTCAGGCTTTCAAAACAAAAATCACAGTGAATTATTGTGTTCATTAAAAATCTTCAGAATGAATGAGCATTTCTGCATCTGAAATAGGATCTGAGAATACAATGATATGATTAAATTTCCTCTAGTACCTTCTGGAAAGTCTAAACGGGATACAAGTTGGCATTCTCAGAACCTGACCACAGGTTTTTTTTTTTTTTTTTTTTTCCCCTCACCCCAGCTGCCTAGACATCTGTATGTGTCAATAAGCACTGTGCTGTCAGCTGTCTAGGATCATCTGTATTTCTAGGTTACTTTAATATGGTACCTGACACCAACTAATGAATTGATTCTCTATCTCTCTCTGGCTCTCTTTTTAAAGCTGTCACCATTTTAAACCAAGAAATATGTCAAGTGATAATTAAATCTCATTGCAGACAGGTTGTGTGAAAATGATTAACTTCTACCATTTCTTCCCATATTTGGAGGATTCTGAGTCTTGAAGGTGTTGGTCATTACACTGACAGTTGAAAAAAATTGTTTTCACGTTAATTTTTTTAAGAGGAACCATGAGGAGGGAGAAATGAAAAGGTATTAATTTCATGTTTTCAATCAACTTTAATTTGGAAACTGGAAACAAACTTATTCTTAAAAAGGATCCAAGATTTAACCCAAGAAAGCTAAGAATAAATATAAGATTTGGATATGAGTTTAAGACCACTGACTAATTGTAGGTCACTTTTCTGTGAACCTCATTTTCCTCATCTATAGAATGGAGATAATCCCTGCTTTGCCATTTCTCAATGATGTTGTTGTGAGACTTTGTATTTGAAAGTGCTTTAGCCTGGAGGGGGGGAGGGAGAGAGGGATTTAAAATGCTCAGCAAATATAAGGGATGATAATTCAAAATCCTCCAGAAGGAATATAACAGCTTTGTAGGCTTCAAAATCTCCACTCATTTTGTTTTTCAACTAAAGTTCTAAACATGAGATTAGGTCTGACCCTTTCAAGCTACAAG
The DNA here is from genome assembly GCF_902635505.1 of Sarcophilus harrisii. NCBI lineage: Eukaryota > Metazoa > Chordata > Mammalia > Dasyuromorphia > Dasyuridae > Sarcophilus > Sarcophilus harrisii. Next base: position 348,574,017 of record NC_045427.1, on the reverse strand, counting down.
ACTCCCATTTATGTACTGAAATATGTGATGACTCATAGGAAAGAGGCAAAATCAAACAGAACACATGAACACATGAACAGCTGGAGAGCAACAGTGATCAGAATTCTAACTTCTTGTAAAAAGTGAGGTGAATAATTGCTAAAATTAGTAAATATAAACAGCTTAAAAGGTATTTCCTCCCACTGTTAACTTTCAAGTATACGATTTATTTTTGAGCCTATTTCCCCTTATCTTTATGTCTATATTTCTAATAGTAGCTAGGAGAATTTTGGAGGACCTGGAAAATTGTCCTAGGCTCAAGACACTAAGGCCTTGAAAAATTTGAGACCATCCAAAAGCAACAAAAACACCACCTGAATTGCAGAGTATTACCCACAAATTGCCAGCATGATGTATCAGCTCTAAATAGGTCTGAAGTCAATGAAATTTGTCATTCTTCTTTCCCATTCTATGCCCAGGAAACCCTTTTGCTGACCCCTGAGGAAAGGATACAGTAAACAGATTTTATAGTAAGGTATTGGAAAATTTATGTTTCTACTTCAGGCAAGACAAAGAAAGAAAAATGCATGATGAACAAAATAATAGACAAAGCTTAACCCAAAGAAGTAAATCAGAGATCAGAGAACGGTAGAGGTTTTTAAGGAAACCTTGTAGTATTGCAGAAAGTATACTCAGTTACCTGTGCAAAATAAACCTGAGCAATTCCTTTAAGATTTCTTTACACTATAGTTTCTTCATCTGTAGAATGAAGTCATCAGATCGCAAGATCTCTGAAATTACTTCTTGCTACATGATCCTACTCTTAAATTCCTTAAGTATTCCTCAAATTTAGTAATATCATTATACATAATCTACTAAGGATGAAAGATCTACCTTTTCACACAGGTAATAAACAACAGACTATATCTAAATCTACTTCCTAAATCCAGTTTCCTACGTATACTATTATTATCATTTGCTGAAATCTATAATAACCAAATAAAGATTGCTGGGAGAAATGAGTTTGTATGAAATTGCATTCTTCATGTGAAAGACGACACCATCAAAGGAAATCAGACCCTGAATTAATTGGATTTCCAGACTTGATATAGATTTACAAGAACCAAATTACAATTATAGGTAACTCTCACAATCTACTTATTTTGTTCTTATTCACATGATGCTCAATGGAACTGGAGAAAAAGTACTGGTTTCATCAACTATAAAATTTTTATTTTTGATCTCAATTGGATTCTCACTACTGCACAGCAATCATTCTATTGCTTCTTCATTGACTCTTCATTTTACTCTATTGTGTTTATTTCATACTTTCTCCTGTTTCTTCAAGACTTCTAGAGATCCTAAGCTCTTTATTTACTTTTCTGAAGTACTCTCATCATAATTCATTGAAAAAAACTTCAGTTTTCAGCTCCTTCTTCTTTCTTCTTAATCTTATACAAAATTAGGTAATAATTATTGATTTGTCAGATTTTATGGCTTTTAAAAATAAACCCTTGAGACAGCTAGATGGCACAGTATATAGAGCAACAGCCCTGGAGTTCAAATTCAGCTTCAGACACTTAACACTTACTAACTGTATGACTCTGAACTCAAACACCCTCCAAAAACCTTAATTCTTTTTTAATTTTATTTTTAATCTATACTCTCACACATTAACCCTGATATCCCTCAAACTTGAGAATTAAGAGAAAAACCAAATAAAAAATGTATAGTCAAATAAAAGAAAAATCCACATTAGTCATATACAAATCAAACCGCCTAATTTCTGAACTAAATTCTTAATCTCAGTATCAGGAGGCATGTTTTATCGTCAGTCTTTTCGAATCATGGTTAGTCATTTTTCTTTTGACTGGGAAACTTTTTGGGATTTTGACAATGATGTTCCCAGGATTTTTCATTTGGAGATTTCTTTCAGGAGATGACTGGTGAATTCTTTCTATTTCCTTTTTGTTCTCTGCTACTAAGAGATTAAAAAAAAAAAAAAAAAGATTGTGGATATACTTATAATACTTGTAACTTCCACCTTACAGGTTATAATATAAAATGCTATATAAATAAAAAATTCATGTAAAAGTGCTTTATAAAATTTAAGTATAATAGAAACATGCCTCCTTGTTATGGTTATTGTTATCAAATTGAGTTAAAATCTTGCACTAAAAATATGAGCTAACTAACCTTGGGGGAATTTATTCATCCTACTAGTTAATATGCCTTTTAGAAAATGGGAAAAGTCCTTAGCAAACTTGATAAAACAAATGGAAATCAACAGCATATCAGTGTTATCTCATACATTTTCTGGAAACTAAACAGAAGATAGCAATTTTTCAATACTTAAAAAACAAATCAGTGAGCAAAAGCTATAGTAATGCTATATATTGAATGGAACTTTATTCCATACATACCTCTTATATCTTCTTAAAAATCAAGTTAAGTGTCTGTATGGACAAGACTAAGCACCACAACAGCCAGTACAAACAATGCTACTTTTCAGTACAAAAGGTCACAACAAGTCACCACCAACAGAAAATAGAACAATGTACATGTAGGTATTTTCTGCAGTACAAATCTTCATGCACAGTAATGGGGAAAATATATCAAGTGATTCCAAAATCATTTACACATAGCAACCCTATCTGAAAAGGTAGCTCAGAATATAATAGCATCGAAGGATTTAAATCAAACAATATCATTTATAGAAGAGAAAAGTGATCTTCAGAGAGGGAACTGGACTTGCCAGAGGTCATCATTCAAATCTAGGTAGTTTGATTTCAAATCTCAAGCACTTTATTTCCTTACTCAAACCAAGAAAAGGAACAAGGTTTATACACAGTATAGACTGAATATGGAGAAAAAGAAACATCAAACATTGCTTACTCCTCCACCTTGTGCTACCAGCTGGCATTTTAGCTTCTCTTGGAACAGACAGATGGACCAAAAGTTTGATTAAGAAATTTTGCAATGGGCAGTACAGAAAGGTAGAGATGAGGCTGTTTTGATGTTTCTTTTCCCCTTTGAAATCTTTGAAAGATAAATTCATTCTTAAGGAAGGAAAAGGGATTAGACAATAATGGGCAGTGAAAGTCAGCCAGATTCTTCACTTCATCTCTTAATAAAGAAAAGTTGGTAAAAAGCAATTCATCAAAGCAGAGACAGAAACAAATGGTTTTCATAACCTAGATAATTAACCTCAGAAGTTTGCCAAGGCCAAGTGAATATCACACAGTGCAAACAGCTTAACAAGGTTGGAAGACAGGGCTTCTGCAGTTCCTAAGAAATAGAGAATCTATTGTGTGCTGCAGTGGGAAACATCTTTTTTCTTAAACAACAAAAATAACAACAAAGGCAAGGACAAGGCTTTGTAATCTTAACTTCCTCTAGATATAGTAGATATTTTAAAAGTTGCTTCCATTACAAATTCTATAAATCTAGCCCAGAATTCAACCTACTAAGGTAAGAACAGTTTTTTTTTTATTTTAAACAAATTTGATTTAAATATGCATATATATATATATGAAATATAAAAATCATTCTTAGTTCCTAGAGTTGTATAAAAACAGGCAGTGTTTGTTTGCCAACTCTTGATCTAGTCTATGAGCTTCTTCCCAGGACAGTGATTGAGTTCTTTAGGTTTTTGAGTTACATGTGCAATTTGGCACCTGGATGGTTATGATTTTTATTATTCTCATTCCTCCATTTTTCCCCTTAAAGACAAAGGATAAGTTTTCTCAGTGTTTAATGCATATAATAGTATTTTGGTGGTCTTCCAAACACAAACCCAATAATGAACTCTGAGTCCCAGTTGCAATCTATCAAGAATTTATCAAGTACCTATTCCTTGCTATCACTTACTACTTGTGATACTTGCTAGAGATACAAAAACAAGACGTGAGACTTTCCTTTTCTTCAAGAAGCTTATAATTTAAGAAGAAATTTTCCCCTCAGTATTTCATCCATAGTATATCCATTTTATAAATGGGTATCATTTTATAAAAAAACTTCTCTTAGATCTTAGATATAGCTTGTCTTGCCTTTAAAGCAAAATTTGGCAGAGAAGAATACATACACACACACACACACACACACACACACACACACTGTGTGTATATATACATACCTATGACAAGGTCATTAGGTAAGTTAGGCGTTTGTATGAACACAAAATGTAATAGAAGGGACAGCCAAAAATAGCATCTGCAATATTTTGTAAATTCCATTTACCCATAATTTTAATAATTACAAATCCCAAAAGCCCTTTAATCACATTTATGTCAAAGAACAAAGTATCAAATAAATAAAAACCAGAAATTTGCTTAAGTGCTTAAAGCATTTGCAAGTGCTTAAAGCATATTTTTCAATAAATAACTCTGGGGATTCTGGATGCCCAGTTCAGCACTGGATTTGACTATGCTATGAGAAAAACAAAAGAAAGAGAACTTAAGTATTTGCCTTCAGAAAAATCTCGGTCTAATTATACAGGCAAAGTATTATTATGGAAAAGAAATATAAGAAATTTATCTATAAAAGAGATATCACAGAGTAATATGAGAATATTGAAATGAGAGGCAGGGACAATAAGGGATAATTATGTCCTGGGGTGACTATGTATTTAGCTCAAATGTTGACATTTTTATTTATTTCATTTTTAAATTTATGAAATAAAACAAGCATTTCTTTAACATAGTATACAAAAAAAGATGATTGTACTTAAAATTGAAAATTTTAATGTAGAATTTGCTACTGCCTTCAAAAATGTATTAAAGTTGTCATGTAAATCTATTTTTTTCTTTCTTCTTCCCAATATAGCCTTACATAAATATTTTCCCAGTAAAGGTATATGTCTGAGAGTCAACAAAGAAGAATCAAAATTTCACTCAAAAAGCAATAAAATAGTGCATGTGGAGATGAATAGGCTACAGATTCTTAATAGTGATGATTTACATGTTAGGGATGATAAAGACATAAGCCAAAGAATTTGAGAGTTGAAAAGGAAAGTCAGTAGCCAAAGAGCCCAGCCCCACGTAACAAAAGGAATCCTTCTTATTGTGAACAAGAAAGGGGCAAGATCAAGGATGAACATTATCAGAGAAACAGGTCAATCAGGCAAAGATTAACAAGCTAATGTGTCCATCTTACAAAAGATTTGTCCAAGATTATAAAACATAACACATTACTTCTATTTGTATCAGTGGGAATAGTAGCCAAAGGGTAGAAAAGGGATTATGAAACTTCTACTAATAATGAAGATTTAAAATTTAAGGATCTATGAAAAGCATAAGGTCTTTCATACAAATTTCTGAGGGCAGAATTACTGGAATACTATGAACAAGTGATCAGTGAAGCTTTGTCCTTTTCCCCAATCCTTAATTTTATTGTCTGGAAGCACCTTGGCAAACTGCCTATATCCTATATCTTATAACATTGTTATATCCAATAATATAAGCAGAGGCACATATCCAGCTAATTAAAACTAGAAAATCTCTCAAGAGGAAATTGTTGTTATTAGTTCTCAAAGATGATCAATGACATCACAGGATGATATCTTGAGCTCAGCAACACTAACTAGCCTTCTCCTCTATCAGCATGGCAATATCAACAATTATATTCACTGTTCTCTTACTTTTTACAATCCTAGAACTGGCTGTAGCCATAATTTAAGCTTATGTTTTACACTGTTAATAAGCCTGTACCTGCATTACAAAGCCACGCTCACCATGTAGTGACTTGGCTGTGAATCTTATTTAAATGAAGCAGAAATGCACAAAGTTGTCAGCCTCATTCTCTCTTCCAAAATTACTTTAGTTCAGGGGCAGAACAAAAGTCAAGCACAGATAGTCCTCATCCATTCATTCCACTGGAAAGGCTTCACATGCTTAGGTAGATAGAATAGAGGTTTATCAGGTATTCTCAACCTGGTTTAGGCGGTCTGCTAAAGGAGGTTTTACTGAGGTGTGGCAACTGAGCATGCTACAGCTTCTTGGAACCACAGGCAAGAACTGGGTGCCAGGTGGATCCTAAAGGCAATTGAGTAGCCTTGAAAAGGGATCTGCAAGCCCTGACACCAGAAATGCTAGTCCTCCATGAACACTGCTTACATCCCACTGAGAAGACATATAATATAGTAAACAGGTCATCCTTAGAGATGGGAAAACCTACCTCTTACATATATTGTTTCACTGATACTGATCCAGTCACTAAAATTTCTCTAAACCTAGGAGACTCTTTATGACAATAAAAATTATAGAAGATTCATATTTGCATTAATACAAGTTTTAATAATCATCTGATAAATGACATTATTTGCCCAAAACAGATTAGAAAAAGCCATAATTCTCCCTTGCTTTAGATACCATTGTGCATGATAAAAGAAGGCAACGGTATAATAGGAAAAGATGAATGACGATAGAGTTTTAAGATCTGAGCTTAAATTCTAGTTCTGCTGCTTACTTACTATCTATGTCATCTTCAGCAAGCTACTTCATCTTTCTTAGGCATGGATTTTTTTCTCTATAAAATGAGAGAGTTGTACTAGGTCACCTAAGATCTATAATACTATAACTTAATATCTACGAAAGCCTCTTGTGGCTCTTGACCTACAGTCACATGACATTGGCTTAATGTAGAGTCAATACAAGGAACATTTTCTTTCAACTGGGGACACTTTTAGACTACCAGAATACCATCTCAACAAATGATCTGCATGGACAATCTTCCTCCAGTGAGACGAGAGAAATGGGCAACAAAGGAACATTGAGTCACCTAAATCTGCCTTTAGACCCACTTGTACAGTCTTCCCAAGTTGACAGGCTTCATTTGACATACCTATTTTGTCATCTAAGGACCCAATGGAAAACACATATCTCAAAAACTGGTGTATCACTTTACTTTTTCCATTAAACAAGTCAAGCCTTATGGTAATTGTTTGATTTCACAGTTCCTTTCCTTACTAACAAATTAACAACCTGGATTGATCTATTTTCTTTCTGGGTATAAAATCCACCTCTAATGTTTACTGTGTATTTAACTTTTAAATCTCCATTTGTTAATCTGTACAATGAGGGATTTACACAAAATGGTCTCTTGACATTTCTTTCAGCTCTACATCTATGATATATGGTAATTCATCCTCCATTTAAGTATTTTTTCCAGGGAAAAAAATTTAAATCAAGGTGGCAAAAAGTAAACAGAAACATGAAATGGATACTTGAGCACCTGCCACGAAAACAAATGTAAGTACAAGTCACATGAGAATAGGGGTTTTTTAATTGAAATGGTACAGCAAATCTAATCATTCTTCATCATGACAGCCCCTCAGATTCTAAAATTCCTTCAATAAAATATTTGTACCATAAACTTCATTTCTCTAAAACATAACCTTCAAATATATAAAAAGAAGCTGAGATTGTCTAAAAATAAGTCTCATTCAGTCTTAAGAAAAATATACAAACTGACTTTAATATCAAACTTGTCTTATTGTTTTCTATAAATTTCCCAGAATTTGTTGCTTTTATTTACATAGTTAGAAACTATACGTACATTATTCTTGTAACTTTGCTTTTTTCATTTCATAAGTCTTTTTAAATGTTTTAATGTACCTCATATTTGTCATTTGTAATGGTATAAAAATATTTTATTATATTTATACCACAATTTATTCAGCCATTTTTCAATCACTGGACATTCCAAATTATTACTATTATAAATAATGTTGTTGAAATTATTTTTACACAAACTTTTCCCCTTTCATTAACATTCTTGCGATATAATTCTAATAATGGAATAACAAAGTCAAAGGGCATGAGCATCTTAACAATAGTTATCATTTAACTCAATATTATTTCCCAAAAAGACTGCACCAATTCACATTTCCAATAGGGAGATGTATGGCATGCCTATTTTCCCCCACAGTCATACTAGCTTTGAGTTTCATTTTCAAACCATCTGCCAATTTGATAGTTGTACAATAGCCAATCAAAATTGCTTTGATTTGTAGTTCTATAATCATTAAACAGTGTAAAATTCCTTATGTACATATAATTAATAACTGTACTTTTAGAACTACCTCTCAAGACACTTGCTATCATATCCTTCCACCAAGACTTGTCTTTTTTCTAGGAAAAATATTCCCAAGGTATTTTACTTAGTGCTGATGTGAAGAAGATATCTATTTCCCTGATTATCCAGGAAAACCTTTGATAATAGGTTCTCATTTATCACTATTCTTTCTAACATGTGATACCCAGAACAGGACACAATAGTCCAGAAATGATTCAAGTAGAAGAAAATACAATTGAATTATCTTTTAATTTCTATCCATTCCTTGTTTTTCAAAAACTATACCTACACACACAAACTGCATTAACCAAATAATTTTAAATGCCTTAACAATTGAAGAAAATTATTAGCCGTATTGACCAAATATCACCCAAAAGATTTCCATCAAAATGGTTTGTCTGATATAGCGAGCTACCACAGCTTGTCAAGGGGACATACAATGTCATTCTCCAATTAAATCATTGAGAGAGAGAATAATGAGGCTAGAAGTCTGGTGACCTAAGCTCTAGTTCATGCTTTGCAATCTAAATAACTAGATAAGCTAACTAGGGCAAAAAGAAGCAATGTAACTTCTCTGAGACTTAGTTTCTGTATTTAAAAAAAAATAAATCTCAGCTTACAGTTGATGTGAATTCACACATCATTTTATAAATTGTAATCTTATTTGGTCGCTACATACAGTAAGGCCTGTGAGGTACTTTACAGATGAAAAAACTGAGTCTCAGATAAGTGAGTTTACTAAGATCACATAGCTGATAAGTGACAGAGCTAGGATTCAAGCCCTTATCCTCTGATTGCAATAAGGGCAATTATTTTCCTCCCAGCAAATCTAGTATCATTCCACAATACCATGTTGTTTCCCTATCTGTGAAAATAAAGGGATTAGGCCAGAAAATCTCTAAACTTCCTTTTCCTTAGCATTGTAGAGTTTGTATGATTAGTTGGTTCATTCTGTAACAACTGAGTCTGAAAAACCTCACTTCTAGAGCTTGTCTCAATCAGTTGGGAAATGAGAATAAATTTCTTCAAGTTAATTTAGGGGTTGGGGGAAATCTAGGAGGAGTGAGAGAAGTCAACCTCAACTTGTTCTAATGTAAAGAACCATAGGGGGTATTTCATTGTTCCAATAAGAGTGAGAATGGAAATGAGTTGCAGACTATTTTCCCAGATGGTAACCTTGATTTGAAAAAGGACCTTCGATTGCCCTAGGCACCATCAAATCTGGACATTTTACAACTTCCCTCTTAAAATACCATATATTTGCAGCAGTAAAAGATGTTACCCATGAAGAATCAGGGAGTTTATTAATCTGTTTCATGGAAGATAGTTAGCCACTTCACATTATACCAAGATAGATTAGGTAAGCAACTGTGAGATCCAGGAAACATCTGCTAAACAAAATCAAAATTAATGGTAAACAGAATGGGATTCTTAATGGCTTCAGCTCATCCAGATGCAGAGAACAATAAAAGGGCTATTAGAGACAGCTGCCAATTAAAGACTAATTCCAAGTGCTTTCAAAAAGGAAGGTTGGAGCTCACTTCCCACGTTCCTAAGAACTGCTATGCCAGGTTGATTTAGCACTTACACACCTCTGAACAAACCTTATAACTACCTCAGCTGCACTTGTCTATCGCTCTCTGCCCTTCTCCTTTAACTGAGAAAGTATCCCTCCCCCAGCTGTGATCTATATCACCATAAGGCTGAGACTGCACTTACCTGTAATACCACATTGAAGAGCTTCCTGGGATGCTGGGTCAAACAACATGGCATTGGGGCCTGCCCACACACTTGCAGGCCCTAATCACAGAGCAAATCTGCCAGGATAGCTCAGAGATAACCCCTCGTTGCTGAGAGGCAGATGACAAGAACTAAAATTGAACACTTGCTCAGCTGTCTGGAAGGCTCCCTGCAGCTGTAAATTGAGGGGGATGGGAATCAGTTAGAGAAAAGTATTGGTTTCAGGCAGATGAATTCTGGCAATTACAATCACTACTGGCCTCTCACTTCTGATACTCTAAGACAGGGGTCCTCAGCCTTTTTAAATAGGGGGCCAGTTCACTGTCCCTCAGACTGTTGAAGGGCCGGACTATAGTAAAACAAAAACTTTGTTTTGTGGGCCTACTTCATAGCTCTGGGTGAGGGGGATAAACATCCTCAGCTGAGGCGTCTGGCCTGAGGGCTGTTGTTTGAGGACCCCTGCTCTAAGACAAGGAGGAGTTCACCTTGGTCTCTCTGCCTTTGGCCAAATCTCCAGAAAGGATGGAGAATCCATTTTAGGGACAGATGAAGAAATTATGAAAATAAGAAGCATTAGAACACAACTGCTCCTCACACCCAAAGAGAGGTAGGAATAGGGAAAGGATAGTGCTAGAAGTTCAGATATAGAACCTTAAAGAACAACGTTTCACCTGCTTATGGAAGGAACTAACTACTGAGCTTCTTGATTAACTTTGAAAAATATTTAATAAATATGTAATATACAGGGACAAAATAAGGGAGGCTCCTGATTCAAGGAGCTGACAGCCTACTGAGGGGGAAACTATGTCTATTCAGGTTGGTAAAACAAAGTAATTTGGAATTGACTTTAAGAAAGGTCCTAAGTATGTAGATAGACTTGAATTGAATTTTTAGTGAACAAATGAGCAAGAACAGAATCCCATGAACAAAAAACAGCTTAAGCAAAGACAAAGAGGAAGGAGCTAGTCATATACTGGGAATAATAAAAGTACCTAGAACCTAATGGAATGTCTTTAAAAGATTCATGTCAGAATTTCCTATCATCTGTAACTGGAGCATGCTTAAAATTTAAACAGCAAAAAAATGGGCACCTAAATGACACAGTGGATGGAGCATGAGATCTGGAGTCAAGAGGATCTGAGTTCCTGAATTCGGTCTCAAACATTTACTAGTTGAGCAATCCTGGACAGATTACTTAATCCTAATTGCCTCATATATGGGGAAATGATGGGAAATCAGTATGGAGAGAAGTTATAACCATATTACTGAAGACTTTCAAATGCAGTTTCTATTTCATATTCATTTCATCCTACTTAACCATCTCTCAGATTTCTCACTTTCCTCTCAGATTCCTTTACCAGACCCTAGAAAACCTGGGGAAAAAAACAACCAAAATGACACCCTGGACAGTATTAGAAGGTCTTCCACCACAGGTCTGCTGGACAGCATTTGTGTGCAGAGAAACCTTTTAGATGAGATGAAGAAAGAGCAGAGTTGTTAAACAACTTCCATCAATTAAAGATTTAATGAACCTTGCAACTATCATCTCAGAGAAAACTCTTGTTCCTACAGCAATAAGTCAAGCCCTTCGAAAGCAAATATTTCAAATCCTCTAGTTGCTCTGGTCCTGTCAGTGCTAATGAAGCTCCAATACCCCAGGTCAACCACAGTTATTTAAAGCAGCAAATCTTGGAGCAACAGCTTTTCATTGGCAAGTCAGGCACTGAACTGAAAGAAAAACTACAAACAGAGAAGCAGGAGTATACTTCACAGAATACAAGCTTCTTGAGGGCAAAGACTGATTAATTGCTACTGTTAGGCCATCAGTACCCAGCACTATTCTTGGCACATAGGAAGTACTGACTGTCAATTTATCTAGCATGTCAACAGGAAAAATAGCCTGCTACTACCAGATTTGCTCTGGGACTTACCAGTAACTGTTCTTCTACTATTAACAATACCCTCTCATGTTTCATATAATCAATTTCATGAAGCATCTTTGAATGATTCACATGAGAATATCCATCGCCTGCCCCTAGAGTTCTATCATTCTATCAAAGTTATAAGTGAAACAAAAGTAGAATCAATGACTAATCAATGACTTTCCTGAAGGTCAGTTTGCAGGTAATCTTTGAAGGAGGCTCAAAGAAGGAGATTGTTATATTCAAAGACATTCAGTCCTAGCTTCATTGTCCCTTAGGGTCGTGATCAATTCAAAATGAAGATAATAGGATCAAAGACTTAGAAAAGGTCAACTAGTTCAATTCTGTTACTTATAGATGAGCCATCAGAGGCCCAAAAAGTTCAAGTGATTTGCCCAAAGCCACATTGATAGTAATTGATGAAGGGAGAATTTGAATACAGGCCCTCCAACTCTAATGAACATTCCTGCCTCCCGAAATCCCAAAACACCAGGGGAAGAAAAGTTTAAACATAAAATTTGTCTTTAACTTAAAGTATTTGCTCCTAGACTATGATTTACTTTTATTTAATGACAGAAAACTATACTCATAATTTCATCTCTCTAACTTTTCTCCCCTTTTAGTACACACTGTGATCTTGAGAAGATTCACAGTAAGGCCTTGAATTCCCAAACAAATATACCTTAGACAAAATGCCTGTGATATAACTTCGTGACATTAAGGAAGAAATTTGACTGTTCCCACGTTCATGACATAATAAGTAGCAGATGAATGATGCTCTCTGGAGCAGGTAGGAGAAAATGTTATATAATATCAGGTCATATTTCCTAAAATCTGTGTTGAGAACTGGTCTGCCATAAAAGCAGGATGATTTGTAAGTAACAGAAATAATGACTAGAATGCTTTGAATTTTCCTCTGAATCTTATTTTTCAAGAATTTTGGTGACAAAAGCAGCAAATGTACTTGATCCCTGCCTCATGCCTCTTAGGTGCCCCTGAGTAATAGAGATGGCTGTTCTCTCTCCCATTACAGCTGTGAGATCCTTATCACTCAAGATATATTTCTACTTCAAGAATTAGAAACTCAGAAGAGATTAAATTTATACTCAATATAGAGACAGGGATATAGAGATAGGGAAGTGGTCTATAATTTCATTGATATAGGGGACCCTTAAAGGAATTCTCTCTCCAAATGCAGGTCCAGTGACTTCTTTGTAACTTTTAGTCCTTGAGAGTTACCTAGAAGACTGATAGGATTAAGTGATTAGCCTAAGGTCATATGGTCAGTATATGATAAAGGTTAAATTTGAACCCAGATATTTCTGATTGCTAGGATAGAGCTCTCAATTCACTATGTCTTGCTGCCTTTCATATTCTAAAGATATTGCACACTCAATGCTATCAGACCAATAATAGCAGTCATGCATCTCCCTTGCTGTTTTATCTTCTTCTTTCCACCTTATGCTATTCCTGTACCTTGGAATCTTTTGGATAATACCTATGTTATCCAGTACCATGCCATGAGCAGTATGACCTAACCTCCTTCCTCAAAGGATAATTCACAATTTTTGTAGCCTCTGGCACTGAACTCAGTTCCAATGACACATCAAGTGTTCCTAGGAGCACTATGGCCAATGAAGAATCAATTCAGGTTAATTAGATTTGACTCTTCCCTGCCGAAATAGAAAGAAGGAAGAGATATGCCATTAGAAACATCCAGAGTAAGTGCCAAGTCTATTATTACATGACCACTAAACACTAAATGAATTGTACCAATCTTGGTTTGCATTTTTATGTAAATTTACTCATGAGTGTTGCAGTTATAAAGTATATTGGAATACTCCTAGAGTATGTAAGGAATTATCCCTAAGGAGATGTCCAAGTCCTGGCTATACATCATCTGTACTGTGGAAGATCCTTGGATCAAGAAAAGGCTGGGTACACATTCTCACTGTAGTTTTTTTAAAATATGAATGCATGTAGAAATACAGATGACAATAAAAATGATTTAGGCAGTTCCTCGAACTTAGTCTGTTATGTACCTTCTAAAATTGATCACCAGATCATTATGGGATGGCTAAGAAAAGTAGTCCTGTGCCCTTGTCCCTTCCTCATTATCTTTGGTTTCAAACACCTACATTTCTATTAGAAAAATACTACTTCAGTATTGAATTCAGTATATTCAGAGATCATTAGGTCCAGATACTGGGTGGGGAACTCCTTCATAGACCTTGAGGAATATCTAAGTCACAGAGCTGAGTCAAGCTTTGAAAATTGCATCTCCAACAAGGAATACTTCTTTCAATGTTTCTCATTCTGTAACTATATTATTTAAGCAGACATGTCACCTGGAGAATGACTGTGCTAGATGAAGAGAATCAAAAGAAAGTCAGGTAGGGTATAACCAAGAAGTAAGCCAGTTTTCTCTATTTCAAACAACTCTATTGACAGGCAAGGACGTAATAGGAACAAAGCTCACTAGTTAAGGGATACTTCAATTCCCTTAATTTTGCCACTGAATTTTTACTTCGCCCAATTAGTAGTACATACCAGGATACAAATGATAGGAGATCCAAAAGAAAGAAAAAAAAAAAGAAAGAAAACCGTTAAGGGCTAAAAACAAAAGGACAGAAATTTAATAGGAGTACAGTAGATCCCCACAAAAGACCCTAATTGGTATGTGGTAGACAGAGGTGGATTTTTAGTTAAAATCAAAAGCTATATAGGCCGCTCTCCAGGATAGAGACAAAACAAGTAGCAATGGATCCAAACTAATGAGACAGGAAATTTTTCATTACACACACACACACACACACACACACACACACACACACACAAAGTCAGACAGAAGAGAATTTAGAGGTCATGTATTTCAACTCCCTCTTTTTCTAAATAAGAAAAAATAAAATTCAAGAAGTTAAATGATTAGCCCCAGGTCTGACAAGTAGTGATTATCAAAATGAGGATCTGAACATGGGTCCTTGGAGTCTAAATCTAGTGCTTTTCCTTATGGGACCACAATGATCATATGCAGTCTTAAGGCACTATATTTAGGGGACACATTCTATAATAATAAATAATTAAAAATCATAATGCTTAAGAAGGGCGAGAAAGTTATTTCTAATCTGTTGGTAAGTGTTCTGGTAACTGGAAGATGATGTTATATCTCTCATGTCTATTTCCCTGTCTGTCTGTCTCTGTCTCTCTGTTTCTATCTGTCAGCTTGTGTCTCTGTCTCTTTGTGTTTATCTCTATCTCTCTGTTTCTCTCTCTCTCTCTCTCTCTCTCTCTCTCTCTCTCACTCACTCCCTCACTCAACAGAGGGTCTTTGCTACTAAAAGGATTTTTTTTAAAATGAACAAGAATAATCCTCTTGTGCAACCAGAAGATCACATAGGATTAACATTCATGTGATTTTCTCCTTAAGAAATAAGTCTTGCTAGAAGCAATAATGGAGGGTAAAAGAGGACATTATTGTGCTTTCTTGAGAAGTAAAATAAATTAATTTAGAGACAATTTACTCTCCCCTTGCAGTTCAAATGACTTTTTTTTTTTTTGCAACAAGCCTGAGTACAAAGATTTTACATGGTAGCTTCCTAACCTTCCTAGCAACTGAAATATCTTAAACTGTAAACTGGAAATTTGTGGCAAGAACATTCTTCCTGGATAAAAGCTGGTTATTATCATGCCACTTTCAATGGAAGCTTGACACTTTATTCACTTAAGAAGTTTCTAATCATGCAATGCTAGAACTTGCTCAGAAATGGCAACTCTTTAGACTTCAGTTCATTTCCCAGAAATTAGGGCAGAAGGGTATGATTTTTAAAGATAATTCCTGGAGATCACTTCTCACAGAATTATACAGATCAATGCATAAGTTCATTATTTCACACACACACACACACACACACACACACACACCCATTACCACTACCAAAAAAGTTATGTGAAATTCAAACAAGAGGACCCAGGAAATATGAAATCTCCTTTAGCTGCAGCAAATAACTTCCCAATGACAACAGCTGCAAAAAAAGAAATGCTTTCTTACCTTTTCTTCTTGTGACTTCAAGATTTCTAAATTCCTGCAAGGAAAGGGGGAAAAAAGAGCTTATGGTTTTGAAATCCACAAGAATAATACACATGTCCATATCCCTGAAAATATCTGACCCCAGCTATTCAATAACTTAAGGGCTTAAGACACTAAACAAGTCTTCTAACAAAATTTGGGCTACCAAACATGTAACAAAAATAAATATTGGAATATTCTCTTGAGAGGGGGGAGGGAAGGAAATATACTAGGAAATGATGTCTCTTCCATTAAAAATAAAAGGATTGAAAAAATTTAAAGATAAACTTTCACTTTTATTAAGCATATGGAATTTTGTCAACAAATAAATAAGATTTTATTAAAATACTTACTATAGCCCAGATACTGTGCTAAAGGCTGAAGTAAGGAATACAATAATAAAACAATTCTTGCTTTTTAAAGCAATTTATATCCTATCAGAAGGAAGAGCATGCATATAAATAAAAGTATACGCAAAATATATGCAAAAATAAATAAAAGGCAAATTTGAAAGAGATCACTAGCAGTTAGGGGATAGTTTAAGAAAGGCTTTATATAAAATGTGTTACAGTAGAGTTTTGGAGAAAACAAGATATTTTAAGAGGCAGAGATGTGGATGGATTCCAAGCATTAGGGAAAATAATGCAAAGGCTCAGAGATGGGAGATAAATTGTAAGGATTATAACAAATCAAAAAATTTTTTTTCCTGCCACCTTCTTAATTGATGAGAAAACTTTCAATCTTAAGGAAAAGTCAATTGCATTCCTAACTTAAAGACCGTATCTGAGCAAAATTATGTTCTTGCCTCACCCAGCACTGTGTCATAAATCCCCATGAATAACATGACAAATAATTCAACCAATATATGGTTTGGCATGAACTACTTCTAGAAAGCCACTAGATGGTCCTTTCTTTTCAAACATTAATACATTTTACAGGCAATTCTCATCATTTCTGTTAAGTATGTTCCATAAAAGGCTTCAGGAACACTGCATTAGTAAACACAGGAAAGTACAATGGTTAAGTGACTGTATCTCTAATCATGGCATTTTCCAAAGCAACCCAACAACTTTCCTCTTCCTTTTCTGGGAGTACTATGTTGTTTATTTATTAATAAAACTCAAGGCTAACAGCACTACAGCTTATAACTAAATGAAGCTTATCTAACACAGATATTTTCTCTGTAGTTTATAGAAGTAGCATTCTTTTGCCAAGGAACAGTAGACAGTTTTGTACTTGGGGGCCATTACAAATATCGAAGTTATTTTAAAAAATGTGAAAAATGTAGCACTAAATAAATGGCTAAAAGGACACTGATTTACATTATGAGAGGTGAAACAAGGCAGAGTATTTCTTTGGCCCAGGTCTTAGCTGAGAATATATGCATCAACATGGATTGATTTATGGTATAAATTCATCAACAGGCAAATTCTCACATATGGAAACTAAGAATAATGAAGATTGATCTTACATCAACCACTTAATTTTCCCTTGATTAATTTTTTAGCTGATAGATGCATGAAGGGACAAGATTAGGGTAGGTTTGAGAAAAGATTAGAGCACCACCTCCAAAACAATTTTAGTTCATTCTGGTTAATTTTCTATGTTCCATCCAAATTGAACACAACTCAGATTTTCCCATTTTGCTGCTTCTATTCACATTATACCTGGAATGATATGTTTCCAAATCTCCCCACCATCTCTCACTCTTTAACTAGCTAATATTCTCTTCATCCTTCAAGGCTCAGCTGACATAAGATGTTCTCCCTGAAATTTTCTCTAGTCAAAAGTAATACCTCTCTCTTCATAGTCACCCCTTCTCATTATTTCTGTCCCTTTGAACTATAAGAACTCTGTTTCATTTGTCTTTTTGTCTAGCTACACCAAGCATAGGATGGGGAAGGAAAGGAGTACTTATATAGTACCTACTACATTTCAGGCACTATACTTAGCACTTTACAAATCCATTTGATTCTCACCACAACCCTAGAGGTAGATGCTCTTATTATCCTCATTTAACAGCTGAGAAAACTGAGGCAAATTGAGGTTAAGTGACTTTCCTAGAATCATACAGCTAGTAAGTGAAGCTGAATTTGAACTCAGGTCTTCCTGAACTGTATGCATGTTTATAGAATTAGAAAAAAGCACTTTTCCTAAAATAAATTTTTGCCCTTGTTTTAATTTGTAAATTTTTTTGTAAACATGCTTTAATTGGTCAATAACAACCACAACTAAAAGCAATAATCCCACCAAATGTGGTCTTGATGAGGTTCAGATCCCCTCAATTCCTGGTCAGGGAACCAAATGATGAGGTTTAGCGCAGGGCAGAGAGTTTTGGTTGGCACGAAGATTCTTCATGAAGGAATTTACGAACCCAAAAAGTTAGACTGGCAAAAAGAAGTTCATTGTTGGAACTGAAAAGCCTTTGCTAGGAAGACTGACTTCCTCAGCGTCAAGATTCTGACAGAGATAAAGTTCCTAGCAGAAAGGTAAAGAGAGGTATAGTCCAGTTAGGGAAATAGGTGAGAGAGATAAAGAAGGGTTAATGCTGAAAAGAGAATGTTTTCTCATTGGGCAGAAGGTCCTCCCAGGTAGCTATGCCAAGGAGAGAGAGGTTCCTTGGCATAGGATGTTCCTGCTTTGGGCCTTTGTGAGGAAGTGCCCCAAGTTGCCCCTTTTTATAAAGAATTTGAAACTTATTATCTTGGCTAGGGGCTAGGGGCTGTTTGAGTTGAAATAAGAATAAGATCTTTGAATTGAATAGAAATTTTCCAATTGAATGAGTAGTCCTAGACTAATCTCCAACTCAATAGAGGTCCATAGAAATCTAGATCTCGGGCTAGGTAGGAGTGGTCCTGGACTCAACTAGTCCCACCAAGATAACAGAATGAAACCACTTTATCTTGATTCCCTGGGGCAGGTCGTTCTGTAGAGGCAAGGAGAATTTCTCAAGAGTTCCCCCCCAAACCAAAACATTATTGGGGTTCCCCCATCAGTCTGACTACATCATAAGATGAAGAAAGAACCAGAGGAGTTTCTAACCTTTATTTTGCATATGAGAAAATTAGAAGTCCAGAGAAAGGTTAAATAAGTTGTTCAAGTTGATACTGTAAAGAAGAAAACCAGTGCCTACTATGTGCCAGACACTCTGATAATTACTTTACAGATATTTCATTTAATCCTTATAACAACCTTGGGAGCTAGTGTCTATTGAGGAAATTGAGAGACACAGACATTAAATGATTTGCCCAGGATCATATAGCTAGGCAATGTTTGAGGTCTAATTTGAACTTAGATCATCCTGACTCCAGAGCCCAGTGCTCTAATGATCATGTGACCTAATTGTTGTACATTGCAGAACAGGAAAACAAAACCAAACTCTGATAGCAAATTCATGGTTCTTTTTGCTATCACTAAAGAGAAACACATATATGAAGGACCACAGCCTACTGATACATACTGCAACTATTCAGGGTTCAGATTAAAAGCTGTCACAAAGTCAATATGGAGGAGCGGTGAAATGGCACAGTGGATAGAGGACTGGTCCTGAAGCCAAGAGGACCTGAATTCAAATCTAGCTTCAGATACTTAACACCTAAAGCTATGTGACCCTGGGTAAGTCACTTAACTCCAATCACCTTGTAACCCCCCAAAAATCAATACTGACTTTTGAATTAGTATTATTGAAGTATATCTAGATCTTTCAGCTTCCCTTGTCCCAAAGACTAAATGACTTTGACTTTGTGAGTTTAGCTAAACTAATAATGATCATTTCTACCATAAGGACAGATCCTCCATTCTTATCTTTATCCATTCTATTTGTTACTCCATAGGCACAGGACCACTTCACCTTCCAAAAGGATTTTTAAATTCTACTTGGATTCTATAGCACCTGATGTCTTCCTTTCTTCCATCCCCAGTTCTCAGAAACCTGGGAAATCTGAGGTACATGATCTAATTCTCAAACTCATGTTACACCCCAGCCTTGAAGCACTTTTCCTGATTTCCTAGTAAGACTCAGCTTAATATGTTGGAGAAAAGAAAACCCACACATTTCATTTATTTCCCAGACAAACTGGAGGAAGGTATTAACCCTCCCTATAGAGAATAGACCTCTGAGCCCACATGGCAAGATAACTGTCTTAAGTGTCCTCTAATTGTTTATATATAAACACAATGTTAATTCAAACACAGCCCTTATGGTACAGGCTAGCAACTGTCATGAGATCAATAAATAGACTTCAAAATTGTCAAGAGAAAGGAACAAAGGACTTTTCTGCCAGATTACTTTATTTCAGAAAAATGTGTTTTTTCTGTCTACTTCTCCACTTCTGCCCCCACCAACAGTTGCAAGCTTTTTCCTTTCCCTTCTACACTCAATCCTACCCTTGTACTACAAAGCTTTCTCTATTAAAATGCATCTTGGTCCCAACATAGGTTGAAGTGAAGGGAAAACCCTTCCCTAATCAATTCATGTGCCACTTACTAAATGAGGCATTTCCTATGATTTCTTATTCCCATCTTGCCCTCCAAATAAATAAATCAATGGGTTGATAGATAAATGCTTTGTATTATACATAAAAACTGTGAAGATCGTGTATTTTTAAATCAGCAGGAGTCAGGAATTCAGGTTAGGGGAAAATCGTCAGTCTTTATTCTCAGTGAAGAAGGATCGGAGGTGGAAGAGAATCGGCGATAGTAATGTGTGCAGCTGAGTCAAGAAGCTAGCTCGACCAGCAGCCACACAACCAGCCGCTCGGAGTCTCGAACCCAGGCCCAATCTCTCCCAGCTTCTCTTCCTGTCTCTCTCTCTGCCTCCACCCACCAAAATCATCATTTCCTATACAACACATCAGGACTTGCACGGAGAGTGGGCAGGGACCATTCTTTATCCAATCATGTATATTAATATAGTATAGCCCAATTACTATTTAGCCTCACGTACTTGGGACCTCAGTGCATCAACTCAAACCTCAGCCCATTACATCTCCCGCTTTCTTTTATTTTAGAACACAGGTGGTCATGCCATCCCTGATCCTCAGGAGGTCAGAGCCCAAGGGGAGGTGATCACAGCCTCCCTAACTTCTCAGGGAAGGAGGTGAAAGCACCGAAAAGGAGGTGATCACAGCCTCCCTGACTTCTCAGGAAAGGCGGTGAAAGCACTAAAAAGGAGATGATCACGCCCTCCCTGACATCTCAGGAAGGGAGATGAAAAGCACCAAAGGGAAATGGGGGTTGCTAGCGGGTTTCTGGGCTGAAGGATCTTATTATGCACAAACCCATCAGCATGGGAGGTATTACACAAGCACATAGCAATAACGCAGAGGCTATTAGGGATGACCCTCCCCTCAGTCAGTGCAGGCTCGATGTGGTGTAACAAACATGAATTGTACATGCAAGTAGCGGAATAGCAAACAATATAAATCAACATGGTGTTGGAAAAGATCACCAGAAGTCCTAGAAGGAGGGTATGTAAACAACAGTCACACATACACCTTCTTCAGCAGCCAAGAGATAGTCCAAAACCAATCTATTGTCCATTGCTTCACATGTCAGGGAATATGATCCCCTGAGTTTTTGAAGTCCTGCAAAAGTCTTTTTATGTGTTAGGGAATCCAATGATTCCAGCAGATTTTGAAGTCCTGTAACAGTCTTATCATTTCTCAGAGAATCCAATGATTCCTGAGGATTTTCAAGTCCTATGTCTCAGAGAATCCAATGATTCCTGAGGGTTTTCAAGTCCTATGGTTCAGAGAATCCAATGATTCCTGAGAGTTTTCAAGTCCCATGTCTCAGAGAATCCAATGATTCCTGAGGGTTTTGAAGTCCAACAATTTTGATGTCCATGAGTCAAACGCCATAACTGCCACGCTCTTTCAATGGTGAACACAATCAGCAACAGAACCACCCGATATTTCTTGGGTCTTCTCCTTTGTTTCAAGGGTCTGCTCCATCTCTCTGCGATGGACAAGGCGAATATGGCTCGTTGGCACCCATCTGATTCCTTCTCCACCTGTAGAGATACAAGCAAACCCTCTCCCCAAAGCAGTTAGCCTATCTGGTCCTTTCCATTCACCACTTTCTGGGTCTCTCCACATCACCTGGCGATTATCTAAAGATAGTGGAGCTGCTTGCATTGGACACTGACCTTCCGGTGGGTTATAAAACCTGTCTGCCGGAGCCAGTGCATCTTTGTCAAAAATCAAGAAGTTAATAGTATAAAGAGCTAGATTTAGAAGTTCTCTAGGGTTACCTGTGGCTCCCCCTTTCTTTTGTTTTGGAGGAGCGTCTTAATATCTCTGTTTCTCCTCTCCACTATTGCCTGTCCTTGAGGATTAAAAGGTATGCCCGTGGTGTGTAAAATCTTATACTGTGCACAAAAGTGTGCAAAATGTTTTGAAGTATAAGCAGGACCATTGTCTGTTTTTATTGCTTGTGGCACACCCATAATGGCAAATGCTTGTATGAGGAATTCAGTGACCACTCGGGCTGTCTCTTTTGCTGCTGGCATTGCAAAAGTGAATCCCGAAAAGGTGTCTACCACAACATGGATGAAAGACAGACGACCAAAAGATTTATAATGGGTCACATCCATTTGCCAGATTTCATTGGGTCTCAAACCACGAGGGTTCTTCCCTGGAGGCAGTGTAGGAGCGTGGAAAGGAAGGCAAGCCGTACAGGCTTTTACTATGCTCCTAGCTTCCTCTCTTGTTATTCCAAATTGTAAACGTAAAGCTCGAGCAGCCTGATGATATTTAGAATGAGATGCCTGAGCTTCTTGGAACAAAGGGGTATTGACCAACATAGTTAGAAGGCTATCTGCCTTTGAATTGCCATCAAATATGGGACCTGGAAGTCCACTATGAGAATGGACATGTAATATATAGATCTTACCTGGATGCTTTCTCACTTGCTCTTGAAGTTTCTTAAAGAGCTGATATATATTAGAGGCTGCAAATTTTATTTGGGCTGTGGCAATTCTTTGTACCACACCTACTGAATAGGCCGAATCAGATATTATATTTATGTCTCCTGGATAATAAGTAAGAGCTAGAATGATCGCGTACAATTCATTCTGCTGAGTGGACTGAAAAGGAGTTCTGACTACTCTCTTTATAGTTAGATCATGAGAGTACACAGCACAAATATTATGTTTGGATGCATCCGTGAAGATAGTTGGTCCTTTAAGAGGAACTTTAGAAACTTTTTCTTCAAGAATCCATCGCCAATTATGTAATAGTCTAGTTATCTTTAATGGAGACCCATGTAAAAAATTTGGAGCCATGGCTAATAAAATTTGCCACTCTGGGATGGTCTCACAACACACATTAATTTGTGTATTGGTATAAAAGGTGTATATCTTGTCAGGTCTTGTCCCAGATAATTGTACTGCTCGCTTAGTGGCCTTTAATAAAATTCTAGCCACAAGCACTGGGTAGGGTGTAAGGCTTTGTTCTGGTTGTGCCGGGAGGTTCACCCACTCTATCACACTGTGTCCTTGATGAAGGACTGCTGTGGGTGCCTCTTGTGTGGCAAAAACTGATATCTCCAAGGGTTTTTGAGTGACTCTTTCAACCACATTGGATAAAGCCAGTTCAACTTCTCTCAAAGCCTCTTGAGCTTCTTTTGTAAGCTGGCGTGGTGAATTTAAAGCACTGTCTCCCCTTAAAATGTCATATAACGGTTGTAACTGATAGGTAGTCAAACCTAACACTGGTCGCATCCATTGGATATCTCCTATCAATTTCTGAAAATCATTCAATGTGTTTAGCTTTTCTGTTCTTAAGGAGAGTTTTTGAACTGTAAGCACCTTAGGGTATACTTCATATCCTAAATATTGAAAAGGAGCATGTCTTTGAATTTTTTCTGGTGCTATGTATAATTTGTAATTCCTTAGTGTTTCTATGGTCTTTTGTAGACATGCCTCTAACATTTGTTCCTCAGGTGCACATCCCAAAATGTCATCCATGTAATGTAATAGCCTAACTTTTGGGAATGCTTTTCTTATTGGAGCAAGAGCAGCAGCAACATACATTTGACACATAGTAGGGCTGTTTTTCATTCCCTGTGGCAAAACTGTCCATTCATATCTTTTATAAGGCTCAGCTAAGTTAATGCTGGGCACTGAAAAGGCAAATCTTTTCATATCCTTCTTATCCAGAGAAACAATCCTTAATATCTATGACCCAAAGAGGCCATTCTCTAGGCAACTGCGTAGGAGATGGAAGTCCAGGCTGAAGAGTTCCCATAGTTTCCATCTGTTCATTCACTTTTCTTAAATCTGTTAACATCCTTCATTTTCCAGATTTCTTTTTCACAACAAACACTGGGGAATTCCAAGGACTTAGAGAAGGTTTTAAGTGTCCTTGGTCAAGCTGCTCCTGTACTATATCTAATAAGGCCTGAATTTTATCTTTACTTAAGGGACACTGCTCTATCCACACTGGTGTATCAGTTTTCCATTGGATAGGAACAGGTGAAAGTGTTGGCAGGCCTTCAACAGCAGCCCTGCTTAAAAAACCGAAGTACTCATTTTTAACCCTAATTGCTGTAAAATGTCTCTTGCCCACAAATTGATGGGGATTTTTTCAACTATAAAAGGAGTAAAAACTCCTGTTTTGCCTTCAAAAGTCCATCTCATAGGGCAGCACTAACTTCAGCTGCTATTGATCCTCCTACACCAGACATGTAGGTGTCTGCTTTAATCTTTGGCCAGTGACTGGGCCAGCTGGCACCTCTAATGACCGTCCGATCTGCACCAGTGTCTACCAATCCTTCCAATGGAAGGCCATTTATATAGATTGTGAGCATAGGTTGGTCAGTTGTTACAGCTGCTGTCCAGTAAATTGCTGGATTTTGTGATCTGGAATCAGAATCTGGGTGACTATCACCAGGCTGCTTATTAGGATTCTGTATGAGTAAACCTGATGCTACTATTTCTCCTGGGTGATAAGTCACACATTGTCTTCCTGTATTGGTGACTTGGATATTATCTACACATTCTCCAGTTTCCCACATCAGTATGTGGATGGACACTGTTTTGTACGTACTCTCAGGAGGTAAAATGGTCAAGCCTACTGTGCCTGGAGGCAAGGGATCCATAGGCTGGAGAGGAACAGATTTCACCTCTCCAGGGGGTATCTCAGTTGTCTCAGCTGCATACAACTCTATTCTCCCTAATTGTAATCCCTTTCTTCCATCAGGTTACTTCCTGGCTGATTGATTGTGTAATCCCTTTCTGCCATCATATGGCTTCCTGGATGATTGGTCATATTGGGGTATTGGCCGTCTAGGTACTCTCTGGGTACACCATTGGCTGCCATCATGCCCCAAGTGTTTTTGTCTGGTTCAGCCCTGGGGCTGGGCCCTCATCCCGTTTCCCTGAACCTGTCTACATTCTGAGGCCCAATGGAAGCCTCTGTTGCATTTTAGACATGGGGTACTGGGTCTTGTTCTCCCACCCTGTTTTCTCACTCTGCCTCTATACCAACATTGAGCTTTCAGATGCCCTACTTTACCACACTGAAAGCATTGACGTGTCTCTCTAGAAGTCCCTTGCCGGAAGGGACCCTGTCTACCCATGTTGGGATCTTGGGAAGTCTGCATCATAGTCTGGCTATAAAAGGCATTTGTACCCACTGTGGCACAGCGTCTTATGAACTCCTCTAAAGGAGCATCCTTGCGCAGTCCTAGTATAATTCTTCTGCAGACCTCATTAACATTTTCCTGAGCAAGTTGCCTTATTAAAACATCTGTTGATGAATTTTCCCCATTAGTTCTTGTGATAGCAGTCTGCAAACGTCCCACAAAGTCAGCAAAGGGCTCATCTGGCCCTTGTGTTATTTTTGTGAAGGTCTCACCTTTGTCATTTTTATTGTGAATCGAAGCCCACGCTTTGATAGCATTAGCAGCAATTTGCTCATATGCTGCTACTGAATAATTAATCTGTGCTGTGACGTCTGCATATGGACCTATACCTTGTAGTAGGTCATAGGTGATTGCAGCATGAACAGCATTTTGACTATTTTGTTGGGCTTATATCCTACAGAACTCACTATATTTAGAAAGCACATGTAATTTTGTCCAGGTTCTAGGCATACCCTTGCTATAGATTTCCAGTCATCAGGAGTCAAGATTTCAAAAGCCAAATTCTGTAATAGCATCTTAACATAAGCTGATGTAGCCCCATAAAGAGTGTAAGCCTTTTTAAGATCTTTAATGATTTCTATGTTAAAAGGGGCGTATCTTCGACTTTGTTGACCGGAGGCATTAAACTGGGAAATTACAGGAAACATAAGTGGCTGGAGCTCCCGGATGTCCACACCCTTTTCTTTGGCCTTCATTAAGCCCTCTTGCAGTCTACTCATAATTGGATACTGGGGATGGTGGGGGGGAGGTGCTGGTACTGTCACTGCCTCCCCCACTGCCCCTCCTCCCTCCATCACGGAGGGTGGAGTTGGTGGAGGAGAGTCAATCACTTGCTCCTGGGGTGGGGCTGAAGCTGCCTCCTGAGGAGGAAGGTCACCACACCCTTGCTCACTTAAGTCTCCATGCCCTGTAGGGATATGGTCATTAATCTCTTCATTGTCTTCCTCCCAATATCATGGCTTTTGAGAAGGAGTAGAAGGAGCCAGGTTTTTCTTTTTCTAGGGGTAGGAAGTTTCTTAAAGGCTAATTAATTATTTGTATAAATAAAATCCTAGATGGAAAATAAGGGACCATTTTCTGAAAGATGGAATCTCTTGTCCAACCAGGGAATTATCTAGAGATCCCCTCCTCTACGAACCAAGGGGAATCAGTTTAATGTACCCACAAATTCGCTACCTGTTCCCAAGTTATAAGTAATCATGTATTTCTATCAGCTTAACATGCTTTCTAACACCCTCTTAGGTGGGGTTGGGTGGGATAAGGTCAGCTAAATTTCCCATTTTGCCAAAAAGATTACTGGTTTAGTTTTTTAAGAAAATAAGTTCATTATTTGTTAAACAATACTCACCCAAGTTCCTGGTCAGAGCTTTTCATTTTGGTTTCCCACGTTCGCCAAATGTGGTTGTTATTTTAAATCAGCAAGTCAGGAATTCAGGTTAGGGGAAAATCGTCGTCTTTATTCTCAGTGAAGAAGGATCGGGGGTGGAAGAATCGGCGATAGCAATTGTGGCCTAGTCAAAGCTGCCAAGCAGCCACACAACCAAAGCTCGGAGTCTAACCCAGGCCCAACTCCCCCTTTCTTCCTGTCTTCTCCCCCACCCACCAAAATCTCATTTCTAAAACATCAGGACTTGCACAGAGGGGGAGGGACCATTTTTATAAATGATATTAATAAATAGTCAATTACTTTTAGTCCGTACTTGGACCTCATGCATCAATAAACCCTCAGCCCATTACAAAAAAACCACATACACACATATATACACATATGTATATATATAAACAAACTCATATCAATACATATAAATAACCTACTATGTACAGACATTGTGTCTTACATATTGTTATATAAAAAAAAATTCATCAATGACAGTTTGTGAACTCAAAGAGTTTATAGTCTAATTTGAGGAAGTTGAGAAACTCCCAACTACCTAATAGAGTAAAAATGTTAAGAACAAGAGATAAGGTTCAGCTAGGAAGATCGGGGAATGCTTCATGAAAATTTTCTCCTTTCTCACCATCAATATTTTCTAAGCATTCACAATATGTACTCTGGAGGGCAGAATGTATATAAGGGAACAACAAAACATTCAATGAGGCAATAGAGAATGCAACAAAATAGCACAATGAAGACAACTCATTACCATTAATGGAACAAAATAGCTGCTGTACAGAAAAGGCAACAGGCACCAAATGTCAACATTTTAATGATTCACCAGACCAAGGAGGCTTGTTGTACTGGAATATTCCAATATCTTCACTTTTGCTTTTTGTAATAAATATCACAATATATTTTAGGGATGTCCTGTAAACAATACAAAATAGATCCTTTACACTTTTAATTTTGATGAGATTTTTTTCTTTTTGTTTTAAATACTCAAAAACAGAAGCAAGAGATACTTTTAGTCCTCTGAAGTAATTGAATGAAGACATGGTATTCTGTGTTAAACAAGGATAATGGAATATGTTTATCATCCCATTAGGGTTTATACTGCTTCAATTCCCAGCTTACCCATAATGCCTGACTCAGCATGGACACTGAAGAAACATTTATTGAATAAATCAATTAAACAAAAATCAAATTCTGCAAACTTTTAATTAGTACATTTTATTGATTCTATATTATGCTATGAGTCAAATAAATAAATGCTCTTGGAGAAACAGAAAAAACCTAAAAGCACATCGCACATATAAATTATGAAAACATGGAGGGAAAGTGGTGCTGACAGAAATACACTGGGAGAAGTAAGTTACTCTAAGACTCAAATACACTGCCTAAGGAAGAAATCATTTTCTGCAGAAGCCCTAAATTGGATGGCTATAAATGAGGGTTAGTGCATAGACTGTATTTAAAGACTGCAAATTTCTTTAACTAAATATCTAATTTTATCATGGCATAAATCAGTTTTTTTTTTCTGAAACAGGGAATTAATTTCAAATTTTTCACTCACCATTCATAAAGCCAAATCATTTTAAATGTCATTTAACCAATACTACATCTTTATTCTTTATTGTGGTCTTCCAGAATCTATTATCTCTTCATTGCAGTATTAGGAAAAATAAGTACAGAATTATAATCTAATAAAACAATTTTATTGTATAATTCAACTGCAAAAATCTTCATTTTTAAATCAATATAATAAGAATGCTGAGTAATATGTTTTCATGACCCAAAAATATATTATAGATTTTCAACTACTAAGAAACAGTTTGGGAACTGGTACTTGAGAAATATTCTTGAATTATGTGTCAATCCTCTTCCTCATCTATGAGGTCTTCTGATATAAGGAAAAAATGGGCAGAGGCCTAGAGTTATGTATGAAGACATCGGTATAAATTTATCCTTTGAATTCTTGCAGCCTGAGTCAAGTTCCTCGATGCATAGGATTTTGATTATGGTACATAGAAGTAACATGGGACTCAATGATATCTCAAAGAAGCACTCATTCTATGAAGGTTAAAGTGATGATAAAAGTGTTAGTAACTGAGAATAAAAAGTAAAATAAAAAGTATGCTAGCATTTGCTAAGTCAAAAAGTATAAGAATAGGGACAAACACAGTGTCCCTCTCTTTCCTATTTATCCTATATGTAAATTATATGTACATTTTGTCTTGTCTTTCTCATCAGATTGTGAACTCCTTGAGGACAAGAACTACCTTTTTACCCCAGCACAGTGCCTGACATATAATGGGGGTTTAACAAATATTTATTGACTGATTACATAGGCTCTAACTTTTCAGATATTATACAAAGAATTAAGGTATGTTAGCTCATTATCCTAGAACCTTTGGCCTCTAAATGTCAAAATTATGCATAAGAATGAAAATACAGGATATCCCCCCCCAGAAGTCTTTAATAACTTTAAACTACACAGAACTGTTTGGGACATACTATAGTTTCATGTTGATAAAATGGTAATCTTGCATACATTTTAAAAATTAAACCTTAAAGACATCAAACTTGACAAACAAATCTTACATTTTTCATGTCCTTGAGATAATCTAAAACTTGGGCTGTTAGATCAGAGTTCTATGAGTGTGTATTCATTTTAGACTCAGGTTTTTCAGTTGGAAATTATCACATGATTTCTTAACATCCACAATGAAGGAATAATGCATATGAAATTAAACAAAAGGAATCAAGATGATATAAACAGAATCATGGAATTTAGAGTTGATTATTTAGTCTAAAATCCATTTAGGCAGTCATGCCTCTTACAAAATCAACCTTATTTATTGACCAATGACTATGTGTCTGGCATTGTTCTGGATAGGTACTGGGGAACCTCTCTTATAAGTGGAGATGAGCCTTCACTTAAAATATCCACAACTTGGGGACTCATTTTTTTTTCATAGCAGACTATCTTCCTGTTGGACAATTTCAATTCTTAGACTATTTTTCCTAACAATCTAATCAAAATTTGCTTCTCTGCAGGTTCATCCCTGAATTCAAATTTTGCCCTTGGATACCAAGTAGGACATATTTAATTTAGTTCTATCTTGATGTACAGTGTTAAGAGGGAATAAGGACTTGTACTTAGACCATGTATCATCTGCCTGTTAAGAATCCACTATGTAGAATCCATTAGAAATTATGTGATGATTTTTAAAAAATCTAGTTAGCTGAGTTCAAAGGACTCAGGGGGGCTGGAATTGAACCTGAGGATATATGCAAAGTTAAATCAAAGTCTTTTTCAATGATTTTTAATTAAGAAAGAACTGCTGAGTTGCAGATAGGAGAGAGTCCCTTCTGGGACCAGTAGCAATGTTTCTTTGAATTTTCACATTTCCTCATTTAGGTGAATGAACATCCTGAAATTGCATCCCCCAGATTATTGGATGAGATCAGAAGCATCACTGAACAAGTCCTACCACCAGACAAATAAGAGTCAATAGAAGTGACAGCTGATTCTATTTAAAGAGCCAGCATGGCAACTGAGAGGATCTGCTTGATCCAGCTCAGCAAAGAACCCAAAGGAGTAACTTGCTCACTAACTATACCACAACCAGAAGTGAACTTTCCAGGAGATTCTGAAAAGGAAAAAAAAAAAAGGGGGGGGGGGAATCCCAGGATCAGGAGGTGTGCTTCTGCCCTATGTGTTCCCTCTACAGGTGCCTCAATATCTGTTTTAAAATGGAGTCCATTTTCCTTCAGTAATGTTGTATAATTTCAACCAACTAATAGTTGTGTGAAAAGGGGAAAGTCATCCCCACCACACATTTCAGGAAAATATTTTGTACTTCTACACTTGCTATATTCTCAGCAAAAATCTCTTTGTAAAAGCTAATTGAGGGGCAGCTAGGTGGCGCAGGGGGGGGATAGAACACCAGCCCTGAAGTTAGAAGTGTAATATCTGGGCTAGCTTTCTGGGGGACCTCCAGATGGGCTTTGGTCTCAGCAAGACAGACACCATGAGGATAGTCAGGAATAGTCTAAAGTCTTTTATTGTCTCCTTCACAGTCTGTGTCTGTCATAGTCTGACCCAGTGGAGGAGTGGAGGAGGCAGGAGAGCCACCAGGAGGATGGTCAAAGATAGAATGTCTCATTTCCAGTCCTCTCAGCCCTTGAATACCTCAATATAATTACATCATTACAGCACACTAAGTATATGTGAACTAGAGAACCATCATCTCATTAATTACATTGAGTTAACACCATGGTATAAGTATCTTTGCTTCAAGTATACTTTTCTCAGAGTTCCCCAATATCTTCCATCCGCTACAAGGAGGATCTAAGTTCAAATCTGGTCTCAGATACTTAACACTTCCTGTCTGTGTGACCCTGGGCAAGCCACTTAACCCCAATTGCCTGAGGGGAAAAAAAAAACAACAACAACAACCTAATTGATATTAGCAGGCATTTAAATGAACAAACTTTTATTCATTTCTATGTGCCAGATACTATTTAGTGATGGGGAGTTAAATTTTATGAAAGATTTCTCTCTATATTTGTATATATAAAGATATATGAAAAAGGAAAGTCCCTCAGGGAGTTTAATTCTAATAGGGGAAGACAACACCTAAAAGTAAACTGAAAAGAAGAGGGAAGGGATGGTAGCATAATTTGCAGTCAGACACACACCTGGGAAATGAATTTGAAATGGCGACTTAAGATTCTTTGTCAAAGTGGAAGTGTTAGGAGGAACTCACCAATGTAATGGACAGTGTAGTAGAAACTCACCTAAAGACAAAGGAACAAAGTAAGAGTTGAGAGAGCTGTCGAAGGTGAGAAGTTCAGAAGGCTTGAGGTAACTTCTGGGATGAGAAGCTGGGGAATGATAGCAAAGTCCAGAACATAGGAAGCAGAATCAGGAGAGGAAATCATCTTTTCTTAATATAAAGGAGTTATCATTTGGCTAAACTGACATTAAGGGAGAATATGGGATAGGGTTTCATAAATAACAATTATAAACCACCATTCACTGAGAGTTATTCCTAAAATCTTGAGAGAGAGTTGTCATCCACTCTTTGGGGACACAATTTGCCAGTGCAAATGGAAGATGAAGTTCAGATGAGTTGCTACAAATATGAGTTAACATTATTAATCCTCATCAGAGTGGATTAAATAAAAACCAGTTATCATGTCCTCTCAAATCTTTTTTGGACTCCATATCACCAAATCTTTCAACTGATCCTCAAATGTCAGTGTTTCAAATGGTCAGAATATTGACATACATTTAGTTTGTCAGTATCTTTCCTGAAAGGTTGTACCACATATGAAATAGGACTCCAGATAAGATCTGGCCAAGGCAAAGGACACTGCCACCATCATTTCCCTTTCTAGATTTGGGATTCTTCACCTGGAATCTACAGACCAGTAGACAGATTGATATTAAGAAGTCTGTGAACTTAAATAAGAAAAAAAAATTTCACTAATTCCTAAAAAAACAATTATTTAAGTTTATAATTATTTAAAAACATTATTCTGTGAAGTAGTCCAGAGACTTCTGGGTCCATAACAGAAAACAAGTTAATGTGTCTTTTCTAAATAGTATGCTTTGACCAAATGTTGAAATGAATAATCCAGGAGACAGCAGGTCTTTGGAACTAGAGATAGAGAGCTTTGAGATAGAGATGCTTGAGCCCCTGCAATCTCAAAGCTATCATACAAAAATATTAGCCCATATTGTTCATTCTTTGTTCTCAAAGAAGAACAATGATATCAGGAGGATGGTGTATTGATGCGCAAGTGAATTGGATTTAAATGAGACAAGGATGTATAAAATCACCAGCCTCACTTTCTCCTCCAATTATCAGAGTCCAGTGGCAAGACACAGATTAGTTCAACTGGAAATGACCTTCCAAGCTATGGGAGACCTAAAAGGTTTAAAAAAAAAAAAGATAAGATTCTTCTGAGTTCTCAGTTTATGAGACAGCATCCACTCAGGAATTCAAGGCTATCATAAGAAAAAGCTTAGAACTGAAGCAAAAGATGGATTATTTTGACTTCACAAAACAATCACTCTAGGAGGGAAAAACCTTCAGTATTTCTGACCAGAGCCATGAGTCAATGAGATCACTAGTTTTGGCAAAATTTTATCTCCTAAAAGATTCAATTCAAATTTGATGCTAATCAGAAAGAGACAACAGACAGAAAAAGAAAACTGAATACTTTGGGGTTCCATGTGTTTGCATATGGGAATATGTGTTTTAATACACATCAAATTAAAGAGAGGGATGGTCAGCATGTCTATTAGACAAGAAAATTTCTGAGACTTAGGCTGCAATGAGCTTTACACAATAACCTGGTTCTTTCATCATCTGGCATAGCTCCTACCCTACAAGTTTATCTGACCTTTGCCACCATTTTTCTTTAATTAACGCCTTTTCCCTTAAACTAAATAGTAGAAAGCAGCTGGTGTGGGGTGCATAGTACAAGCACAATCTGTATAGTTAAGCCTCCTCTACACAGCTGTGCAATTTGTTTCTTTGCAAAGTGGACAAAAAATATGAAGGTGAAGGCGGAGGACAGATCATTTCCTGCTGCAGAAAAAGAACAAGGAGTCCTCCAGTATTCATTATCTTGGTCCTTAAACATGGACAGATTTAGCTAAAAAGTTCTGGCTTCCTTATGTTCTCCCATCTAATAATGAATGGGGTTGGAAAAACACAATGCTGTGGAAAAATCTAAAATAACTGAACCAAAGATGTTTAAAACTGAGAGATTTTTGTGAGGACAAAGGGAAGACTTCTTAGGAATTTTTTATAGCAGCTGAATCATTTCTACTGCTCTTAGTTAAAAAACCACAACAAACCCACAACCATAAATCCACAAATGCGGAATATGAAATAAAGAAAAAAAATCTGTGTAGCTATAAACTATCTTCAGACTTCTATTGAACAGCTTAATGGATTTTATATTTGCTCAATCATTGGTCATAAGAGTAACCTTAAATAAATCAGCACTTTCTACCTCACTTAACAAAATAGTGATACTACAAAAGCCACAAAGGCTAGAAAGAATTATATCAGATCTAGGAATAAAGAGGCCCCTGGGAGAAAAATATACCCAAATAACCAAGAAGCACCAAATTAATTAATGAGTAGGGATTTTCTTATAGGATGGAGTAAAGAGGGAAGAAGTAAATTGACTCCAATTACAGAAATAGACTTGCTGTGATATGCCCTTTCCCCTTAAAAGTTAAAAAAATAAAATAAAAACAAAAATAAATTGTGTGGTTTTTTTTCAACACCATATTTTCACACTGAGATCTCAAAATAATTTTCTCGTGTAATTTCTTTTTTTTTTTTCACAAGGGCAGACCTAAATAAAATGTGGGATAAAATAGCATTAATAAAAGTGACTAACTTGACTAATTTTCCTCTAAAGAAACTTCATATATGACTTTATATAACCAACTTCTCTCCTCCTAGACATTCTCTTTTTTCTGAGTTTCAGGATAGTAGTTTTTTTTCTGTTTCTTTTCTTAATTGTCTAACTATTCTTCCTCTTTCCAAAGCTTGGTCTTAGACTCTTTTGTTCCTATACTCTCATTTAGGGAACTCATCATCTTCAGTAGGTTTTATATGCAGATGAATTCCATATCTACATATTCAACCTTAGTCTTTACTGAGCTTCAGTCCATAACAACCATCTGTTGGACATTGCAACTTATTATTTCATAGTACCTCAAACTCAACATTTCCAAAACATATCTCATTATCTTTCAAAAAAAAAAAAAAAAAAAAAACTCAACACCTACCCCTCTACTGAATTTTCCTATTTCTGACAAAGGTAACACTTTCTTCTCAATTTCCCAGATTTGTAACGTCAGCATTATCATGGATTCCTTGATACTCTCTTCATGAGGCCTTCATGACACTGCTATCTCCCCTGACTCTTCAGAAGCTGACTACTCTTTTTCCAACTCATTTGCTCATTTGAGAGATATTTCTCCCCACCATGTCTTCTATTATGTATGTCCCAGAAGGCTCTGTCTTGAGACCTCTTCTCTTTTCTTTCCATATTATTTCACTTGTTGATCTCATTAGTTCTCATGGTTTCAACTATCATGTCTATGCAAATGATTCTAAGAATGACTTGTCCAGCCCTCAAATTAGATGCCCTACATCTAATAAGTTCCAAAACAGAACTCAATCAATTATCGCCACCCTCAAAAAAATCTTCCCCTCTTCCTAACATCCCTATTATTCTTGAGAGTCTCCAGTTACATAAGCTTCAGGATCAAAAATGAAACCTGTTGTGGGAGAGGATTTTGAGAAGACAGTGGAGTAGGTCAGAAAATTCCAAACTCTCCAGATTTTTCTCACAAATAAGACAAAACTGCACTTCAGGGCAAACACAAAGTAGTCAAAACAAAAAGGAGTTAGGGCAGAACAGTGGTCCTCCTGTGAAACCTAGAGATTTAAAGAAAGATACCAGCAAGGAGCTTTGGCCCATGTGGATGTGAAAACACGTCCAGGATAATTCCTCTGAAATAAAAAGCACTGAGGCCTGGAGTTAGCTGGATTGAGATGCAGTCTTGATCCTGGACACAGGAACTTTCACTTTCTGGATAGTGTGGCAAGTTGGGGAGGATTGAGGGAAGTCCTGCTGATAAGAACAGGCCCAGTTGTACTGTCGAGACTTTGTCTTGGGCAAGAAAGAACCAAAATACACTCTGGATAGTGCAGAAGGGACAGGAACACTGTTGGCTATGAGCACTTAAATGAAGACCAAGTTCTTAGTTTCCAATTCCAAGCCAGAGGGAAAATTAAAGAATCTGAGTTCCAAGTACTCCCACTATAGGAATAAAGGTGATTATGCTGCGACCAAGGTCTTTTTTTTTTTTAAACTGTGCAGGCAAAAGAGAAAGAATGCAACAGAGAAAAACTAGTATTTTCTTTAGAAGATGAACCTTAAGTTAAAAAAAAAAAAAAGATTCTTCTTACTCCAAAGAGTAACATCAAATGGTCACCTGCCCAAAAAGAATCCATAAAAGAATTTTTAAAAGACTTTAAAAATCAAAGGAGAGATAAGTACAGTCCAAGAAAAACAAGAAGGTTATGAAAAGAAAGTGAACCAACCTGGAAAGGAAATCCATGGTCTCAAAGAACAAAAGTACTCTTAAAATTGCAAATGGGCAAGGAGAAGCCAGTGAAGTTATAAAAGACCAAGAAATAATAAAAACAAATTATAAGGAATAAAAAAACAGAAGAGAATGTGAGATATCTCATAAAAAAACAACAGATCTGGAGAAAAGATCAAAAAAAGAAAATATAAGAATAAGAAAGCTATGGTCAAAAAAAGAATCTTGATACAATAATATAAGAAGTAATTAAAGAAAACTGTCCTGAAGTGTAGAACAAAGGGGGAAAGTATAAATAGAAAAAAATACAAACCTACCAGTCACCACCCAAAAAATATTCTATGAGGAAAACTTACAGGAACATCATTACTAAATTTTGAAACCCTAAGGTCAAAGAAAAAATTATACAAATAACCACAACAATTCTAAAATGCAGGGAATTACAATTAGAAGCACACAAGACCTCTCAGTGGCTACAATAAAAGGTAGCAGGCTTTAGAATACTATATGTTGAAGATCAAAAAAACTAGGGTTGTAGCCAAAAATATATCCAGCAAAATTAGCCACAATCCTGAACAAAACGAAAAAAATGGATTTTCAATGAATTGCCAGACTTCAGGATTTTCTTGCCAAAAACCAAAACAAAACAAAACAAAAACTTGATATTGATAATGAAAGATATGTTAAACATCAAAAACTAATTTCAAGAGTATCAATACAAACTGTTTATGTTTTATATGTGGAAGTGTAAACCATATGTCTAAGATTGTCATTAATAATTGGGTAGTTCAAAAAGAAATATTAGGGTAGAGCTATGTATGATGTGATACTAAAAAGCAAGAATGCAGAAAAAACAGGAGGAAAGGATAAAGGATAAGTTCTGGGGTACAGGGGTAAGCAGTTAGGTAATAACAAGGCAAGCTAGTGGGTAAAAAAGTAGAAGAGTCAGCAGGGATAGGAAACAAAAGATATATACAAACACTATAATAATGATCAGTAATAGAATTTATTAGAAAAAAGAACAGGGGTTGTAATCATTGATCTCAAAGTTAAAATTAAAATACATTCAATCAAAAGATAAAAATAGGGAAACTATAAGTCAGACACATTAATGTTATTTTAGACTATTCAAAACAATTATGTAGTATAAGATGAGAATATTGCTGTGGTATATGAAGTGATAAATTGGTAGATTTAAAAAAATATGGAAAGCCTTGAACCTAAGAAGGAAGATGTTATCTTCGGAGAAACAGTGGCCAAACAAGTATAATACAATGTGAATGTATATGTGTATATATGTATATATGATTATAGATAACTATGTGTATGTATGTGTATATTCATATGTTCATGTGTAGGTATATGTATCAGGTACATATTTATATATACATATACATAAATATATCTGTGGTTAACTGTGGTCTTCTAGGGGGAGATGGAAGGGGAGAGGGAGAAAGAGAAAAAAAAAAGAATAAAGTAAAAAGTACACAGCAGAGAAGAAAATCTATAAGTAAGCAAAGAAAAGATGAACAGTTCTGAATATGTGTTTTATTATTATATATGCTTTCTCGAAATGGAAATTTATTGTTACACATTTTGAATTCTCTCATATTCTGCTGTTCACATGACAAAATTTTTTTCTTTTCTGTCTTTTT
This sequence comes from Sarcophilus harrisii, assembly GCF_902635505.1. NCBI lineage: Eukaryota > Metazoa > Chordata > Mammalia > Dasyuromorphia > Dasyuridae > Sarcophilus > Sarcophilus harrisii. The sequence goes on along the minus strand of NC_045427.1, from coordinate 348,536,405 downwards.
TTCAATTCTAAACAAATATGTACACTGTTAAAAAAAAAAAAGAAAGAAAGAAATCTTTTTTGTTCTTTAAAACCCTTCAAAACAGGATAGATACCTCCCAAATTTTCCTTATTATATAAGGAATATATATATATATATATATATATATATATCTCCTTCTTATACCTCACTCTTCCCTCAACTATGTTCTGTAATCCAAAAACTCCAAGAGTTCCTAATAGCTAATAAAATAATGATTTTACAATCATCTGGTTTGACATTCAAAGTCCTCCATAACCTAGTCCCACCCCCATCGCTCCTAGAATTTTATACTTTCAGCCCCATCACGTGAAGTGACCAGTCTAGTGGCACACTGACCTCCTTGATATCCTTTGAACAAGACACTTCACTTCTCCACTGAGGACATTTTCTCAGATTGTTACCAATACGTGGACTGCTTTCCTTATCTCCATTTCTTACTTCCCCTGTTTTCCTTCAATTCCCAGTGCAAATCCCACCTTCTATATGAAACCTTTGCTAATACCTCTCTAATTCTAGCGTCCTCACTCTGTTGTTTTTTCTTGTGTGTAATTTGTTTATATACATAATTATTTCCTTGTTGTTGCCAAGGAATATTTGTGAGCTCAAGAAGCAAGAACTGTCTTTTGCCTTTCTGTTTAAACCCAACACTTAGGAAAATTATCTGCCACAGAATAGTTTGCTTAACAATGCTGATTTTTAAAAACGATAGTCAATCAGTTGCTAAATCCCAGAGTTTTCTACCTTTCCAACTCTTGCATCTGTCCCCTTTTCATTACTTATGGAAGTATTACCTTAATGTAGGTCCTCATCACATACTTCTGAAGGCATTAACTGCCTGATTGCTCTCCCCTCTTTAAACCTCTCCTCATTCCAGGCTAGCCTCCAAAACAGCTGCCTAAGTGATTTTCATTAAGTACAGATCTATGTCATGCCTTCATTTCTGTGTTTTCCAAATCAGGAGTTGGGAAGCAAAGGTAAAAGAACTGACCTCCAACAGTTGTGATCAATCAGTGAGAGAACAGAAAGATAGGCTACACTCTTACCCCAATAAATAACGTAAACAACTACAATACCACTTTGACCAGTCCTCCTCTTCTCTCATTTTACCTATAATTTCACCAGCAATCTGTAGGTCCCTTGGTGCTATTATGACATATCCTTTTCCCCTTTACCCCCATTCAATCACTTCCAACCCTCAGTCGTAACTAACCCTCAACAATAAGTAGATTCTGTGCTGCAGAACAGTGACCAGTAAGCTCTGTCCTGTGCTCTCTCCCCAGTTTTATTTTCTCAGTGGGAATGCATGAGGAAAACAGGAGAAGCATTCAAGTACATATTATGATTACATTACTTTTTCACCAAAACATACTGCTTTGCATTTTCTGTCAGGACTATCCATTCAGTCATATGCTTCACATATTATTTCCCAATCTCTCCATTTTTATGGTTACCATTCCAGTTCAGTCATTCATTACCTCTCCCTTGGGACTATTGCATAATGGCTTCCCTGTCTTCAGCTTCTTTCCTCCCCGATCCATGATTCATACAACTACATTTGCCCAAAGGACAACCCCTGCTCAAATTACAGTGGTTTCCTATAGACTAGAGGAATATTATTTTATTGTTCTCTCATCATTTAAAAATTTCTTAAAATATCCAAAATTATTAATATAGTATTAGTTCATAATTTATAAATAAGTAAATATATATATATATATATTTTGGGAATATGCATGCAAAAAATTTTTGCTAATAAATTTGTGATCAAAAATGTTTGTAAATTACTGCTGTAGTATTGGTTCTTACTTTCATTGGAATACAAGTTCCTTGATGACAGGGACTATTTTTACCTTCCTTTTTTACTCTAGTACTAAGCAAGGGCTTGGCACATGTTAAACATTTTAAAAATATTTGTAAACAATGTTGTTGTTCAGTTGTTCAGTCATGTCTAACTCTTCTTGACTCCATGGACCATAGCTTATATTATCTTCTACCATTTCCTGAAATCTGTCCAAATTTATGTTTGTTTCCATGATATTATCTTTCCATCTCATCTTCTGCTTACCTTTTTCTTTTGCCTTAAATCTTTCCATAGGGTCAATTCTCATTAGCTTCGGTATCTGACCTTTCTGAATAGCTTGAATATATTTTTTTTAATATTGACTGATTTGATGACCTTGCAATCCAAAGGATTCTCAAAATTCTTCTCCAGAATCACAATTTGAAAGCCTCAGTTCTGTCGTGCTCAGCTTTCCTTACTTCAACTCTCACAACCGAATAGTGCTATTGGAAAAACCATAGCTTTGACTATATGAACTTTTGTCAGCAAGGTGATGTCTCTGCTTTTTTGGTATGCTGCCCAGATTTGAGATAGCTTTTCTTCCTTATACATGAATTAGTAAATATATCCCCAAAACTCCCTATTACCTCTCTTAAAATAAAATGTAAAGTCTTCTTGTTTTTAAAAGTCCTTCACAATTGGGTCTTTCCATATGCTGCTCCATTTCCACACCAATATCTAGACAAATACATCTACTTGTTATTCGCCATAAGATATTCTATTTCCTATGTTCATTTAATGCCTTTGTAGTGACTGTTCCCAGTACCTGAACTGTATTCCTTTCTTCCCACTTGCCTTGGACAATCCCTTACCTCCAAGACTAATCTCAAGTAGTAACCCTTACCTAAAACTTTTTCTTAGCCCTCTGCTGGTCTCAAACTACATTGAATTTACTTTATATTTATCTTGAATATATGCAAGTATTGTCTCTGCAAATATAAGTTAGCAGAAGGCAGGGATTATTTGGTCTTTAAGAGTAGAACTAACAAGCATTTTTATAGCACTTTAAGATTTGCAAAGCACTCAGATTATGTTATCTCATTTAATTCTGATATGAATGTTGAGATGAGAAATGGAGACTGAGAAAGGGGAAAGGATTTATCTGCCATGGAATCACAAAGCTAGTGAGTGAGGCAAGATTCAATTCAAGTCTTCCTGAGTTCAAGTCCAATCAATACTCTATTCACTGACTATGACACTTAGCTACTTCATAAATTTCTATAAACTACTGAATAATGTTTAATAAATGTTTCTGTACTGATTGATAAATTATTCTCTGCCAATAAAAAGGCAAAGAAGCAAAAAGACAAATTAGTTAAAATTCAATAAAAATTACAATATAAGGAGATAGTTATTTCTACAAGTAAGATAGAGTAGAGAAAGGGATAGTGGTAGGAGGAGGAAGTGCCGCCTGACATTTTGGAAAGGGGTAGACAAAAACCAAAAAAAAAGGTCTCTGACCAGGAACAAAACCCTATTCATTCCATGATCTCTGAATACAAGGAAATCTTAAATTACATTCAGTAAAATAAAGACCCTTATCAACCTCCAGTCAATTAACTTACCTTGTGAGGCAGAATTGTCACCACATCAGGAGACACCATACTTTTTTATGTCTGATAAACTAATGAATTAAAAACTAATTAACTTCTTGAGTTGGGAGGGAATTAATGCTCTCTCCCTCTGAACAAGCAATCATCATGTCCCAAAGTGTCATAATTGTTAACAACATGTAAATCTAGCATTAGACCCTTAGGGGGTTATCCATTAATGCCTTCATTTCTATCCAACAGCTTGATGAAGTGAGCCTATTATGAATAGAGCAATTTAACAATGTTTCTGCTGTGAGAGACCTATCCACAAGGATACCAATGAGAACAAAGTCCTCCTAGAATCTGAATTTCTATTTGTCATAAAATTATAGAAAAGCAGATTTGAAAGAAAGCTCAGAGGTCATGAAATCTAACCCATATTGGAGTAAAGAATTTCTTCCACAACATGCCAAAAATATTTTCTAGTGAAGAGGAACATGATACTCAATTCAATTGGATTTATCAGAACATATATTTTATGTGTACATGTACATGCATATATATATACATATATGGATATATGCACAAGTGTGTATTATATATATTATATACATATATGCACACACATGTGTGTAATTATATACACACATATATGCAAGTTATTTGTCAAGGCATGAGGGATACAAAAGAAGAAGAAAAAAGAAATGAGAGAGAGGAAGGAAGGAAGGAAGGGAGGGAGGGAGGGAAGAAAGAAAGAAGGGAGGAAGGGAGAGAGGGAGGGAGGGAGGGGGGAAAAAAGGAAAGGAGAGGGGAAGGAAAGGAGGGAGGGAGGGAGAGAAGGAAGGAAGGAAGTGAATTGGGTTGTGATCCCTTTAAGAAAGTGCATTTGTGATTCCTTTCAGATTGATTTGTGAGTTCTTTCAGACTCCCAGCCCCTCCTGACTAATACATTATTGTGGTGTTTTTCTTCGTTAAAATAATATAAGATGGTTCTCTCTGGGAGCAGGTTTATTGAGGAGGTTTTCTGGAGGCAACCTTAGTTTCAATTAAAAGTCCAGTGAAAGGTATAGTAATGGCCCTGGATGCAATAGGGTACCTGGGCCTTTTTAAGCTAAGGTCTTTAACAGGTCTCAGTTTGACTGAGGCAACACCCATTCAGTGATTGAGGCAAAGAATGGCCTGTTTCAGGTATTCAAAAACAAAACTAAACAAATAAGTAAATAATTCTGGGAGAGGAAGCCCCTCCGACTTTCTGGCCAAAACAGAAAGTATCGCGACTTTTGCACTCACTCTGAGTCACTCAGGCCCCAAACTGTGATTCGGGGTCTTGACCTGGATCTATTGTTCACCCAAATGCAGCCAGGTGTTAAACGTTCTGATCTTTTATTGTCTCCAATGTAGCCCAGTTAGTTTTCTTAGAGGCCTCTCTCTCTCCTTGGTTCTAAGAGCTCTTGCAGCTTTGTCCTTTGCTTCTGCTTTCTTCAGTCTCCAACCAGCACCAATGAATCTTTCTTGCCTCCGAGAGAGGGCTTCTGGCTGAACTCACTTGATGTGAGTTCCCTCTAATTCAGCGGAACTCCCTTGACTGGCTCACTGAAGCTCTATTTATGCTCCTTCTTCGAGAGAGTGAGATTATGGGTTTCCTCCCAGAGTGCTCTCTGGCCCTAAGAGCTTCTTGCTTATATGAGCTCTCTAAAGGTGTGAACACAAGTTCACAATTCTCAATTCCATTCAGTTAACACTAAGATTCTAATATCTCCCTTGTGTTATCACCTTGGTTCAAGTTGAGTTAACATGAGGATTCCAACATACTATCAGTTCAAGAAGCCAAGACCTTTGATTCACAAATCCTGATCAAAAGCACTCTGTTGAATTCTAATAAAAGATCCGGGCTTGTCCTAGCCCCCATTCTAATGATCTGCTTAGTTTTCCGGACCCCCACCAAGCAAATTCTAGCGCTGGCTGAAACCCAGCAAGGAGACAACTTGGGACTCCACACACGGGCCCCTTTAGCTAAATCTCTCATTATAAAAAGAGCCAAACTATAATCCTCTCTTTGCAGAGATTCCAAACATGCCAGCTATACCATGTTTGGCATCCCAAGGAGCCTCTGCCCACTGGAATACTCTTTTCCAGTGCCATCATCTCTTTACCCTCACCCATTTCCTTAATCAGACTTTAATCTTACTTCCAATCCCCATAATAAACCTTTTTTTATCAATCTAGGTTTTTGGGTCTGTAAATTCCTTTACAGGGAACTTTTTGCACCACCAGAATGGAGTTCCCCAAAACTCCCTACCCTTGTGCTGAATCCCAAGGCGGTGCAGGGGAGCCAAACCTACCCTGAACCCTGAACCTGCCACTAGAACTCATTTAACTCCCTGACTACCAGAAACCCTAATTTCATTTGGGTTCCCCAAATCTAAACCTCATCAGAAGGAAAGAAGGGGGGAGGGAGGAAGGAAGAGAAGGAGGGAGAGAGAGAGGGAGGAAGGAAGGAAGGAAGGAAGTGAGGGAGAGAAGAAGGAAGTGAGGAAGGGAGAGAAGGAGGAAGGAAGAAAGGAAGGGAGAGAGAGAGAGATGGAGGGAAAGAGAGGAAGATGGAAAGGAGGGAGAGAAGAAGGGAGGGAGGGAGAAAGAAATGGAGGGAGAGAAGGAGGAAGAGAGAGATGGAGGGAGGGAGGGAAGGACAGAGAACCCTCAGAGAGCTCACTTGTACTCTATTGGAGTTATGCAATATTTACACAGATAGTGATGAGAGATAGACTAGACCTGTGATTTCATTGAGAAAGGGAACTCTTGATGAAGAACTCCATTAATGTAAATCAGTTAGCTTCTCTGTCCTTATGTAGTGTTGAGATTTACCTAGAGAACAAGTGAATTATACAGGATCACAATATGTATTAAAGGTAGGAGCTAAATCCAGAACTTCTTTTTCCAAAGTCAGTTCCCTATCCACAGATAAACAAATACAACAGCATTTCCAACTAATTTCAAGAGATCAGGAAAGTTCTCATATAAGAAGTGGTACCTGAGCTATGCTTCAAAGGAAAATAGGAATAATAAGAATAATAATAAGAGAAAGATTATTGCAAATTTCCATGACTCAATTGTTAGTATCCCTAGGAGTTAACACAATAGCTGACATAAGGTAAGTGCTTATTAAATGTTTGATGAATGAGTTTATCTTATTTTTAATCTTGCATCCAATGAACTGATAAGTCTTTCATTCATTGTTCCTTTTCAAGGACTCAAATCATTATTATCTAAAGGAGGCCAGCCACCAGTTTGGATGAAATGTTGATGAATTTAAATTTGGTCATTTTAATATATTTTAAAATGTAAAAACCATTCTTAGCTCCTGGGGATATACAACAACAAGAGCAGACCTTTAGACCATAGTTGGCTGCTCCCCTTATAATTCTGATTAATCACCTAACCTTTCTTTAATCTCTCTGCTCTTCTACCTACTGTATTCCCCTTCTTATCCCCTTCTTCAACCCAAGTTACATAGGCTGCTTATTTAATATTCTGAAAATGAAACTCTAAAATTATCCCCTTGACAAAAAAAAAATTTCCAACAATTCCACTGTCTACAGCTTAAAGCTCCAAACTCATTAGCCTGGTACATCAGGCTCTCTATAATTTGGCTCCCATTGCTTCACTGCAAAGAACCTTTTCCCTCTCCATTTAGACATTATTCTCAAGAATATGTCAAGCCAAATCAGAGAATTTATTCATGATGTTGCTATTCACTTGGAATGTCTTTCTCTCTGCCCTCTCCTCCACTTACATAAAAAATTCAGTTTTCTCATATGTAAAATGGAAATCAAAAAATTATCCTACCTTCAATTTCACAAGGTAGTTGTAAGATTCATTGAGAAAATGGATTTAGAGTATGACAGCAAAGTTAAGCTCAAGTTTCTTCCACTTCCTCTATAAAGCATTTTTTGTTCTCTTCAATCAAATGTGAGTTCTCTTTCCTCAGAAATTCACAATTATGATGATGGTGGTGATAGTTGTGGTGATTATGCTTCTCACTACCTTGTTGTTTTTCTCTGTGTACATATCTTATGTCCCTAATGAACTAAAGCACCAATTATCCCCTAACACTAAATTGCACACACAGATGTTTCATTATTAGATCAGAGAATGTTACAACATTTGAGAGTTGAAAGATATTAGCTTTATCTAGTCCAATCCATACAAGAAAGGAATCTCTCCCACAACATGTCAAACAAGTTAGTAGTCATGCAGCCTTTGCTAGAAAACTTAAACAGGGAAATGCCCACCTCCCCTTGAAGGGAAATCAGTCTACTTCTTGTAAACTTTAATTTTTAGCAATTTTTAATTTTTAAATTGCTTTATTCTTTTCTGGTTATTTGTGTATATTGGCTTTTTAAATATACATTTCTTTACAAATCATGTTGGAAGAGAAAAATCAGAACAAAGAGAAAAAACATGAAAGAAAAAAAACAGATAAAAGTGAACATAGCATGTGTTGATTTACATTTAATCTTCATAGTTCTCTTTCTCTATGAGGATGAAGTTTTCTATCCAAGATTTATTGGGATTGCCTTGGATCACTGAACCTCTGAGAAGAACCAAGTCTTTCATAGTTGATCATCGCATAATCTTGCTGTTACTGTGTACAATGTATTCCTGGTTCTTCTTGTTTCACTCAGCATGAGTTTGTATAAGTCTTTCTAGGCCTTTCTAAAATCAGCTTGTTTATCACTTTTATAGAACAATAATATTCCATTACCTTCATATATCATACCTTATTCAGCCATTCCCCAATTGATGGGCATCTACAAAGATGAATTTTCCAATTCTTTGCCACCACAAAAAGAGCTATTACAAACATTTTTGCACATATGAGTCCTGATTTCCTAGGGATACAGACCCACTAGTGACACTGCTGAGTCAAAGATATATATATATATATATATATATATATATATATATATATATATATATATATATAGTTTTATAGCCTTTTGGGCATAGTTCCAAATTGCTCTCCAGAATGGTTGGATCATTTCACAGCTCCACTAACAATGCATTAGAATCCCAGTTTTCCCAACATTTATCATTATCTTTTCCTGTCATCTTAGCCAATCTTGTGAGATGGTACCTCAGAGTTGTTTTAATTTGCATTTCTCTGATCAATAGTGATTTAAAGCAGTTTTTCATATATGAAAGATGACTTTAATTTCATCATCTGAAAATTGTCTGTTCATATCCTTTGACCATTTTTCAATTGGAACAAAATTTTCTTTATATTAAACCTAAATTACAACTTCTATCTATCAGTTCTGCTTATGCACTTAAGAAGAAACTAAACAAACCTAATCAATCCCCCTACTTCTACCTTCAGACCCTTAAAAAAGGCATGAAGACAGTCTTAGGGGTCTTCTTTCCTCCAATAAATGTCACCTCATTAGACTTAAGTTTTCAAGTATTTATAGAGTATTATCTTTTCAAAATGCTTTCAGATCATAGGATAATGGGATCATAGATTTAGCACTAAAAAAATTTATTAGAGGTCTGGGAGCCTAATTCTCATATTTTAAAGATAAAGAAACTGAAACTAGAGAAGCTAAGTGACCACACAGAAAATATCTGAGAAGGAATTTTAATTTAGGTCTTCCTGACTTAATGATACTCTATCTACTGTAGATAGATAGATAGATAGATGCTTTATCTACCTACTGCGCCATATTTTCTCTCATCCAATGTGTTAGATATTCCTCTAAGCTTTATGTCATTTGAAAATTGATGAGCATAACATCCATACCCTTATTCAACTCATTGACGAAATTATTAAATAGTAGAAAGACAAAACCCTTGGTGAATGTATACACATCAATGTTTACTTCATTTCAGGTTTTCTTCCATATTGACATTGAGACAGAAATTAACTACCAACTACTGGTCATTCAGCCTCTTCTGAATGCATTAAATGTATTTTCATCTGATTTATCTTCTCTCTATTTTTTTCACAAGAATAGTAAGAGACATGACTACTGTGGGAATTTGTTTTCCTTAGTTTAATATATTTGTTGCAATGGTTTCTGTTTTCCTTTTTTTCTCCCAATGAGGAGTGGGAGAAAAAGAAAACAAATACCTGCTAATTATATATATCAATATACATACACACGCACACAGGAAATACATATATATGTATATGTATACATATATATAATCTCCCCAAAATGTTGGAAATTCTTTATTAAAAGTTTGCTAAAAATCTCAGTAAATAGCACTCTCTTAATCTGTTGATTTCGTAATCCTGACCAAAAATAAAAATTGAAAATTTATCTAGTATGACCTGTTCTTAATGAAGCTATTCTGGTTCTTTATACCTACCACTTCTTTTTCTGGATGTTTGCCACCTCTCATTTCAATGATCTGCTTTAGAATTCCTCTATTTTGGTGCCAAATTTGCTAGCTTATAGTGTAAAAATTCTATTTTCTCCTCACTTATTTGAAAAATCATTATATTTGCCTTTCTCCAAACTTATGACATTTCTCCTATTTTCCATGATCTTTCAAATATCACTAGCAGTGATAGTGTTTTTTACCAACAACAACAGCCACTTGTTTCATTCCCTTTTGGGTGCAATGACCTGAACTAATAAAGCACAATTAGATGTTTTCTTACTATACCCTTATTCATCTTCAGGATCAATTCCCTATTACTAATTTTTGTCTTGTCCTTTTTCAAGGGAAAAGTTCAACCTTCTTAACAGAGAACATAAACAATAAAATATCTGAATAGTTTTATCTTCTCTTTGGTGCCAATTATCATAGTTCTATCTAAGCCATGCAAATATCTTATTCCCATTTCTCTGAATCCTCATTATCTCTCAATATAGATTTTAAAAATTGTAATCTTTATCTTCTCTTGTCAATTTTAGTATTTTTAACTATTTTATATTATTTCAATACACAATTTTATTTATTCTGTTTCCAACTTTGGTATATTTCTTGTTAAAATTGATGTTGGTCAGTTCCTTCCCTGTACATCCACATTTATATCTTTAGACAAATCCTGTTCAAACTGGAATAGTTTCTTTTTTTAATCTTCATAATTTTAATCTGGACCATTTCCCATCCCTACTTGGATGATTATCCCATATAGAATTTTAGTAATGGGTTCCTACCTACCTTTCCTTTGAACTCTTTAAAGTAAGATATTTTCAAAATCTAAATCATAAATCAGTTTATCAAAAACTCTAGATTATTATAGATTATTACTACTAAGGCAAGTCCAGAAATTGTTAGCTACACTGTGTGTCTCTCTGTGTATAAAAACAGAGACAGAAAAAGAGAAGAAAAAAAGAAAAGTGAGGGGGGAGAGAGAGAGAGAGAGAAAGGAGAAAGAGAGAGAGAGAGAGAGAGAGAGAGAGAGAGAGAGAGAGAGAGAAAGAGAGAGAGAGAAGAGAGAGCGCGAGAGAGGAGAGAGAAAGGAGAGACAGGAGAGAGAGAGAGGGAGAGAGAGAGAGAGAGAGAGAGAGAGAGGAGAAAGAGAGAAAGAGAGAGAGAAGAGAGAAAGAAGAGAGAGAGAAATAAAAAGGGGGAGAGGGAGAGAAAAGGGAGAGGGAGAGAGAGAATGGGAGAGAGGGAAAGGAAGAGGAAGAGGAAAAGGGAGAGGGGGGAAAGGGAGTAGAGGGGGAGAAGGAGAAGAGAGGGAAAGGGAGAGGAAGAGGGAGAGGGAAAGGGAAGTGGGAGAAGGAGAAGGAAAGGAAAAGAGAGAAGAAGAGGGAGAGAAGGAGGGGGAAAAGGGAGAAGGAGAGGAAAAGGGAGAGGGAGAGAAGGAGAGGGAAAGGGACAAGAAGAGGGAGAAGGAGAGGGAAAGGGACAGGAAGAGGGAAAAGGAGAGGGAAAGGAGGCTGAAGAGGGAGAAGGAAAGGGAAAGGGACAGGAAGAGGGAGAGGAAGGGGGAGAAGGAGAAGGAGAAGAGGGAAAGGGAGAAGAAGAGGGGGGGAGAGAGGGAGAGGGAAAGGGGAAGAAGAAAAGAGAGAAGGGGGAGTGGGGAGAGAGGGAGAAGAAAGTGCAGATATGCCTGGATGACTGGTCTCCCCTCACTAATAAATAATACTTCTGTGCCAGGCTTGTATTCTATTTTTCACATTTTTCATCTACTTTTTCTTTCTGTCCAAGTTTGACAATATATTCCAATGATAAAAAATCACTTCTGATTGAAGGAAACTTCAATCAGTTACTTCTCTGATTCCTGGATATCTTTATATAATGATACTCTTTTTCTTGGACACTAGGGTCTTCCTACCTCAATGAGTCTGGAAATGCAATAGCTAGTCCAGTCCCAGTCTTGGTGACATGGAAATTGTTATGGGCTGTACTTTTCCAACTTTGGTTCACCCTTCCTTAGTCAGTTATTTCCATACCTGGGGGGCTCTCCATTTTAGAGCCAGACAGTATAGACCCCTGATCCAATTTAATCCTAATGTTTTTCAGAACTCCTAAACTAGTCATCCACAGCCTCCAAGTAGTAAATACTATAGGCATGGGCTAACATGCCCAGCCTAGTACAAGTTATTAATATACTACACAGTTCCCCCCCCCATCGTTTTTACCTCTTTTATTTTGAATAAGGTATATCATTAAAGTCTATTCTAAAGTCCATCTATGGGATTAATCCCACTAAATCTCAGGGATGCCAAAAAGATCTATTATCTTTTTCTTCATGTATATTGCCTAAGCTTCAGGCAGCTTGATAATGTAGTGAATAGAGAACTGGGTCTGGTGACAGGAAGGCTTGAGTTTAAGTCCTGTCTCACATATTTATTAGCTATGTGACTCTGGGCAAGTCACTTAATCTTATTTGTCTCCATTTCCTCATCTGTAAAATGAACTGGAGAAGTAAATGTCAAACTATTCGAGTATCTTTGCCAAGAATACCCCAAATGAGATCATGAAGAGTTGGACATGATGAACTGAACAATAACAAAATTTCAGACATCTTTGTGTGAGGTTGGGTAAGATCCTAGATGCCCAGTATTGAATTCTTCTGTGAATCTTATAACCTTTGAACTTCAGAATGCTTCAATGGCTATGTTTTCACCTTCATCACAGCTATTCTCTATATAGTATACTACTGGTCAGATATGATATAAATAGGCATGTGTTGGTTGATAAGATATTAAAAGTTTATGCGTTCCTGCATAAAGAAATTATAGAAAAAGATTACTATTAATAGAAAGTATTTAACATAAAATGAATGATTAAAATTTTTAAATAATGCTTTAAAATAAGATTTAACTTCAGATGTTATTTTCATATAGTAAACTATGGGAAGGTACCCATTATCCAACTTATTCAGAAGTCTCCAGTTAACAAAACTTTCTTGAGAAACCTATATGTAAGCCTCTGTGCTAGGGATCAGGGGCTAAGATATTTCCCCCTGAAGAATGCAGGATTCTGGCATTCAGCAAATTCTACTTTATAGGTGGAAAGATAATCTACAATGTCTTTGAGTACAAAGTAATCCCCTACCTAGTCCTGACAATATCAGCTCCCTTGATCACGAGTCCAACTTTAGTCAGCCATTCTTCCCCCTTTCACTCAATCTATTTTCCCTTCATTGAAAAATTGCTAATGAGAAAATTAGCCATTAGAACTTTGTCATTCTCTTAACATGATTTTATCCATGATACTCTGAATCAATTCTTTACTCAAGCAGTGAAAAGGACACTAAGAAGTGAACTGGCCAAGTTTCATTTTTTGAAATCTCCATCCTTTGTTGTGTTAATATAACATCTTAGCAATTCTCTCTCAGTAAGTAAACCTTTGCTTGCTTCTTTCTTGCACTGCTTGTCGTGTTAGAATCATCTGTCATTGCTGCTCATCATAACTCAAGGTGGCAGGAAAACACACTGCCACTATGACAACATCACGGTGTTTAGGTTACATATTATATCATAGCTGCCTCAATGGATGCACCTGGGATGGAAGCAAAGAAAGACTTCTGGACAGCACCACTCTGTCTTTGCCATCAGAGATGTAATGAATCCTAAAGGATGCTCCTGACAGCTCTAGCTTCTCCTTCCATTAAAAAGAGATGAGCACAATGATATCTAAATCATATTAGCTTCTTGTATTTTCAGATGCGTGCAGAATCCTTAGTGGCACACTAACCACTACTTTGCTCATATCTGGTACCATTGCTCCCATGTTCAAAAATCTCTAATCCTTTCCCCTCTTCTTTCCACAACCCCCACCCCAACCTTCAACTCCAGGCAAAGAATTTCATAATTCTCAACTGGCATTCAAGGTCCTCTATGTTCTGTCTTCAACTATCTTTCCGACTTTCTCATGACTCTTCCTCACTTATCCTACACACTAGGCAAAATGGACCACCACTCACTTTCTCCTTTTCCCTTGTAAACTCTCCTGAATAATATCTCAGATTGACCTTGTAAGTTCTGTCTAACCCTGTAAACACCATTCCTTCTAAAAGAAGTTTACCATTTCCCTCAAATCATTTTCCTGGGATGTGTTGCATAGATGTTGCCATCTTTCCTGATTTAGCAAAGCTTAGGATGCTCAGGTCTAGTTGCCTGCCAATTGATGCTTTGGAGATAGGGTTAGATAGAACTTGTTCTGTATGCCTTCTTAAAGAATTAACACCAAAAAAAAGAGTTACTACTTTCAATATAACTCTGAAATCAGGTGAAGTTGGAACCAGATCTAATCTTCAAAAGGCTTGTTCTGTATGCCTTCTTAAAGAATTAACACCAAAAAAAAAGAGTTACTACTTTCAATATAATTCTGAAATCAGGTGAAGTTGGAACCAGATCTAATCTTCAAAAGGCTTCAAAAATAAATATTCCCCTAGTGCCTGTTTGCAGATAGAAATTGCAGGAAAACATGAATGTAAATTCTCTGAAAGCAAGTGATATTTTTCATCTTATCTTTGTCCCCCCTAGTACCTAGTACTCAAGATTGGCATGTTAATGCAGAGAAAATAAATAGATGTCAGGAATGTCATGAAAAAAAAAAAGTAAGCTCCTTAAAGATAGAGGATTTCTTATTTGTTCCTTTTAGTCTCTTAATGAATGCTTATTAAAATGAATTCCCAAGTCTACTTAACTAGCTTTAATCTTCTCTACTGACCTCTGTCCTCCCACCTCCATTTAACTATTGCACATCTTGAATTGGATGTCCTTTAGAAACCTCAAACTCAATTATGTCTAACACTAAACTCATTATCTTCACCCCCCATGCTTCCTAGTTTCCCCATTATTGTTATGGACACAGTCAATATCCCAAGCATCAAGGTTTGCAATTGAGATATCACCCTCAACTTCTCACTCTCTCACACTCCCTATATTCAGTCTGTTGGAAAGGTCTATTTTTTAAAAAATTAGAGATGGAGATAGAGATTCCTTTGTAACATCTCTTCTCTCCTCTAACATTGCTAACTGATACAGATTAGCACAATAGAGTACAATGATCAACTGTGAGTAACTTAGCTATTCTCAGAAATACAATAATCTAGGACAATTAGAAGGACTCAGGTTGAAAAATGCTACCCACCTCCAGAGAAAGAGCTGATAAAGCTTGAAGGCAGATTGAAGCATATTTTTTAAGCTACATTTTGGGGGGAGAGGTTTGTCTGTGTTTTCTTTCACATGACTAATATGGAAATGTTTTTTGCATAACTCCACCTGTATAATCTATATCAAATTGCTAGCTTTTTTAATGAGGGGGAGAGTAGGGAAGAAAAGAAGGAGAGAATTTCGAACTCAAAAATTTAAAAGAACAAATGTTAAAAATTTTACATGTAATTGAAAAAAATCTTAAATGTAACAGAGAGAGAGAGAGAGAGAGAGCAAGCACTCAAAAAATCTAGATTCAAATACTGATTCTCTGATTTGTTTCCTAAGAACCCTTAAGAAACTTAAGTTTTCTAAGATTTAAAATGAAGACACTGGAGTAGAAAACATCTAAGATCCCATTCAGCTCTGAATTTAGAAGTGATGTGTGTAAAAACAAAGGCAGGTCGAAGAAAGAATTCTAAATGAACAATAAATTGGAGAAGTATTGGTTAGTCACTTTTTTAATAATCTGAAAGGGAGAGAGGTGAAAAAGGACAGACAGGTGAGACTAAAAAAGATTCAAGGCAAGAAGAATTATACTTTTTGCTCTCTCAAGAACCTGAAGAAACAGAAATAGCGTAAATCAGGAACATTGTCTTGTTCAGCAGACAACCACAGACATAGAGAATATTCCATCCAAAAAGGAAGAAATAGCCTGTCAGAATAACTAAAACTGGAAAGAATTAAAGAGGTCTAT
This sequence comes from Sarcophilus harrisii, assembly GCF_902635505.1. Lineage (NCBI taxonomy): Eukaryota > Metazoa > Chordata > Mammalia > Dasyuromorphia > Dasyuridae > Sarcophilus > Sarcophilus harrisii. Next base: position 348,520,688 of record NC_045427.1, on the reverse strand, counting down.
TTCAGTCAACATGGCTATGTTTTGGTATGACAATCAATAGTGTATGGCTGAAACAGGTTATGAAATATGTTACTCATGTTCCTTTTCAAACCATATACATTTCTGTTTGTCAGCTGGTAGAAGCAGAGAGAACATTTATTTTCAAAGTTGCTACCAAAGACTGGAGAAAAAAAAAGTCAAGATATGATATCATAAAATAATTGAATCTCAGAGCAGGAAGAAAGTGCCTTCAACACATTTCAGGTAGATCCAAACCTGAAGGAGAAATCCCTCTACAACAAACCTGGCCAAGTAGTCATACATCCCTTTCTTCAATAATGGAAAACACTTCTTCCCAAAATAATCCAGGAAAGTTTTTCCCCCAAAGTACTGAAACTTTGACCCATTTCCAAGTTTTGCAGTCTTAAAGACAGCTGACATCTCTCCTGAACCTTTTCTTTTCCTAGACAAACATAACCATGTCTTTAAAATATATATTTTCAAAGAACAGCTGAGAGGATTCTTCTAATTTACTAGTTCTATTGGTAGTTCCTAACCAAATACAATTAAAAACAAAAGCAATCAAATCTAATAGCCACCAACTTCTGCAAAGGGAGCTAAGTCCAAAGCAGCAGAAAGCCCTAAACAAGAGATAATGGTAAGTCTATGGCTATTTGTTTCCATTCACAACACTAGCAATTAAGTAGTCTTTTAAAAAGATGGATCCAAAGTCAATATAAAAGTTCTATACTGAAATTCAGCAGAGGATGTACAATAGTTTTGCTTATATTAAGTCATTATGGGTCATTTCCCATATTCCTTTCAGTTCTACTCTCCATTATGACCTCATTATTCTACAAAGACTATTGAAAAATGAAAAACTTTTAATATAAAAAAGCATCAAAATTATGTTCCTGATTTATGAGTGTTTTTGTTCCTTCAGGTTCTTGAGCGAGCAAGAAGTATAATTCTTCTTATCATGACTTGTCTACTTTTGTTTTTTCACTTCTCCCTTTTTCTGTGTCTTTGCTAACTGTTTGTCCTTCCTTCTTGAAGAGGACCATTAGGGAGGTAACACCATAACAAGCAAGTAAGTTACATTCAAGTAAGGAAGAGCTGTGCAAAATCCTCCTCTAGGGCCATCTAGGTCCAGTGGCCAAATAGAGATTAAGCTGATTGAAGATGGCCCTGGGTGATTTTAGCATTTTTAAGCTAAGGTCATTTAAGCCAAGATTCATTTTGACTGAGACAATGCCCATCACTGATTAAGGATAGGTAAGAATGGACTCTTTTATGTATGAAAAAAAAAAAAGTCAATCTGGGAGGGTTGTGGATTTCTGATTAAAAAAGAAGCAATTATTATTCATATTCACTTTGAATCAATTAGGGTCCAAACAATGGCAGATTGGGGTTTGGCCTAGGACCTATTGCTGGCCAATCAATGAAAGTTAGAATGATTTGGGTTTAAGATAAGGTCTTTTAGAAAGAAATATAGCCCATAACTCCAAGATATCTTGGAGATTTCAGTGACCAAAATAAATTTATAATCCTTTTGACAGAGCACCTGCAGATGAGAGTATGGGAAAAATGGAAAGGAGAGAAGGAAAGAAGGAAGCAAGAAAGGCAGGAGAGAAGGAAGGCAGGCAGGAGAGAAGGAAGGAAGCAAGGAAGAAAGCAAGGAAGGAAGAAGGGAGAGAGGAATGGAGGAAGGGTTGTGTTGTCTACTAAACATAGAAACAGACACAGAGAACAGTAGTCTTCTTGCATAACATGTGAGTTTTACAAGTGTAAGTCACTGAATCATCATTTCACATAAATAGAAGCAGAATTAGTTTGCTACATCTAATTTTATTCACTTCTTTTAGAGTTAATTACAGGTAGAATATAAAGCAACATATCCTCCTCAGTATAAGATTTTTTTTTCCTGGGGGAAGTGTTGGGGAAGAGAGATCTGATCTGTGACTTTTAACAGTGTAAAGAAACTTTGAAAAAGGAATACCTTCTACCAATTCACTAAATTAGCAACTATATTTTCCAACAATAGTCTTGTCTGGAATTACTGAGTGGTAGATAACTTGTCTTAGGTCACCTAACCAAAGAGTGCCTTGAACCCAAGTCTGCCTAACTCCAAAACTATTAGACACTATTTAACTCCCCCAAAGCAAAACATCTTGTCTATTTCATAGAGGGTTTCATAAGCTAGCAAAGGCATAGTAGTAGTACAGAGATGATGGTAACTTAAGTAAGTTATTTTTCAAAAAGAGAAGAAAAAAGCCTGTCCAAAGGTTTAAGCAGTGTATAGAGAACCTTCTAATGAAATATTTCCTTACCTATAAAGTATGACAAAGGTAATAAATAATTAAGGATTCAAATTTATCTTTCTGATCCCAAGTCCAGCACTTTTATCCACTCCCCTTAAGTAATTTAAAGATTAGTTGAGGAAGATAGGAAATAAAACACTCAAGTAAGGAGAACACAAACAAAATAAGTACTTATTGAAGTGATGATAAAGGCAGAAATATAAAGTAGATTTGGGAGAGCATAAGTGTAAAAGCATAGTATCAAAATAATATAATAGAAATTCAGTTCGCAACATGGAGCAATCATAACAAGACATCCATCAGTGGAAACAGAGATTTGCTATTTTGATATGTGACTAGCACATGGGTTCAAATAAGTATGACTAGGCAAAGCAGAATCATACCAAATGAGACATTTGCTTTTGGGGGAACATGATTTTTAAGGTCTCAGAAGAAAAAAGGGAAATAAAGACAGGATCTAGGGAATGACAAGATTGGACATTAAGATGTAGAGATAATCTGGGAAAACTGAGTTTTCATAAAGGCTATCTCAAATACATTAAGCAAGACAGTTTGGGAAACCCTGAGTTCCCATCATGATTGTCAATAGGAATAGGAATAGGGGGGCTGTTTTAGCCATTCCTAAGAATAAGCTGGACTAACTCACAAGCTGGTCCAGAGTTTTCATCATTTATAAAATACTATCTAGTCCAGAGGAAGGAAAAGTTCACCTATACTAGAAAGTAGCACAAGGCTGGGAACTAGCCTTTAACTAGTGGGAAGTATGAGGCTGGTGGATCCCTTACTTGAGCTTCAGCAGTCTTTCTTGATTAAAATTAGTATAGACTGCAGCTCTTCATTAGATTTAGATTGTGAACTCCTTGAGAACAAAACTGTCAAGTGCCTCTTTTTAAATCCCATCTTTCTGTATCCCAAAGGGCTTAATAAAATAGTTGATTGATTACCCATCCATTTGAAAGCCTGATACTGATGTAGTGAACCCTGGAGGGGGTGGGCATTTGGACAAGGAATTGGTAGGTGGACCAATTCGGTAAAGGATTAAAATACAAGCTGCACAATATATATTGTGAACATTGTGTATTCACAATTCATTCTTCCCTATCTGATTGTACCAAAGAGGACACATAATGTTCCTACCAATTCTATATCTGAACTCTACCCACCATTCCTGGAAAGTTTAACATTTTTATTTCATTCCACAAGGTCCTATGTGAAGAAAAGAAAATAGCAACTAAAAATAATAAAAGATAAATATTTATTTAATATTTGCAAAGTATTTACATGTATATTTTATGTATACCTATGTGTATATATAATTATACATGCATATAGGTGTATATAAAAATATATATTGTATAAAATGAATACATCAGTGTTTAATTGTTCTAATTTTATAAATGAGGAAATTAGGGAGGAGATTTATGAGATTTGTCCAAGATCTCACAGCTAATAAATAAATACCAGTTCAAACTCAAGTCTTCCTGACTTGTTACTTACTGTCCCATCAAGCAATTAGGGAAGTGAGAAAGTTAGGAGGATATAAACAAAATAAGTATTTGTAAAATGCTATCTCTACCCAGAGGCAGAGCAATTTTGATAGAGCAATTACCACCTGCTCTTTTATCTACACTGTTGTGCCACAGTTCCCTTTTATTGTCCTGACTCAGTTTCCTTGAATTGTTCTGCCTTAGTTTCTTTGAACTGTTCTGCCTTAATCCTCCTGGTTGCAAGGCCCCTTCTGATCATTAGGACTGATATAACTTAGGGCTAATTATTCTGTTGTAAATTGTAAATGTGTAAACTCAAGATAAGGGGGAGTTCAGACTTCCTGGCACCTAATTCCTCCTAAATCATCAGAATGTCTGGTGCCTCCCTGGACTCTGTTACAACTGGACTGATAGTCCCTTCCTGCTCTCAGTGCTCTGACTCTGCCCCTACCTCAATCTGCCCCCTGGTAGTTTGGAGTCCCGCCACATATGTCACTGAGAATTCACATTGTTGGCTGGATTCTTGGAGATGATAGTCTCATTCAGCCCTGACCCCAAACTATGGATCCATTTGGTCCCAGTAAATCTCTCTCAAATAAAATATTAAAAGCTCTCTAATCTCTATCTTGCCTCAGTTTCTCCGGCATTACAACACTAGCAAATAAAGCCTAGGAATACAATTCATTCAAACTACATTAAACTGAATTGTATTCAATGTTATAACCCCCAAAATCAGCATTTACTCATCATAATTTCACATCTTTGCTAGAAAAAGATCCTCTAATCTAAAACAAAGCAATATAATTATTTAAAGACTACTATTTTTCCTAAGAAACCAAAATTAAATCTAATATAGTATCATCTGACTGAATTAATAGTACTTATGGAGAATGAAGTATGTACTTAAAGAGATTTACTTCCATGCTCAAATTAATAATGATATCCAAGTTCCCATGTGCTGTGCCAACATCTTAACCATTTGGAATAGGAGTTCTAAAGTCATGGTAGGTGGGTAACTCAAAAAAGGAGGAGTTTATATGTTTTACTTTCATATATGTATTACTTTGGATCTAATTGTTGAAGTACTCTTAAAAACCTTGATTAAACATGTATACATGATATCTAGAGCTATTTCATGGTCATGTCTAACTCCCAGGTACCAGAGCCTGTGAGTAAAAATGAGAATGGAACTATGAAAGACAGGTATTTCAAGAAAACTTATGCTTTAGTAAAGGCAGTTAAAATAGCAAAATAAAAAACATAAGTAGCCTTTCTTACTTACTTACATTAGTTTCAGGCTTGAAGGATATTAAGGATATTAAGATACATCATAGAGATTCCCAAGTTGATGAATTAATCTATTTGCTTGTTAAGATAGTGAGCTTTAATTTGTGTGGGATAATATTGATTAGGGAATGACTAAAAAATAGTATACGAATGTAACGAAATATTTCTGCACAATAAGAAATGATGATTATATAACTACAGAGAATGAAACAACTTACATGAAATAAAACAAAGAGATATAAGCAGCACCAAGAAAACAACAGACACAATAAGTACAACAACATAAATGCAAAACACAAAAATACCAATAATTGAAACTCTATCATAAAATTATAATGGACAGACTTGGCCTGAAAGAAGAAGCACCTTTTTGCCTTTTTTTTGTAAATATGACAAATTCAAAACCAAATAGGGAAAGTATTATTCATACTCTGGAAAGAAATAAAGGGGTTTGCAAATTTTTTTCTACCTCCCTCCCTCACCCCACCCCAATGTCTCCTTCCTTTATCTCCATTCCTACCCTGTCTCATGGTACATCTTTCCCAAAAGCTGCCTGACACCAGTAGGGTCTTTGTCTCCATCTCTTTTGTCCACTACAGCAGGACTCTCTACCCCACCTAGACCCCCATTATTACTCTGAGGACAAGACATTGATATCTTGCTGAACATGAAAGGATTCCTTTAAGTAGAAGTACTTAGGATCTTTGAATCCTCTAAACTTACTCATAGTCAACATACTAGATGTACACACACACACACACACACACACACACAGATTTATGTCCCTTTGAAGCACTTTTCATAATAATCACAGAAGAAATATTCTTCCCAAGATATTATAGAGAATATTCCTGTGTTGGATGGCAATTTGGATTATACACTTCCCTTCTTAAAAGTCTCTATGTTCCAGTTATCTCTTCTATCTTTTCAAATTCAGTTCACAGCTGTACTTTAAGTGCTTTCCATTTTAAATTTAAGTAACATCTTGACTGGGGATATCAAAATTTTAACAAGCATTTATTATGTATTGCTGTACACCCACAGGACATTAAATATAATAGATCACTAAAAGACCTGGAGGACATTTTAAAACAGATTCTCATGTGCCCCTCTATAGTTTTGTGATTCTAAAAGATACTCTATTAGAAATACTGTCTAAATGACTATTAAATGACAGGTTCCTATAATACATAAAAAACACACAGAGTATGTGACAGAGTGACAGAGGAGAGGAAGAAAGAGGGAAGGAAGGAAGAGAAGGAGAAAGAGACACACAGAGAGAGAGACAAACAAGAGACAGAGAGAGACAGAGAAAGAAAGAGAGAACAGAAACTTAAAGTCCTTGAGAAGAGCTGTCAAAAGAAATTTTTTTCACAATAGAGCAAGGAGCTGGACAGTGAAGAGTGGTACTGCTTTTTCTTGAGTCAAAGTATTGATATCACTCAGAGTATTACTTATTATTATTATTATTACTATTTATAAATTCCAAATAATTCCATTGTCTTGCATCTATGTTGGGTTATGTCATAGGATACATTGGTATTCTAAAACATGATATACCACACACATCCTACAAGGAAAAGTATTCCTACAGGTCTTATTCCTGTTACTCTGTGTTTATCAAAATGTTAAATTCTTGCAAGCTATTTCAAGTGTTCTCTTTGCTTTAATTTATTCATTTAATAAAATTCACATTTTCTATAATTGCTTTACAAATCTTTGAATAAATACACTGGTCATTTAAATCATTTTTACCCTAAGGATATTCAAGTAATTGGTATAATAACTTTAAAAGCTAAGTCAAATCTTATTAATCCTTTCCAAGTATTTTCAAATAAAAATGATGGTAAGTCAAAGGATTATTTTTTTTAAATATTGCTATCAGGAGAAAATAAGTCAAAGCAAATCAATATTCATAGAAGTTCGCAGGAGCTATTTTCCAGTCTATCTACATACACACATGTACATACTTACCTGCCTTTTACTAGAGCTCTCCTCCTATGCCTGACCTGACTGTGGAGTAAGGGCAACACTGGATTTTCAAGCAAAAACCATGTTAGTGAAGTGTAAGTTATGGCAGGATCTAGACCAAGCTGCTACAGTTTTCAGTGCAGACTTTGTCTTATCTAGGGACTATTCTAGACATGCTCAGAGAATCATTCCATTTGTGATTTGCAATAGTTAAAAGAATACCCACTTGGAGGAAACTGTATTTTTGAAGTATACATGCATTTATGCATAAGTATGTCTACATAAGATATTTTATCTATAAGTAAAGATAAGGATGTAATTATGAGAGTCAGGTATTCAGGAAGACTTATCCTTCCAAGGATTTTCTATTGATTCTCAAAAATATAACTTGTTTAAAGCCGTCTGGTTACAGAATATTTTATTGGCCAAACCAAAATTAGAAATATAGTTGAGAATGGGGACAAGGAGGGTATAACATATGATCGATCTTTCCAGCTGAGGTAGAATAGTCAGGGATGATGAGATTTGAAGAGATTAGAGAAGTGAGAGGTCAGGGTATTCAAAGGGGATGACAATATAGATAGAGAAAAAAGACTGTTAGCCAGGGACTGAACTTACTGAGTACAAAAAGCATGATCTGGAGGTCACTAGATGATTGCAAGGATCTGAGCAAGATGGACTAAACTTTAAAGTGAGTAAGCACTTAGTGACAGTGTTAAAGGGAGAGTCTGAAAATGGCAATGGAGAACAAGGAAGATGCTAGTTTGTTCTCCTGACCCTGTGGGTCAAGAAGGAAATAAGAGAAAAATAATCAGATTTGAAAAGTATAATAAGAAATTGAGGTCTTCAGGAAAAAAACAAAACAAACCCATTGAGAATTAGAAGATGAAAAGAATATTAAAAAAAAAAAAAAGAAATCTAGAAAAAAAAAAAAGGTGTTTGTTAACAGAAGAGGATTCTAGAGAGAACTGTGGAAAAGGAAGAAAGAAGTTAAGAGAAACCTAGGCCTGAACATGCTATTGAGCAATGATGTCAAACTCAAATAGACACTGGGACCAATAAACCTTTAAAAAGATCCCTGCTGCTGCATGTTTGACTGTGAAAATCTTAAATTAACATTATCTATGCTCCATTTTTATTTATTTTGTCAAATATTTCCAAACTACAATTTCTATTTTTGCTTTGGCAATTGGGATTAAGTGACTTGTCCAGGATCACACAGCTAGGAAGTGTTAAGTATTTGAAGCCAGATTTGAACTCAGGTCCTCCTGACTTCAGGGCTGGTGCCCTATGCAGCTACCCCCAAACTACATTTTAATCTGGTTGCTGACTGGCTGGTGTTTTATATCTGGTTATATGGGATGAGAGAATCAGTTGTTGCAATGCAATTACCCTTACCAATGATCATTCCACTATTCTTCACTCACTAGTTACTCTGAGTCAGTCTACTGATTCAGACTTGAGAAATGGAATGCAATAAAATACTCATGTACTTTAAAATGAAATAAAACTAACTATGGAAATCTATTTTATAATATTCTCTAAAATGTAATTTTCTCTGGGAGCAGATTTCTTGTGGGGCTTCTGGGAACAGCAGCTTTCATTTTAGTTCAATAATCACCCCAAGTGGAGCCAGGTATTAAAAGTCCAAATCCTTTATTGTCTCCTTTAAAGTCTTGTCTCCTTCACTTAGGGCTTGGCTAGTTTTCTGGAGGCCTTTCTGATCTTGGTTTCAGTGTTCTCCACAGGACAGCCTGCCCCCACTTCTCTGTTTTCCTTAGTTCTGCCTGACTGCCTTCTTTGGCTTCCGAATCTCCTTGACTAAATCCTGGCTGAGGCTCTGAGAGCTTCTAGTGTGCCTTTCTGGCCCTGAGAGCTTCTCCTTATATGTTCCACACTGAGTACACACCAATCATTATATCACCAGGAAACCATTATTTGTTGTAGGATTAAATCAATGCTAAACTAGATTTAACCATTGTCTCCTCAATTCCACTTACTTAGCACCTTGTAAGAATCCTAACACTATTTCTATTCCTCCCATCCCAATGAAAAAAGGAAAAGAAATCCCTTATAATACATATGCATAGTTAAAACAAATTCCCTCATTAACTGGGCATCTCTCTCTCTCTCTCTCTCTCTCTCTCTCTCTCTCTCTCTCTCTCTCTCCCCAAAATGTGGGTAAGATGCTTCAGTATTGGTCACTAACCACTTTGCTTTCTCAAGGTCAGTAACACTGAGGCACAAAGACATTCCCCAGGCAAGGGGAACTCTGCCAAACTTCACAATATCAAGTTTCCCCAAATTTTACTTTTTTATATCTCTATCTCTTTGACCCAAACAAATTCCAAAAGATAGGCTTCTTACCTACCTAAAAGAAAACCAAGCCAGTTAATATAAAATTAATGCATTTCCTAACACAGTGGAGCTCAGAAAGGTCAGTGAATTAAAGAGTTGATTTCTCATTTCTCATTACTTAATTGTATTGTGATTCTTACTGTCTCCAAGTTAGGCTGCACATTAGGAATATCATCTGGCACAATTGGGAGGCACACTCAAATAGTGGGAGGTTGGTTCTAAATAACTATTAATTAAATATTTGGGCAAAAGATATAAACAGAACTTTGTGCTATGTATTGTAGAGCAGATCAAGTTACATAAGATTTAGTTCCTATCCTAAAGGAACTAACTCTCAGTTTAAAAGAGGAATATATACATTCAATATATTCTTTAACTTCTTTTAAAGTTACAAGAATTAAGAGAAAGGTCCTATCATTATGATTTCGGGCCATAAGGAGAAGGATTTGAAGAGATGGTCTGAATGGAAGAGTTGAGCACTATGCTGGGCTTTTCAAAAATGATAAATACAGGATAAAGGATAACAAAAGATAACAAAAAAGATAAAGATAAGAGCAGAGAGTAGAAGAGAACATTCCAAGTGAGGACCAAAAGCATACACAAAAGCAGGAATTCATAAGAAATTTGTGAATTATTTGAGTAAAGAGTTTTTATACAAGTAGTCAGAAACAAAAACACTTTCCTAAATTAAAAATAAAATCGAGATGGAAGCATGTTTCAAAACCTTTTTTCACCAGTTCTGGAATTTGTTTTCAAAATCCTACCCTAAAATAAAACAATGAGGATCTACATAGAAAAGTCCTGTAAACTACTCAAAGAAATAAGATTATAAAATCATAAAAGATTTTTTTTTAATTCATGAAATAGTCCCTAAGACATAAAGTAGTTTGCTCAAGAACAAATCTTCTTAACTCTCCAATACTCCTATCATGGTACTACACTGCATTCTTACCCCAAAGCCAAAAATCTTTCCATTGGACCATTAGATGACCTACAAGAGAAGAGGAATTTTTATTAAATTCCTCATTTAGGAATAGTTAAACTCACTTCTTTTTCAGGATTCAAAACATTAACAGCAATTAGACAACAAAAGATTCATACAATATTAACTTTCCTGTGTTAGTTCACTCCTGGTTAATGTCTAATGCACAGTCTGCCTTGATGTTTTAATTAAAAGAGATTTTAATATAAGGCACTAATAGGACCCTAAAGGCTTTACTTTACTATCACACATTAAACATGAATGATTTTTTAATGGACTATGATTGAAGGTCATAAGCCATGTGAGCTTGGAGAGGAGAGGAGTGGGGGAAAAGGAGTTTTGATTCTTTAAAGTCATTGTTCTAGATTCTTCCAAGTTTTAAATAAACCATAGTACATGGAATTAAATGGAAGGCAAAATATTTCTATTTAATCATAGTGTCACTATAAAGACATTTAATGGTAACTTTAAGCAGAGAAGGTGTGCTTTAAATTATTCTTGAAGCTCCCCAAAGATTAAGACTTGTATGTTCAGGATTATATGACAATTAAATAATAATGAATGAGCAATCATTCATTTTTATTAAATAATTAAGTGATCCTGTCATATATTGTGGTAAGGGAAAAAACATTTATTTAATCATAGACTGGTATAGTTACCTTTAAGGAGACAAGGATGCCTCCCCAATCCTTAGGATTTGATTAATCCAGAGAACTCAAGGATGTAAGAAGCCCAGTTGCTACAGAATTTGTATTCTCTGAGGTTTGGCAGAGTTATCACTGCTCCATCAGATGTCTTTCTAACCAAGCTATTTCATTATTAACTCTTCCCAGGAGAAATGACTACTATGAAGAGTCATTTTTGGTTTGTGTTCCACGTGAAAAAATATCAATGCCAAGGAAAGAAGATGGGCATGTGCTGAAGTTATAAAGACTTTATTTGGCCCTTATAAAGTCACTGACATAGATAAGTAGCATTAAATTACAATTTTTAGAAATGTTAACTTGTTATCTAATCCGGACCTACAATTTCACTAGTCTTAATGAACTTCAAGTTTGCAGTTCTACAACTATTTGACAATTTACAGACTTAAGAATTGACTAAAGCACTAACAAAATTAACCAATTGGTACAAGTCACTCAGTAGATAGCAGAAGCAGAGTCTGAATTCAGATCTTCTTTATTTAGGCTAGATCTATCTCTGATCATTAGCATATGATGCTTCTTAGCAGAGTCTCCAAAGAGTAAATTCCAAATCAATGATATTTTACTGCAAAATTTGTGATTCATGATTATGTGGAGAAGAGAAAGAGTCCTATTAAAAGTTGTTTCAGTGAAGTATTCATTAATAAACTCTTTAGGTGTTTCAGAAAAAAATAAAATCTATAAATTTTTAATAATTTTATATTTTCATCAAAGCAGGTTCCCTAGTAATTCTCTAACTACCAAATGTGCTAAATATTGTGCTAGGCAATTTTCACATATTATCTCATTTGATCCTCAAAACAACCTTATTATTTCCATTTTACAGTTGATGAAATTAAAGTTGGCAGAGGTTAAGTGATTTGCACAGATCACATAGTTAAGTAAGTATTAAGGTTAAATGTGAAAGTTAAACTTTTATGATTTCAAATTCAATTCTGTGGTTAGTTCTTGTTATTTATTTTTTTAACTATAAATCCTTTTAAAAAAAAGAAATGCAAACTGAATGGATTTATTAATTCATACTGTTTCTCTAGTCTGAAATTTCAAGGCTTTTTTGATATTAATAAAGCTGGTTTTCTTCTGTCTTTGGAAGGAAAAGGGATTAGTGAATGAAAGTTATGGTTTGGAGTAAAAGTAAGGAGGGAATCCATAGGCTGAGCATCTTTGAGTGTTCAGAACTGCTGCAGAGATAAAGGATTTATCCTATAATTATGTTTGCTCTTCCAATCTACCCTGCCTCGAGCATCCTAAGGAAAAGATGATGAGTAAGCTTAAAATTCACCCTGACATTTGCTCAATCCTAAAAAGATATCACTTGAAAATAACACGGAAAAGAATTCAAACTTTGAAATATTTCCCAATCAGTAAGTGAATCAAAATACCTTCTTTTTCAGCCCTCCCACATCTGAGGGAACACTCCTGCTTGTCTCTGAACGCATCCATCCCAGGGTGGTTGACAAATAAATCTCAAGCAGCAAGAAGAACAATCCAAAGCTTCTTGATTTCATTATCTTGAATCTGTGAGGAATAAGATAGCCATCAAGCCATGTCATTTGAAGAAAGGGATACAAGTCATCTATTCAGTGACCATATTGTAGCTTCGACTAATAATCATGACTATACCATAAAGTCAACAAGCACTTTATTGTATGCCAGATGCTGTGCTAAAGACAGGGGACCCATCCACACAGGGGCAAAAACATTGTCACAATTACAAAAACATGGTCCTTACCCTCAACGACCTCACATTCCAAAGGTAAGGACAACATGCAAATAATTATGTAGATACAAAATATAGGTGATGTAAATGGAATGCAAACCCAGAAAGAAAAGCAGAGACAGGAATAAGCAAGTAGAGAGGAAGGAATAAGAAAGGCTTTTTGCAGAAGTCTTGAAAGAGGTCAAATCAGAAAAATAGGCCAGTATTGCTGGATTATTGAGTGGAGGGGGGAATAAAGTATGAGTAGAAAAATCAGGAGTGAAGTTAAAGAATTTAAAATTCAAACAGAGCATTTTATAACTATATAGTATGTGTGTATCAAGGACATGGCTAACCTTAAACAAGATACTTGATTTACCTCTCAGATCTCCTCAGCTTCCTTATCTGCAAAATGGGGATGATTATATCTACTTTTACTGAAGTCATAAGATGATTTTGATGAGACAATAAGAAAAATGTAAAGGAGTGCTTCAAAAGCTATCAGCATTTTAAAAAATATATAAAAAGTGCCTGTCATATACCAAGTGATGAAATACTGAAAGTAAGCTATAATAATGTCTAATTTACATGCTAAAATGCCTAAAATGGTTGTATTGTAAGTGATAAAATTTCAAGAACAATTTTCTAGTCTGCCATACTCTGTAAATGAAACTGGGAAACCTTAAAAACATGATCTTCTCAGAACAATCTATCTCCAAAATAACAACAATAATAATTTAACCTCCATTCACTGAAGCTAACTCCATAACATAATGATTCATATCCTCTTTTCTAAGGATGATCAAATATTACCATAATATAAAATAGGCTTAATACACAGTTTAAGGCTACCATGACATACTGAAAGAGGTAGGGTATGGAGAATGGGGGCAGAGGCTAAAAACAAAAAGTCTTCCCATTGGTATTAGTAGAAAACATTTCAACTTCAAAGCTCAGAGTCTGTGTGAATGGAATAAAACTAGCATGTTAATTAATCATGTCCTTGGATAACACACAGAAAAAGATCAAAACTGGTATCTTATTAAGGACCCAACCGTTTCTCGAATGCCCCTAGCTTCATGAGAGGAGACATCAAGCCTTATACTTCAATTGTAACTATCCCAGTATCCAGCACAGAAAAAGGGTATCCTTTAAGCATGCAAACATTTGTTCTATTTCTCCATTAATAAAGGCAAGGAACTTTTTCATTTTCAATTCAAACTGATCATTGTAAAATGCTATACGTAAGAGACCGTATAACATAGTAGATAGAGAACTGGTCTCAGAGCAGAAAGACCTGGGTTCAACTCACACCCTTGACATATTCATTGTATGACTCAGGATAAATTGGAGAGAAGGAAGGTGATGCTGTTCATTGGTCAAGATGTTCTTATCCTAAAGCTCTCTAGATTAATGAAATCATTGATCCAGTCCCTATCCCACTACCCTTGTGTGATAGAAACCAAACTACTGTTTAGTTGACCTGGCTCAGCAGGAGATAGCCATTTAGCCTCTTACTCCAATCATCAAAAACTTTGGTTGGTCTTTATGTCCAACTTGATGCCACATTAAGTTCCCATAAGGTAGATCTAGTATCTGTAGCCTCTTTTAAGTTTCTTCTCAATCCCTTCTTAATCCAAATAAAACTGTCTGCCATTACCTGATTTTAAAACTCTGCCTTACACTAGAAATATCTTCAGATTCCTAAGAGAAATTAAACTCATAAAACCATAATACTGCATAATACTACATAATGATGCAATACATCAATACAGTGTGACCAGATCACAAGTCTGATTTCATTTACCCCAGCTTCAATTCAACAGATATTTTATTAAGTATCTATTATGGTCAAGGTAAAGTGGCAGGTGCGAGTATTAGACTGAATTCAAATCTTACCTATGACACAAATAAGTCCTGTGACCTTTAACAAAGCTCAGTTCTTCATGAAATTCTCTTTAAATCACATGATCATAAGATCAATTGCGAATGTCTATAGAATATATTATTAGTTATGTAGCTAAGTTGTGACAATATGCTAGTATGATCATGTCCCATGTATTCCTTTACAATCTAGAACAACTTCTAAAAGCAATTTGGATTTTTAAAGCTGTATGTAAGCCCTACTATATATTATATAAAAATAAGTTTCATAATTCTAGTTTCATGTCACTGACCACTTATAATTCTTTCTTCTTCTCAATGCTTGACAATCCATTAAAAAATACTGCCACTTGAGATTTATGGACCATCATCTCCTAGAATGCTTTACAACAATTTTTCATAGAGCACTTCATTTTTATATTTAGTGGCAAGCTAGGGAGAACATATCAACTGAGGTCATAGAGAAAACTCAAGAGTTAATTTTAAAAGTGGCCCTTCTATCTATCCTAATTTTCTCCTTCATTGGGTGAGAATTTGGCAACTAAGAATTTTTATATTCTAATAGCATCACCTCCATCCACAAGCATTCACATTTAATAATAAGTGCTTTATTAGGCACTGTTGTTGGTGCTGGGGATACATAGATAAAAAGAAATAATCTTTGCCTTCAAAGAGTTTATATTAGAAAGTCAAAGAAACCTCAATTCCTTATTTCTGATTTTGCATCGCACATGAAAATAGGTTATCAACTAATACAGTTTGATTCAATACAATTAGATTTTCATGGGCATTGGGAATGGAAGATTCAAATCTCTTATTTTGCTTATGGGAAAACTCTAGATTCAACCTAATGTGAAATCCTGAAAATAATCCAGGGAAGAGGAAACAAGTGACCAAGGCTAAAGGAACAGGACTAGTAATAAAGTCTATGTCTGGTTCAAAATACAATGTTCTTTTTATGATATCACAGCACTAGGGATGATTTGTATAAAGTAAATTTTAAAAGTCCCACTTCAAATTTAGTTTACTATTCCTGAGAATAAATTTATATTCTCGTTGCTCTTTTTGTGAAATTAAGACCATCATATACCCTCAAATCAAATACTATTACTTAAGGTTGCTCCAATGTATACTCCCATTCCCTGTTCCATATTTACTCTACTTCTCAATTCTACCACAAATTGAAGAGTTGAATGTCTCTTCACTACTTAGATGAACTACCTGGCAAATTTTATTTTTATTTAAAAGAAAAGAGAATGAGGAATATTTGGACTAACCACCCCTAATACTAACCTCTAGCTTCCATCTGAAATCTTCACAGAAAGTTTCTAATGATTGTAACATCCCAAAGAAATTAAGCATGGCAAGAATTTCAGACTAACCTTGCAACAAACCATAATGAAGTTAAATTGCATTTCCTAGTAATTATCTACTCAATCTTTGATTAATACTTCCAACATTTGATAAATGAGGTGCCTAAATGATTCTATGCATAATATTTAAGACTATTACATTCCAATTATGCTGGTTACATTGTTGAGAGGGGCTCCACCCCATCCTTACATTTTGAGAATGACTTTCAGCTTAACTGCCTTTTTAAACTTAGAATCTGACCCTTGAACAATGTCAATGATACCAAAATTCTGAATCTCAGCTTCATAGGGAAAGGCAATGGCACAGGGAAGGGAGTCAAAAAAGACTTAGTTTTGAACTCTTCCTTTTAATTACTTAATAGTTGTATGATTTTGGGCAAGTCACTTTACTTCTATGGGTTTCAATTTCCTTATCAGCAAGCAAAGGTTAGACTAAGCAAATAAGAGAGTCCATTTAAGTACTAATCTTCCACCTTATGAATCTAGAGTTTTTGATTTCTTGCCTACTAGTACAGCAGTAGGAACAATCTTACTTTCTCCTTATAATGTTTGTGAAAGATTTTTTTTTTGGCAAAAAAAAGACCAAAATGAAGTTCTTCCTTCTTGGGATGGAAAACAGAAAGGACTTACAAATTACTACAAGAATTTAATAATTAAAAAAAGGGCCTCAAAACACTTTCTCTGTAGGTCTTAGTCATAAAAAGAAACAGCTTTTTGCAATCCAAGAATTTGTGTGATTGACATAGAGAAATGTTCTTCTTTAGAGGCAAAGTTAGTTATGCAAAAAATAGAAAAATATTGTGTATAGTCATCTAAATTTTCAATAGCAAAAAATAATCGTAGTCTTATGTAAGCAGTTCCAAGATATTATGTGCAGCTAGCATTTTTTGTCTTACTTTTGGCAACCTATTTTCCTGAAAGAATTTCCAAGTACACAGTGTGAATCCTCTGTGGAGGAGTTGTGGCATACATAGAGACAGAGACAAAGACAGAGAGACAGACAGAGACAGAGTCTGTGAGCATTGATTGAACAACGATTGTGTTTGAAACTGATAAAAAAGATAAGTAGAAACCACAGGTTTACCAAGTAGACAGAATGGTTTGAAGTTTTATGGGGGGGTGTTAAAAATGGACAAGAAAAGCAAGAAATTTTCATTTGACTTAATTTTGCTTCTAAGGGAGTGATCTAGTAAAAAGAACCTGGGACCACATTGCTTCTTACTATCACAAACAGGAAAAATCACAAACTGGGTAAGTCATTTCTACTCTCCCATTTTCTTCCCTCCATAATGAGATCATAATTCTTTTCTGCTCATTTCATAAGGATGTTATGAAAATCATAACACCTCCCCCATCTGTTAAAAGCTAGATACACACTCACAAGCAGTTATTTTACGTAGAAAGTTTATTACAATAGACAACTCAAAGTCATCTAAAAGCTCAACTAGGAACCAAGGGATCAAATACAAGATGCATTTGGTCATCTTCAGCTGTTAGTGTTAATGGTGTTATCTTTCATGAAACCTTATATAATTTAGAACTGAAAAAGATCTTAAAGACCACACTGTATCATCCTACAATTATGTAACATTTTAAGATTTGCAAGACACTTCTTTAGGTTACATAATTTCATCCTTACAATAACCCTATATGAAAAGTACTAGAATTATTATTATTTCTCATGTTATTGTCATGGGAAACCAAGACTCAGACAGATTAAATAGCCTTCCCTGATCACATTATCAATTCTTAGAGGAAATGTCGATAACTATTTCTCAGTGATTTTAGACATGTAACATTTCTTAAATGTTACAATTCTCTAAAAAATTCTAGTATTCTAAGGCCAAAAATGCAAGAGGGGGGAGGCATTTCGTCAAAGAGACTTAATTGGGAAGCATTTATTCAAAACTCGGTCAAGCGAGAAAGCGTGAGAAGCAGGCAGATAAAGAACTTTGGTCATTTCTGAAGTTTTCTTAAAGCAACAGGCTTCGTGCTTTGGTAAGCCAACGGGGAACTAAAAAAAAAAAAAAATCATCACAGCAGAAGCGACATCTAGAGGATCAAAAAGCAGGGAACTTAGCTTCAGATGTATCTCAGCACCAGGTCATCTAGACAGCTCTTTTCCTAGGGCTAGCTCTCACCCACCCAAACCAGATCTTAACTGTTCTACAATCTTTCCTTCCCTTAGGTACGTAGAATTAAAAGAGCCAAACAATGCAAAATCAAGCATTTTAACAGCTTTGTCCACAAACGGTTGGCTTGGGCATCAGTGAGTATTTACTGAAAACGAGCCCATTTCTCGCTAGTTAGTTGTGTCTGGTGGAGGGGTCTTAGGCTGGTATGCTTCAGAACTCTGAAGCTGGTTGAAGTTTGGTCTAGGCTGCTCAGAAAAGATGTAGAAGCATCCATGACATTTTGTAGGGCCCGAGGCTAGGCAAACACTATCCCTCTTGTCAGAAGTCAAACTTCCTGCACTTAAGCCAGAGTGGCAGAGTTGAGGGGCACCCTAAATGCGACACACCACGATAACACTAACAGTGTATCCAGCTCAAGTAAGAGGAGAGAGGCAGCAAGGGGAGCTGTTGAAGGCACAACATCGGATGCTGAACCTAGGGGCAAAGATTTGCAAGGTGGCCTTGAAAAGGAAACTCTGCTGGAATCAGAGCCTACCTTGCTTGGGCTTACACCGACTTTTTCCATTCCTGCTTAACCTCTGAGCAAGCAACAGAGCCCAAATTGAAGTTGTAAGAGAAAAGAACATTGGGTGAAGAGTAAAAAGGTAACCCTAAATCAACTCCAAATCCGCGGCTTTATAAGGACAGCTATTGACTGCTAGACTAAGTCTCCAGCTAGTGATCCCCACCCCGTCGGTATCAGCCGCCTGCCCCGGACCGGAGCGCAGATCTTCTTGTCTGCAGCCGCCTCTGGGTTCAGCTGGTGCTGCAGGGCATTGAATTGCTCCAGCCGCTCTGCGACAGGCAGACGCGGGGCTCTTCTGCCTCCAGACCCCCGGAGATCAAGCACTGTGGCGCCGCTCCGAGTCTCCCTTAAGCCCAGCTCCACTGTCAGGTCAAGTCGGACCTGCTCTCCCCTCCCCGACACCCGATGCCACACTAAACAGCGCAAAGGTGCTCACAGTGAGGGCACTCTCAGACTGGGGATGGCCCCCAGCGGACTCCTGTGGCGGGTTCTGATCCTTGGAACCCAATGGGGGTAGGTCATCCTCTGACCAGGGAACTGAAGCGTTAGCTGAAACCAGCGCACTTTCAAACCCCAACGCAAGGTTCCTACCCCGGCTCCAAGCCCCCCAATACTCCGGCAGGGTGAGCCGCAGCGCGCCCAGCGGCCCCTCTTACCTGGAACGTCCAGGGCTGGAGGAGTCGCGGGACGAATGTGCAGCAGGGAGATAGGAGGAGGGACAGAGGAGAAAGAGGAGGAGAAAGGTGGAAGAGGAGAACCTCCTCCAGCACGCGTCGGGTTTGTTGTGGTTCGCCTCTCCTGGACAGGGAGCTGCGACCGCTGCCCGCAGTGGCTGGCGAGAGGAAGGTTGGCTGCTGCTCACCTCTACCAGTCGACTAACAGAAAACCGACTGGAGAGGAAAATGCCGCTGCCGCTGCTTGACAGCTGCCCTATTTCTGCTGGCCGGCCCAGAGCTGCGTGACGTCACCGAGTACAGGCCCCGCCCAATGGCTGACACCTGTACACTGCGCTGGTACCCGGGGGCTGTCCTGCAGCCGAATCAACCAGCAACTGCACCGATTATCCCCCCTCAAAAACCTGTCCTTTTGGAATGGAACAGAAATTTCTAGAAGCAGCCCATTAGCGAGATGTCTCGAAAAGAGAGAGCTTAGAAAGAGCCCCTGGGCCAGGAGTTCCTCCCCCTCCTCCAGAAACCGAGCTTCAAACTATTAATCTCCTGACGTTTGCAGCACTCTGGGTGCACTCTAGTTCTGCTCAATTCGGGTCTGCACTCTGGCATGCTAAAATCAGTGGGAATTGGTTATGGGAGTAAAATTTTCCCCACGTAGTGTTGTCCTGGGTGAAGCACGACCCTCAATTAGAAAACCGAAACAGAACCGTAAGCTTCAGAGTTCTCTCCTCACTCACTCCTTTTCCCCTACCCACATTTTCGACACGCACATATGATGGAACTGAGTCCAAAAGAAGGGGACTGACTCAAGACCTTATTATAGTTCAACCAAAACCAGAATACAGTTCTTTTAAAGTCTTCCAACGATCCCGTATTTTGTGCAAACCTCCCCTGAAGTCCTCAGATGCCTCTTGGTGGCTTAGAGGCGACCCTGAATTCTTTGTGCCTTACAGTGGCCTGAAAGTGATCGCAATCCCCAAATGTCTCCCCATAGTCTAGAGGTGACCCTGCTTCCCAAAGGCTATGTTGCCCTCCCCCACTGCAAACTGTAAAACCTACCAAGCCAGAGAGGTTTGGAGTACAGGAGTCAAGCATTTCTTACCTGAAGGGTGGCCATGAGGTGAATTTTTTACTCAAGAAGACAGTAAAAGGATTTCTGCCTTCGTTCTAGGAAGAATGAATGAAATCCTTACAAGTATTGAATTAACTGGACAAAACCTTTTCCTGGGAGATGTGACCAGAGTTGGGAGAATATTTCTTCATTCATTGATCTAAGAAGCTCCTTGCTTAGGCCAAGAACACTGGTAAACATCTACAGGCTTTGGGAGAAGGAATTTCCTCATAAATACATACATTTTAAAAACTATTCTTCCTTGCATGTAATTCACACATATCCCTTTTCCTATTTCCCTATTCCTAGTCCTACCAAACAATCAATAAAAGATGCACTTGTATTCAGTTTGATTAACTTGACAAACTCCCTGACTGTAAGGATTTTTTTTTCCTCTTTCATTTAAAATTGTCACTTGATTAACTGGTGGGAATATATAAGATTTGGACCCAGGTCTTCAGACTGCAAATCCAGTATGTATTCTACTGCTCCATATCCTGGTTCTTAATGAGCATTTGTTGAATTGAATTAGACTGAATTTTAAGTTGACAAGAATTTCAATAATTATAATTTCATCTTTCTACTACCATGAACTTTAATAGCCCCAAGGAAGAGTACTGATTGAGAGCACAAAATTGTAAAATAACCACACTTCTGATCTTCATTTTTAGTCAGGGATTCACCTGGAATCTCCTGGGTTCCAGACCTTGCCTTCTCCATCTCCAAATTTAATTATTTGCCCCAAGTAAGACTTCCTCAGGCCAGGTTCTTTGCATATTTAAGGGTCAAAATTAGCTAATCCGAATAGCCATACCAGTATTCTATTGAACATTTTCCCAAGGTCTCCTGGGGACAGTATGCTTGCCTCCACTATCTATTCTAGATAAGTGACTTCGAGTAACATATTGTTAAGCTGTTATCTTTCAATATTCCTCAAATTATGAAGTTCAATCAGACTTTTTGGGTTTGTTCCATCAAGCAATGGAGCCTCACCACTGGACATCTCTCTCTTACTGTCAGAAACTATGGTTTATGGGAAGATGTGTCTGAATATTAAAGATACCTAATCAGATCTAAGAGAGGAAAAGGAAGACAGAATGGGGAGGGGAATAGAAAAAAATAGTTTTAAGTAGAAGTCAGGAGATTAAGTCCTCATAACTCTTCCATTAACAATGTGTTTCTGTGCAAATTTCTTCATTTCTCTGGGCCTCAGTTTTCCTCTATGTAAAACGAAGGACTGAATTAGATAATTTCTAAAGAGGACCCCTTCAGCTCTGACCTATACAAGCTTCTATTTTTTGCTACATTTTACTTTTCTAAAACCAATGACTGAGACCAAAGAGAAGATATTTTCTTCAGCTGTTTTTGAGAAAGACATTATTTAAATTCAATTTTGAATGAGAAATAAGCCCTGAGCTGGCCAAAAAGGAGATGAGAATAAGAGTTTGAGGAAAGAAGGGAAAGACAACCTATGAAAAAAATAAAGAAATTTTGGACAGTTTTTATTCTTGCTCTTGAAATTCTATTTAAGATCTCATGCAAGGAATAGGATCTACAGGCAAAACTATCAGAATCAAGTTTGTCTGAAAAATCATTCTGACTTTTATGAGTGTTTTTTATATTTGAACACAGCTACTATTTCTAGATTCAATTTCAATGACATAAAAAAATCACTGTCTTTTATTCTGAAATCATGATTTAGGGTTATATGTAAATGAGGGCCATCGGATGTTAAAAATCTGGAGACTATACAGTTTAAAGAGATGAGTTGGGATTAGAATTAACTTTTACCCCTTTCCAAAGAACAGGTGGGAATGTATTTGCTGAGAACTAAATGTGGGAAATGTTTCTTCTGAGAGGTGTTAATACCAAGAGTGGAATAGTACCTGACTTTAATGTTCTGGAAGAGTGAAACTGAAAGTCACTTTGGAATAGAAAAAATAAAGTGAGAATAACAAGGTTTTGTGAAGATTCATAAGATGCTAGTATATGTTGACACCCTTAAGAGTCTCACTACCTTTTTTCTTCCTTGGATTACTTACATAACCCAAATTAGAAACTGCTTTAGGAATTGGGCAATCTGCAGGTTTTTCTACTACTCTGGAGCAAAACTTCTAAAACCTTTGTTCTCAAACCAATGATGAGATTGAATTAAAAGATATCAAAGAAAAAATCAAAATGGAAAGCCAATTTTCCAAGGGATTCCTGTAGGTAAGGAGCAGGTAGGTGCCAAAGGAAAATCAGAAACTTTATGAGCAAAACTACAAAACACTTTCCACACAAATTAAGTCTGATCTAACTAACTGGAAAAATATTAAATGCTCTTGGATTGGGCAAGCAAATATAATAAAGATGACAATACTACCTAAACTAATCTATTTATTTAGCGCTATACCAATCAGACTCCCCAAAAACTATTTTGATGACCTAGAAAAAATAACAATAAAGTTCATATGGAAAAACAAAAGGTCAAGAATTTCAAGGGAATTAATAAAAAAAAAATCAAATGAAGGTGGCCTAGCTGTATCAGATCTAAAATTATATTATAAGGCAGTGGTTACTAAAACTATCTGGTATTGGCTAAGAAATAGACTAGTTGATCAATGGAATAGGTTAGATTCAAAGGACAAAATAGCCAATAACCTTAATTATCTAGTGTTTGACAAACCCAAAGACCCCAGTTTTGGGGATAAGAATGCATTATTTGACAAAAATTGCTGGGAAAATTGGAAATTAGTATGGCAGAAACTAGGCATTGACCCACACTTAACACTGTACACCAAGATAAGGTCAAAATGGGTTCATGATCTAGGCATAAAGAATGAGGTTATAAATAAATTGGAAGAGCATAGGATAGTTTACCTCTCAGACCTGTGGAAGAGGAAGGAATTTATGACCAAAGAAGAACTAGAGATCACTATTGACTACAAAATTGAAAATTTTGATTATATCAAATTGAAAAGTTTTTGTACAAACAAAAATAATGCAGGCAAGATTAGAAGGGAAACAATAAACTGGGAAAACATTTTTATAGTCAAAGGTTCTGATAAAGAACTCATTTCCAAAATATAGAGAGAATTGACTCAATTTATAAGAAATCAAGCCATTCTGCAATTGATAAATGGTCAAAGGATATGAACAGACAATTTTCAGATGATGAAATTAAAACTATTACTACTCATATGAAAGAGTGTTCCAAATCACTATTGATCAGAGAAATGCAAATTAAGACAACTCTGAGATACCACTATACACCTGTCAGATTGACCAGAATGACAGGGAAAGATAATGCAGAATGTTGGAGGGGATGTGGGAAAACAGGGACACTGATACATTGTTGGTGGAATTGTGAATACATCCAGCCATTCTGGAGAGCAATTTGGAACTATGCCCAAAAAGTTATCAAACTGTATACCCTTTGATCCAGCAGTGTCTCTACTGGGCTTATACCCCAAAGAGATACTAAAAAAGGGAAAGGGACCCGTAGGTGCCAAAATGTTTGTGGCAGCCCTGTTTGTAGTGGCCAGAAGCTGGAAAATGAATGGATGCCCATCAATTGGAGAATGGTTGAGTAAATTGTGGTATATGAATGTTATGGAATATTATTGTTCTGTAAGAAATGACCAACAGGATGAATACAGAGAGGATTGGCGAGACCTACATGAACTGATGCTGAGTGAAATGAGCAGAACCAGAAAATCATTATATACCTCAACAGCAATACTGTATGAGGAAGTATTCTGATGGAAGTGGATTTCTTCAACAAAGACAAGATCTAACTTAGTTTCAATTGATCAAGGATGGACAGAAGCAGCTACACCCAAAGAAAGAACATTGGGAAATGAATGTAAACTGCTTGCATTTTTGTTCTTCTTCCCAGGTTATTTATACCTTCTAAATCCAATTCTCCCTGAGCAACAAGAAAACTGTTCAGTTCTGCACACATATATTGTATCCAAGATCTACTGTAATCTATTTAGCATGTATAGGACTGCTTGCCATCTTTGGGGAGAGGGTGGAGCGAGGGAGGGAGGGGAAAAATCGGAACAGAAGTGAGTGCAAGGGATAATGTAAAAAATTACTCTGGCATGGGTTCTGTCAATAAAAAGTTATTTAATTTAAAAAAATAAAAAAATAAAAATAAAAAAATAAAAAAAAGAAGCAGGTACGGTTCTCTAATTCAGAGAAAGAATTAAGAAGTCTTTGACATTTGTTTGTACAACTCTGTTAAGTTCCATTAGCACCAAATTTAGTCAGAAAGCCAAGTCTTAAGTTTCACAACTTTGAAAGGGGCATTATTCAACCCAACCCATGAACCCTCTCTATGAAAAGACTCAACAAGTGACCTTCTAGTCTTTACTTGGAAACTTTTATTTAATGAGAAAGAAACCAATACTTTATGAGACAACCTGGTCTACTTAGAACAACTCTAATTGGTAGGAAATGTGTCTTTATTCCAAACCTAAATTTGTCTTTTTGCAACTTCTACTCATTTCTCCTAGTTCTGCCTTTTGAGGTTAAGCTGAAAAAAGTATATTTCCTCTTCCACCACCCTTTCAAATATTTAAGTTAGCTATCATGCTGCTATTAAGTCATGCATACAATGATAGTATGAATTAGAAAAGGTGACCTAGAAATACAAGTTTCTAAGATAAAGAAAAATCAATATCCATCAACAACACCTTAAAAAAAAGCCACAAAATTTTCATTGGTCTTCTTCCAATCCTTTCCCCTACGACCTAGAAGCAAAAATAAAAATAAAAAGAATCACCAAAAGCCAGTTTGGAGCTTTTGGCTGCCCTCAATGCCACTCCTGACTATCAACTCAATTGGAGGTGGATGGAGTTTAGGTTAGCAGAAGAAAATTTAATCTCCTAAGAGTCACTTTTGTTTTTCCATGGTTCTCCTGCCTTTTTTTTGGGGGGGGGGGGCGGAAACCTACAGGGAGCTTGGACATTGTCATCTGTACATCAGTGTCCTCAGATCATTCATCTGGAGCACTCTCCCATAAGCTGGACTTCATAGGTGTCATTCAATTTTTATGACTATACCCTTAAGCCTCTTTAAATCAGGAGATGTGAAAGGCTGGAAAAATGCAGTAGAAACCTGTCCTGAAACCTCATGTAGTTCAGTCTTCCTATTTCTGCCCAAGTAACATTTTGGTAAATCTTTCAACAAAGTAGTGCATCTTATTAGTATTTATACTGCTCAAGTTTATGCTAAATTTAAAAGATCTGTGAAGTGACAGAAGATTTGCTCTAAGTCTAATATTAACAGCAGATTTTTTTTGCACTCATTTAATCCTATAAGAGGCAAAGTCAAATCGCATTAGACAGGCAGCAAATTTTCTGTTTACACACCCAACACACTTATCTGAAATCATTATTTTAAGCTTTGATTTCTAAGGGAAGGATATCCAATTTACAGATGAGGCATTTGGATGATATGGAGAAGTAACAAGGCATAGTATAAGAGCACCAAACTTCAAAATCAGGAAACCAAGATTCAAATCAAGTGTCGGTACTTACTAAATATGGAATTTGGGGCAAGTCATTTGATATCTCTCAAAACCTTAGTTTCCTCATCTGTTCAATGGAGATCATAATCCTTGCATTTATTTCACCAGGTTGCTTTGGGGACACATTCTCTAATTCTTAAAGCATTATGAAGATATGAAAAATTGTTTTGTAGTTTTCCAGAAGATAGCAATGTTTTCTACAATGTGGGTGGTTAATATATGAATGATTAAAATGTCCATGGTCCAAGGCCATGAAATAAAGAAATATGCAGGGAACTTAATAAAATTAGTGTGCATTTAAAGTCATAGAGATGGGAAATTAGATGTGAATGCAAAGGAGAAGAATCAGTAATGAAATCCTTAATCTACATGACACAGAAACAAAAGTTGCTTCGAATTCACCAGGGTCTGTGGGTTTAAACCAATACCATAACCAGACTAGAAAAAGACTAATAAAAGCGAGAAAATTAAGGTCACCATAAAATCTATGGTACAATGAATAGAACAGTAGCCCTGAAGTCCCAAATATCACCTCTGACACATACTTACTGTGAGACTTTGGGTGTACTTTGCATGGGCTTCATTTTCCTCATCTACAAAACGAGGTCAGTCTGGGTTAGATTATCAACTCTAAATTTATGATTCCATAAATAAATGTGAACAAGCAGAGTTTTTGAGAGTCAAGAACAAATGAATGGAGAGGAAGAGATAAGGAATGGCAGGAGAGATGAGATGTTATTCGGAAATCAGAACAGAAAAAAAATGTGGAACTGGCATTCTTTTCTTTGAAGGAAAAAAATAACCCATCACCAACATTTAATAAAGCCATGTATTCAAACTAAACTTCACATCAAATTGAAATGTTTAAATAATGTGTCAATCTGAAAAAGGTTGTAAGTATAATATCAAGTCAAATCCATTGCCAGCTAAATATATGCATTCATACATAAGCTTATATGCATCTAGGAATTAATACCTAATTCACTGATTGTATTTGTATTGACTCTTTCATTCTTCAACTTCAAATTCACGCTTAATAAAGCACCTACTTTGTGAAAAGTCCTATGCTAGATCCTCGCAAGAATAAAAAATTCAGGTTAAACATGATCATTATCTGGTAGGGAGATAATATCTAAATGCATAGAAAATTTCTATATTAAAAGATATATGAGAGGGGCAAACAAAGTATTATACAAGTTTCCAGAAAGGTTCAATACTACCTAAGGGAATCTAGAAAATATTTATGGATAAGCTCTGCAAAAGATCGGAAAGATTTCAACAGGCAGAGATATAAGGGACAAGAGAATATCACCAGTATGGAGAAGAGGCTAGGAAGAAAAGGCAAAAAAATGAGATAGTTCAGGACATATATAAGTCATGGTGAAAAGTCTAGGGTTTCAGAGAAAGAACTCTGGGAGATGACTAAAAACCATTACATTGAATTCCCAATTCCTATATTTATGCCCACCTGCATTTTTTATTTCCTTCACAAGCTTTTCAATCAGAGATCCAGCCCTGGCCATTGTCAACATTGACTCAAACTTCCAGTTAAGTAATCTCATTCAATTTTAAATTGAATTGAAACCCCAGACAGCTAATAAAAGACAACTCTGAACCCTGAATCTTCACAGAAGTCCTAAACAGGATTATGCTTGCCAAGGAAACTGTATTCTTAGCAAATTTGTCCTGCCAGGACTGTTTGCCCACTGGTAAAGATGTTCTCTTCTCAGTGTTAAAATCTTTATTATCTTCCTAACAGGACTTTTTGCCCACTAAGAAATCTATCTTCCTAGCAAGCTGGCTTCTCGGTGCCAATAAATCCCTTTTTGCCACACAGATTTCAGTTTGCAAATGCTTTCATAAGACAACTTAGTCTCCGATCAGAGGGGATTTCCCACCCCACTTCTCTCACCTCTTCACTACTACCACTAACCTTATCATTTGTACCTCATCAGCAGGAAAGACAGAGTAGAACTAAATCTTAGATGGCCTTGAATGCCAGTATGAAGTTCATTTGGTTGACAAGTAGAAAACACTAAAGAATGAGTTGATTAGATTCCTGCTTGAAATTATTCTGACTATGGCATAAAAATCAGATTAGAAAAATAAAAAAGAGGTTTAGAAGACCAATTAGAAGGCTGTTAAAGTAGTTCAAACAGTTACAATGAACTATCTATACTAAGATGGTAGTGGGAATAGAAGAGGGGTCTTGAAAGATTGAAGAAAGAGTTCTTAAATTACCGGTCTATTTATTTAACTACTCTTATGAAGGGCTCTTAGGATATTAGAGATAGAGAGTTGGCTTGTAATTTCAATAATATTGAGAACTCCTCAGGTTCTTGCAGCACATCCTGCAGGTTGGTTCTTTGTAATTTATAACTTCAAAGAGTTGCCAAGAGCACTGACCGGTTATGACTTGCCTAAGCTCA
Organism: Sarcophilus harrisii; assembly: GCF_902635505.1. Classification (NCBI taxonomy): domain Eukaryota; kingdom Metazoa; phylum Chordata; class Mammalia; order Dasyuromorphia; family Dasyuridae; genus Sarcophilus; species Sarcophilus harrisii. The sequence goes on along the minus strand of NC_045427.1, from coordinate 348,492,214 downwards.
CAAATTCATTATGTGTCAGAGATAGGCCTTGAATCCAAGTCCCTCAGATCCTAAGACAAGCTCTTCATCTATATTGATCACTCTTCCACCCCCACAGCACACCAAACCCCTCAAAAGGATGAAGCTTACTAACTGTCCTTCCTGACCAAAATTCAAACACAAAAAGAATGTAATGTTGTCAGATTCAACACCACCATAATAATTTAATCAAATTGGTGTCAGCACATACACAAATGATTTTAATATGCATACAAATACATTTAACAGGAACAAATATATTTACACACATTTGCAATATAAACAACCATATATCCAGAATCCCCAGCAACAGAAAACTCAAATAAATGACCAATATTTTTCCAGTTTTATTAAGTGCTGTGCATATAGTAGGTATTTAATCACTTAATGTATCAAATTGAATTAAAGTTAAAAATATAAAAAATATAAAAAAAATATATAAAAAAAATAAAAAATAAAGTTAAAAATAACGTTTGTAATGATGACATTATCTAGAGCCATAGTTAGCTAAGTTTTATAAGATCTTTGAAAACATTTTAAAATTCTTTGAAAGCAAAATGCAGACTAAAAGGCCTTCAAACAAAAATGGTTTCCATACACATGATGTAATGATAAATGATTCTATGGAAAATGAGATCATGGAGATAGTTTTGTTCAATGATCTATTCAGTATCAACATCAAACATAACATAACACAGAAAGATATTCATCAATATCAAGAAAATCATATTTTAATTTTATTTTTTAATTATTATTATAGCTTTTATTGATAAAACATTTGCAAGGGTAATTTTTCAACAATGACCCTTGCAAACACTTCTGTTCCAACTTTTCCCCTGCTTCCCACCATCCCTTCATTTAGGTGGCAGGCAGTCCCATACATGTTAAACATGTTAAAGTATCTGTTAAATATGATATATGTATACATATTTATACAGTTATCTTGTTGCACAAGAAAAATCAGATTTAGAAAGAAGGTAAAAGTAACCTGGGAAGAAAAACAAAAATGGAAGCAAAGAACAACAGAAAGAGTACAAATGCTATGTTGTGGTCCACACTCATTTCCCAGTGTTCTTTTCCTTGCTGTAGCTGGTTCTGTTCATCAGTAATCAATTGGAATTGATTTGGATCCTCTCATTGTTGAAGATAGCCACTTTCATCAGAATTGATCCTCATATAGTATTGTTGTTGAAGTGTATAATGATCTCCTGGTTCTGCTCACTTCACTTGGCATCAGTTCATATAAGTCTCTCCAGGCTTTTCTGAAATGATCCTGCTGCTCATTTCTTACAGAACAATAATATTCCATAACATTCATATACCACAATTTACCCAACCATTCTCCAATTGATAGGCATTCATTCAATTTCCAGCTTCTAGTCACTACAAAGATGGCTGCCACTACAAAAATGGCTGTGCCATTTTTTGCACATACAGGTCCCATTCCCCCCCTTTAAGATCTTTTTTGGGATATAAGCCCAGTAGTAGTAGCACTGCTGGATCAAAGGGTATGTACAATTTGATAACTTTTTGAGCATAGTTCCAAATTGCTCTCCAGAATGGTTGGATGCATTCACAATTCCACCAACAATGTATCAGTGTCCCAGTTTTCCCACATTGCTTCCAACATTCATCATTATCTTTTCCTGTCATCCTAGCCGATCTGAGATCGTGTAGTGGTATCTCAGAGCTGTCTTAATTTTCATTTCTCTGATCAATAATGATTTAGAACATCTTTTCAAATGGCTAGAAACAGTTTCAAGTTCTTCATCTGAAAAGTGTCTGTTCATATCCTTTGACCATTTATCAACTGGGGAATGTCTTGATTTCTTATAAATTAGAGTCGTTTCTCTACATATTTTGGAAATAAGGCCTTTATCAGAACCTTTGACTGTAAAAATGTTTTCCTAATTTATTGCTTCCCTTCTAATCTTGGCTGCATTAGTTTTGTTTGTAACAAAAAAAGCTTTTTAACTTGATATAATCAAAATTTTCTATTTTGTGATCAATAATGATCTCTAGTTCTTCTTTAGTCACAAATTCTTTCCTCCTCCAAAGGTCTGAAAGCTAAGTTATCCTATGTTCTTCTAATTTATTTATAATCTCATTCTTTATGCCTAGATTATGAACCCATTTTGACCTGATTTTGAAGTACAGTGTTAAGTGTGGATCAATGCCTAGTTTCTGCCATACTAATCTCCAATTTTCCCAGTAATTTTTCTCAAACAGTGAATTCTTATCCCAAAAGCTGGGGTCTTTGGATTTGTCAAACACTAGATAATTAAGGTTATTGACTATTTTGTCCTGTGAACCTAACTTATTCCACTGATCAACTAGTCTATTTCTTAGCCAATACCAAATGGCTTTTGTGACTGCTGATTTGTAATATAGTTTTAGATCTGGCACAGCTAAACCACCTTTATTTGATTTTTTTTTCATTAGTTCCCTTAAAAGTCTTGACCTTTTGTTCTTTCAGATGAATTTTGTTGTTATTTTTTCTAGGTCATTAAAACAGTTTCTTTGTAGTGTGATTGGTATAACACTAAATTAATAGATTGTACGTCATCTTTATTATATTCACTTGACCTATCTTGGATATTCACCTATCCAAGAGCACTTAATATTTTTCCACTTGTTTAGATCTGACTTTATTTGTGCAGAAAGTGTTTTGTAGTTTTGCTCATATAGTTCCTGACTTTCCCTTGGCAGATAGATTCCCAAATATTTTATACTATCAGAAGTTATTTAAATGGAATTTCTCTTTGTATCTCTTGCTGTTGGATTTTGTTAGTGATATATAAGAATGCTAATGATTTATGTGGATTTATTTTGTAACCGGCAACTTTGCTAAAGTTGTGGATTATTTCTAAGAGCTTTTTAGTAGAATCTCTGGGGTTCTCTAAGTATACCATCAAATCATCTGCAAAGAGTGATAATTTGGTTTCCTCATTATCTTCTCTAATTCCTTTAATCTTTTCATCTCTTATTGCCGAAGCTAGCATTTCTAATACAATATTGAATAGTAATGGTGATAGTGGGCAACCTTATTTCACTCCTAATCTTATTTGGAATGATTCCAGTTTATCCCCATTACATATGATGCTTACTCACAGTTTTAAATAGATTCTACTGGCTATTTTAAGGAAAAGTCCATTTATTCCTATACTTTGTAGTGTTTTTAATAGGAATGGGTGTTGGATTTTATAAAATGCTTTTTCTGCATCTATTGAGATAATCATATGGTTTTTGTTAATTTGGTTATTGAGATAGTCAATTATGCTAATAGTTTTCCTAATATTGAACCAGCCCTGCATTCCTGGTATAAATCCTACTTTGTTATGGTGCATTATCTTGGGGATGATTTTCTGTAATCTCTTTGGTAATATTTTATTTAAGATTTTTGTAGCAATATTCACTAGGGAAATTGGTTTATAATTTTTTTTATCTGTTTTCATCCTAATCTGGTTTAGGTATCAGTTCCAGCTTTGTGTCATAAAAGGAATTTGGTAGGACTCCTTCAATCTCTAATTTTTCAAATAGTTTATATAGCCTTGGAGTTAATTGTTCTTTAAATGTTTGGTAGAATTCACATGTAAATCCATCTGGAGCTGGGGGTTTTTTCTTAGGGAGTTGATTAATAGCTTGTTCTATTTCTTTTTCTGAAATAAGACTATTTAAGCAATTTACTTCCTGTAAGCTGGGTAGCCTATATTTTTGAAGGTAGTCATCTATTTCACTTAGGTTGTCAAATTTATTGGCATAAAGTTGGGCAAAGTAACTTCTAATTATTGCTCTAATTTCCTCTTCATTAGTGGAAAGTTCTCCCTTTTCATTTTTAAGACTAACAATTTGATTATCCTCTTTCCTTTTTCTAATCAAATTTACCAAAGGTTTATCTATTTTGTTGGTTTTTTCATAAAACCCACTTTTAGTTTTATTTATTAATTCAATAGTTTTTTTTAACTTTCAATTTTATTAATTTCTCCTTTTATTTTCAGAATTTCAAGTTCAGTATTTGATTGGGGAATTTTAATTTGCTCTTTTTCTAGCTTTTTCAGTTGCAAGGCCAATTCATTGATCTTCTCTTTCTCTATTTTATGCAAGTAACCTCTAGAGATATAAATTTTCCCCCTATTACCGCTTTGGCTGCATCCCACAAATTTTGGTATGTTGTCTCATTGCTGTCATTCTCTTGTGTGAAATTATTAATTGTGTCTATGATTTGCTGTTTCACCCATTCATTCTTTAGGATGAGATTATTTAGTTTCCAATTACTTTTTGGTCTATTTTCCCCTGGCTTTTTGTTGAATATAGTTTTTATTGCATTGTGATCTGAAAAGAATGCATTTACTCTTTCTGCTTTTCTCGCATTTAATTTTGAGGTCTTTATGTCCTAATATATGGTTATTTTTTGTATAGGTTCCATGAACTGCCAAAAAGAAAGCATACTTCTTTCTGTCTCCATTTAGTTTTCTCCAAAGATATATCATACATAACTTTTCTAGTGTTCTATTTCCCTTTTTAACTTCTTTCTTATTTATTTTGTGCTTTGATTTTTCTAGTTCTGAGAGTGCAATGTTGAGATCTCCCACTATTATAGTTTTGCTGTCTATTTCCTCTTGCAGCTCTCTTAACTTCTCTTTTAGGAATTTAGATGCTATACCACTTGGTGCATAGATGTTTTGTATTGATATTGCTGCATTATCTATGTGATCCTTGAGCAAGATATAATGCCCTTCCTTATCTCTTTTAATTAGAAAAAAATTTTCCTTTTACTTGATCTGAGATCAAGATGCCTACCCCTGCTTTTTTTGACTTCACCTGAAGCATTCTGCTCCAGCCTTTTACCTTTACTCTGTATGTATTGATCTTCTTTAATTGTGTTTCCTATAAACAACACATTGTAGGATTCTGGCTTTTAATCCAGTCTGCTATCCACCTCTGTTTTATGGGGAAGTTTACCCCATTCACATTTATGGATAAAATTACTAATTCTGTATTTCCTGCCATCTTGTTAACCCCAGATTGTGCTTTTCTCTTTCCTTTTCCCCTTACCCCCTTCCCCAGTATTAAACTTATGAGCATCACGTGCCTCATGCAGCTCTCCCTCTTTAGAATCCCTCTCCCCCCTTAGAGTTCCTTCCCTTTCCTTAAACCTTTCCCTTACAATTTCTGTAGTCCCTTCTATTTAGCCCACTCCTTCCCTTTTCGCTCTTCCCCTCCCACTTTTCAATGAGGTGGGAGAAGTTTCTCTGTAAACTGAATATGTCTAACATTTTATCTTTGACCCAATTCTGATGAGAGTAAGATTCACACTATGATTATCCCCCTCTCTTCTTTCCCTCATATATAATAGGTTTCCTTTGCTTCTTTGTGAGATGTAGTACCTCCACTTTTCCTTTTTTCTGGTACAATTTCTTTTCCATCTCTAGATCCTTTTTTATATTATAAGAGTAAAACCAAATTATACATGTACTCTTTATGTATACTCATAACAGAAATATGGTTTTCAAGAGTTCCTTTTACCTTTTTATGCTTCTCTTGAGGTTTAGTTCTGGTTTTTTCATCAGAAATAAATGTAATTGACCTATTTCATTGAATGTCCATTTTTTTCCCTTGAAGAAAATGCTCAGTTTGGCTGGGTAAGTTATTCTTGGCTGCACACCAAGTTCCTTAGCCTTTTGGAATATCAGATTCCAGGCCCTTCAATCCTTTAATGTGGAAGCTGCTAGATCCTAAGTAATCCTTATTGTGGCTCCTCAGTATTTGAACTGGTTTTTTCTGGCTGCTTGTAGTATTTTTTCCTTGGTCTGATAGTTTTGGAATTTAGCCACAATATTTCTTGGAGTTTTAATTTTGGGATCTCTTTCAGTAGGTGTTTGATGAATTCTTTCAATGTCTATTTTACCTTCTGATTCTATGACATGTGAGCAGTTCTCTTTGATGATTTCCTGAAAAAATAGTATCTAGGATTCTTTTTTTTTCATTATGATTTTCAGGGAGTCCAATAATCCTTAGATTATCTCTCCTAGATCTATTTTCCAGGTCTGTTGTTTTCCCAAGTAGGTATTTAACCTTTTTTCTATTTTTTTTTTTTTTTTTTTGCTTGACTGATTCCTGGTGTCTCCTCAAGTCATTCATTTCCATTTGTTCAATTATAATTGTTAATGAATTATTTTCTTCATTTACTTCTATATTTCTTTTTGTAATTGAGTTTTTAAATGAGTTGTTTTGTTCTATGGAATTTTTTTCCATTTTGTCAATTTTATTTTTTAAAGAGTTATTTTTTTTTCCCAATTCACTAATTCTGTTTTTCAGGGATTTGTTTTCTTTTTCCACTCTATCTTTTAGTGTATTGCATGTCTTATCCAAACCCTCTTGCAAAGCTTCCCTTTCCCCATTTTCCCCTTAGCTCTCTTTTGAGAGCCTTTTTAATTTCTTCTATGAGAGCCTTATTTCATGGGGACCAAATCATAGCCACCTTTAAGCTTTTATCTAGAGACAAACTCTTTTTAGTGTCCTCAGGGTTTAATCTTTGTGGTTGATGTCAAGAAGCATTCCCTATTGAAATAAAAGAACTACAGGGAAGGTTCAGGATAGCCATTCATAGAATTATAGTTGGGAGACTTTGAAACCATTCAACCAAATCCTTCATTTTACAGATTAATATCAAAGTTTCAAAGAAGTAAAACAACTTGCCCAGGTAACAAGTTCTCTGGTTTCCCATCTAGCACTCTTTTGTCTCTTCCCATGTATTCTTGTCTTCAGTGCTGAGTAACAGACTTCTTGCTATTATTGCATAGAATTCTAAACAGTCAGCATTTGAAGGAAACTTTCAAATCATTTTGTCAAACTTACTCATTTGATGTAAAAGAATACTAAGGCCCAGAGAAAGGAAGGATCTTATGCCAAGTATTTATCAAATTAGTAGAAGTTCTAGAATTAAAATATAGGTCTCTAGGTTGGTTCTTAGGATAGAATTCTCCATTAACAAAAAATGTGTCATGAAATTCAAGAGTGGAGTCAAGGGTTAAATCGGTTTTCTTTTAGGAATCTCAAAAAAAGCTTTGAAAGGAGGAGATTTAACTCTGTTGAGGAATACTCCATTGACTCAGTAGGAGATAACAGGCACTAAAAAGGCAAAACAAAATGAAACAAAGAAAAAGTGGGGACTTTTCCTTCTTTGCCTTCTTCCCAATTTTCCAAGGACTGATGCTGATCCTCCAAAATATTTTCTTGCCATACACAAACTGTTATGAGCCAGAACTTGAAACAAGGTATTAAGTCACTAGAATTGATAGAAACAATGTTTAAGTTTACACCTTTGAGAGTTCACACATTAGCTCACACATTAGAGTTCACAAGTTCAGGAGATTCACAAGTCAGAAACCCACAATCCCACTCTCTCAGAGGAGTATTCAACCTTTGGGTTCACACCTTTAAGAGATAAGGGCTGGAGTCAGAAGTAAGTCAGTTGAGGGGATTGAGAAACCAGGAGTTGGAGTTGAGCTAGAGGCAGAAGCTGGCAGAGGAAAAAGACTAGCAATGAGAGCTCTCAGAACTAAAAAAAAAAAAAAAAAAAAAAAAAAGCTAATTGGGCTATTTTGGAAAAGGCAATAAAGAAATGAACTTTTAACTCCTGGCTGCATTTGAGGTGATTATTACTCTGAACCGAAACTAAGGCTGCCTCCAGAAAACCTCCCCAAGAAACCTGCTCCCAGAGAGAACCATCATATTTTAGAAAAGAAGAATACCACAACAAACTGAGAAAGATGAATGACATCCTGGAAAGATAGGCTATCATAATATTCTTATGTATTTAGCCAGGAATGATAGTAAATCCCAACTTTTGTTTATTAAACCTTTATGAGAATTCAGCTAGATGTTCATAGTGGATAATAGCCTTGGAATCAAGAAGACCTGAGTTCAAATGTATGCTTGGACAATTGCTGTGTGATTTTTGGCAAGTTATTTATCTTCTGATTTTCTATTTTCTCTTATGTAAATTCAAGGTATTAGTGACATCTCCCTACCAGAGAAGTTGTGAGGATCAAATGTAAAATGCTTAGCATAATACCAAATGCTCAGTAGACATTTTAATATATGCTCATGGATATAGTGAATAAAGTACCAGATTGTAGAGTCAGAAACTGAGTTCAAATCTAGCTTAAAACACTTACTGATTGTGTAATAGAGAGTCTGGGAAAGCCACATAACCCTGTTTCTTCAGTTTTCTCATCTATAAAGTGAGCTGGAGAAAGGAATGGAAAATCACTTTTATATATTTGTCAAAAAAAACTCCAAATTCCCAAGAGAAAACTGGTTTAACTCATGACTCACATTGAATTTCATGACACTTTTTGTTAATGGAAACAACTCTGCTCTAAGAACCAACTAAGAAACCTGCATTTTAATTCTAGAACTTCTACCTAATTTGATATATACTTGGGATAAGATCCTTCCTTTCTCTGGGCCTTAGTATTCTTTTATATCAAATGAATAAGTTTGACAAAATGACTTGAAAATTTCTTTCAAATCCTGACTGTTTGGAATTCTATTTGACTCCAAAAGAGTCAAACACAACTGAAAAATTGAGCAACAAATAAATGCTTCCTTCCTTGTGTATTTCTTTCTTCCTTTAAGAATCATTTTTATAAGATACAGTGATTAGGATGCTGGATTCAGAATTGGGGAAGTTTATATTAAAATTTGCCTCAAACACTTACTAACTGTATAACTCTGAGCAAAGCATTTAATCTGTCTGGGGTTCAATTTCCTCATATGTAAAATGATGCCACTGGATTCACTGGCCTCTGTCAAGATGCTAGGAGAAACCCTAATAGAATCTTGACACCTTTAAGACCCTTTCTAGCTCTAAATCTATGAATCTATGTAGTTAGGAAGCATCCTGAAAAAGAGAAACCAGAATTAGTAAATTGACCACCCAAACTGAGCATGTTTAGCTTGAAGAAGAGAAGATTTAAAGGAACAAAATAACCTAACTTCAATTTGAAAGACATTATATAGAAGAGGGATTATACTTGATCTGCTTAGCCACAGAAAACAGAACTATGAGCAGAAGAGGCCAGAGGCCAGAGGTAGATCTGTCCTTGATATAAATAATAATGAGAGAACTTGGAATGGGCTGCCTCTGCAGGTGGTAAACTTCCTATTCTAAGAAATCTTTAAGCAAAGGATGGATGACCACTTGTTTAGGGATGTAAAAAGCACTTCTGTTCATATACTGACTGTAGTAGATGACATCTGAGGTCCCATCTAATTTTGAGATTCTGTGAATGAATAATCAGGATTATATCCCCCCTCCTTCCTTTTTCACTGTATTGATTCCTTTCATGCTGCAAATATATTAATAGTCTGCACAATCCTCTGAGCTTTCTTTTTAAGCTAAACCAATTTCAGACTGATGTTCATAAATAGGTAGTCTTTAAGAATGTCATAGAATAATCCCTTTAGATTTAGAACTCATTAAACTTAATTCAATTTCTCCATCTTAGAGATGGGAAAATTGAGGCTCAGAGAATTTCCCTCTGGTTTTACTACTAGAGCTAGAATTTGAAGCCAGGATGTGTGACTCTAAATTGGATGCTTTTGTCCTAGTTAACCTGACTGTTTTACTAATACTGAGATTCTTTGAAAAAGTTCCAGATTTGTGATTTGCTCAGAAGCTTCTGATTGCCCAGAGAGATTGGCAAAGGCAGAAAGATAAAGACATAAAGCATTCATCAACATGGTATTTTAAAGCACTTTTCTCACAGATACTCTCAATCCCGTATTACAAACGAGAAACCCAAGTTTAGAGATTTAAAATGACTCTGCTTATGCTCACATAGCTAATATGTGTCGGAGCCAGATTGGAAGCCTAGAGTTCCAATTTTATGTCTAGCATGATTTCTATCACATGAAGCTGATTCTCTGTGCAGAAGAAAACAAAAGAAAATGATTGCTCTCAAACATTCCCCAGGCAACTTTAATGATAATAATAATGAAAAGCCTAATCATTCATTGAGCACTCCTATGTTTGGAATGAAGAATTAGGCAGTGCACTATCTTATCATATCACCTTCCAAGTGTCTAATCCTTTTTATAGATGTTCTTATTAGATGTTCACAATACCCTGAAAGGTAGGCAAGGTTGAAATTCATTTTTTTTTTCTCTTCAGTAAATATCTATAGTGTACTATATGCAGGATATTCTAGAAGGTGCCAAATAATATTGAGGAAGTCCTTCCCTCCATAGATCTTATATGTAACTCTAGCTGTGGAAAACAGTTAAGGACAAAATCTCAGATGAGCACATGATGATTAAAAAATGACAATAGGCATGGGAAGGTAAAATAAGTTCATCCTTAGACCTGAGCCCCATCTGAGACATTTCCCTATCCACTGCTCACATGGTGCTGAAAAAGGATAGGTGGTATGGCTATATATTGGAGATAAATTCTTAGTACAAGTTTGTCTATATTGTTGCATCTTTAATTTAGAGACTTCCAAATAATGCATTCCTTAATAAAGTTGAAAAGATAGTGAAGATCTTTTACTTTTAGATAAGTTTTAAGAAAATGTAATACTCAAAAATACAAGCTAAAAATGAAATGCATAGGGATCAAGCATGATGGAAACTCCATCAAGACTTGAGTTTGATAATTGGGACTACCTACCAGATCTAGGGATGGAGCGAAGGAGAGGAAAAGTTGGATGGGAGATTACTGCAAGGGGGTCAATGTTGAAAAATTACAGATGCATAGGTTTTGTCAATTAAAAAAAAATGACGAGTTTGGATTCTGCTTTGATAGCAATTAATATAGCAATATGAATGATCATGGGCAAATCTCAAAATCTTCCAGATTCAGTATTCTCACTTATGAAATAGGGATAATTATACCACCAGTGCCTACCTCATAGAATAGCTGTAATGCTAGAGAGAGAGAGAGAGAGAGAGAGAGAGAGAGAGAGAGAAATAGAAATCCTTTGTAAAATGCTAGACAAACCTCAAAGAGCATTCAGCTATTATCATTCTAAGAGGACTTGTAGATTTTCTTTCTTTCTTTAAAGATTCAATGAGATAATGTAGATAATAGAGGTAAAATACTTACATTGGCAGTATTGTCCCATTATTTTCCCATTACTTCAGGTAAAATAAGATTTACTTGATATAGGATAGCTCAAAGCCTGGGAGACTTTTTATCAGCCACATATACATAACAAAGGTAAGAATTTAAGATTCAAGATTGAAGTAGATAGCTCTAGCTCCTAGCAATTCTACCTACAAGTTCTTGTTTTTTCTTTTCTCCCTCTTCTTCATTTGCATTAAGAGACCCAAAGGATCTTATGGAATAGACCCAGACAGTCATAGATAGTCTGATATAAGGTGACCTCTAAAAATGATTTTGGAAGGGTTTAAGACTTGTATTTAAGAATTGGAAAATTTAAAGGGGACTTTCCAACCTTAAATCAGGGATGTGAAGAATTAGGTTCATAAACAGATTAAATACCTGATATTCATCTTTTGTTTTGAAGAAGACCAAAGACATCACTAGGTGATGTCTTGACTTGTGAGAGAATTGGATCTAAGTGAGGCAGAGTTGCACAAAGTCATCAGTTTCACTCTCCCTTCCAGAGTCATCAAAGTCCAGTGGCAAGACAAAAGTTAGGATGACTTGCAGCAGCCCTAGATACAATGAATGACCTTGGTGTCTTCAATATCTTACCAATCTCTAAGTGCTCCACGGCACCTTCTTCAACAGCCTTCATGGCCATTGGAGCAGATTATTCTCATCTGCTTTCTCTGCCTGGGAAGGGAATAAATTAAATCTTTAGGCTGATTTTTAGTTTCTAAAAGAGCTTGTCCTCTAGAAGCCAAAGCTTACTCCCTCACCCTTCTGGCAAGTAAGGGATTCCTCTCCTTATGGAGAAAAAGCAGCCAAGAAATTTTTCCTAGACAGATTATTGGATTAGGAAAGCTATATGAAGGAACTATATAGTAATGCTTTATCGTAAATAAGAGAGAGTAGAGTCCAGTCCTTCCTTTATGGAAACTACAGATGAAACTCAGAGAGGAGCCGAAAGAAACTCCATACCTTTATTCTTGATTGAACAATGCCTTGAAGTGACCATGATATGAACTGAGAAGCCCTGAAGTCATAAGAAGACTGCAAGGAGTGACCCAGGAAAAACTATGAACCTGGCAGTAAATTCCACCCTCTACCAGAACATTATAGCATCAGCTGTATAATGAAGACGTTAGCAGTATCAACTGTAAGTTGCACCTCCATTAGTGAGCCCTAACTCCTCATATCCTCTAGCCCAGGCTTTCTTAAACTTTTCCCACTCAATATTTCTTTTTGCCTGAAAAATTTTTATGAAACCCTAGCATATAGCTATATTAAATAGGCATACAAATCTAACATTTACTGATAATAATTCATAATTTTGCAATCCCCATGTTCAGTTATAAGATCCCATATGGGGTAGCAACCTAAAGTTTATAAAACTTTGCTGTAGTCTAGTGGTATCAAATTCAAATAGAAATGTTCTGGTTAAATCATATATGAGAAAACCACATTAACATTATCTCAGTTCTATTTATTTTGTTAAATCTTTCTCTTTTACATTTTATTCTGGTTCTGCTATTCAAAGACTGTAACACCTCTGCCCTAGCCCTATGTATCTCCAGCCATGTACCCTGATGATATCTATTTGCTTCATGTATGTCCATTCAACATATTCACTCCCAAATATATTCTTCATATGTGTGTGTGTGTAGGGGGGAAGGCGGGGGGGGCGGGGGGGAGCGGAGGAATGTAAATGTTTCTTGGGTGTATGAGAGAAGTGCTCTATTGCTGCTTTTCTTTTTATTGTATTTCATTAAATGCCTTTACTTAGGAGTAATTGTCTTTTGGCTCACTGGTAAAAGTAAACACATTGGTGGAGGTTCACAAATTATGATTTTGAATACTTGGATCTACAGAATTTGTAGAATCTGGGGTAGTATGTCTGAATCTATTTGTGAGTGAAGTTGTACCAATGATATAAATTTTATTTATTCACAACTTTTAAAGAAAGCATCTAATGGCTTGTTTTAAAACTGTGATTTCTTATTGTCTGATGCGTGTTTTTTCTTCTTTTTCTCTAAGCATGACCTCAGAGTATAATCATAGCTTTTCTTTTCCAATCTCATAAAATCAGGAAACAAAATAATGTCTTTTGTAGCATGGTAAAGGAGCTCAGTACTTTAAAAAATAGAAACAAAGATATCTACTTATTCTGATTAAAATTCATATTCAGATGCTCTTCTAATAATCAAGTCACAGGTGAATGAAGCAAAGGCTGAGTAAAGAAAAGCTTGAGATTATCATCCAAGGGGAAGCTCAGAGTTATTACTGCTTTGTTATGTATCTTGCCATATATATTTAGTTAAGGTGACACTACTTTTTGGATCATGAAAACAACCACACTGACTATATCTCTATTTCTTTTCTTCCCACTAAGAACATGGTGCCTTTCTACCACCCCCTAAGCTCACCAAGTGCCACAAATAAGATAGACAAGTCAACTTAGCTGAAGCAACAAGGCAACTCGAAAGAGAGACAGGAAGCAGCATGTGCTAGGTGAATTAAACCATCACTTTAATTACCATTATTCTTCAGACCCTGATGGAATCAACTAACACAAAATCTAGGAACAACAATGTCCCCATGTTGCAGCTTGATCTCCACACACCTCAAAAAGGTGAACAACCTTTGTGAGATATTCTTCTTACCACCACCAACTATTGATGATGAAATACCATTGATACGTGGGCAAGTCCAAAAGCTATAGGAATAGAAATGTCCTCCATACAACCAGTTCTATTTCCAACTCAGCATCTGGGAAATCAACCTTTTTAGAGATGAAATCTGGCAAACTCCTCCAAAGATTTTATGTACCACCCCCAACTCCTTGGCAGCCAACAAAAACCTTGTTGCTGTCAAATATTTCATCATAGTGTTGGTTTATCCATGGAAATGACTTTGAAGAGGACATATTATCATCTTCTTTGCACATGAAATACTATTGGGACTTTCCTTTTGGGATCTAGAGCTGAAACTAATAGATAGATAGATAGATAGATAGACAGACAGATAAATAGACAGATAGATACCCTCCCACTCAGATTGTGACTTCCTTGAGAGTAAGGACTGCTTGAGAGTAATTACTATCTGAATCACTAGCATTTAGCACATTGCTTTGCACACAGTAACATTAATAAATGCTTTTTCATTCATTTCTTCATTAGTCACAGAACTATGGAAAACAATAGTTGCTTAGCAAGAGACTCTTGAAATAGTAAAAAAGAGACATTAACCTAGTGCCTATTAAAAATGAAATGGCCATTTATAGTTGTATAATTCAGACTGTCTCACCCTCCCCTCTTCCTTCCTGCCACATCCCATGACCACCCCATAGTCCTGAAATCTAGACATATTTTTTAACTAGGAGGTACTCCCAACTATAAAGCAGTACTTGGCAAAATGTCACAGAACTCAACTCTAATTATAAAAATATAATCCTGGTTTGGATACTTCTGAACAAGAGAGTGGGTGGAGGAGAAAGAAATCTTTACAGGGTGAGAGGGGTAGATGAGAAGTACCACACATGGAAGTAATATCTGCATCCATTTTGCAGGTCTTTTTTTGATTTCTTCATATTTTCCTATATTAGTGCTTCCAGTTTGATATTGTCTGGACTTGGGATGACAATAAGAATGATAAGCTCACTTCTGGGGTGGAGCCAATATGGCAGAGTGAAGCAAGGAAGTTGCTCGAGCTCTGATAGTTGCCCTCGAAAACCAAATAAAATCAAACCTCTGAACAAAGTCTGATGGAAAGAAACCACTCTCTAGCTCTAGATAGATTGGAAAAACTTCAAAAAAGGTCAGTCTCACTAGGTATAAAGGATGTTCAATTCAGCTCAGACAGAGTCTGGGAAAGCCAGTGAGAGGCTTTTAATCATAGCAGATCAGCAACTGAGAACCTCAATCCAGGCTCAGTAGTGAAGCCATCTAGTAGGGCAGTCCCCAGTTCCAACTCAGAGTCAAATTCTGGGAAACCAGCCTGTTTCCTGGAAAGAACAGATGAAATTACCACCTACAAACACAAGGAGCCCCTGTGCTCAAAGCCAAGGCTCAGAGCTGAACAGGAAGCTTAGGACATCTCCTTTGCCCCAGGAACAGAGCTCACCCATAAAAGACAAAAAAAAAAAAAAAAAAAAAAATAATAAAAATTAAAAAAATTAAAAAAAAAACCTAAAAGAAAAGGGAAGAAAATTAACAAGAAACAGAAAAGAATCTTAATCATAGAAAGCTACTACAGTGACAGGGAAGACCAAAATACCAACTCAGATAAGGACAAAATGTCCACTGTGAAAATCTCAAAGAATGACAATGAATTTGTCTCAAGCCCAAAGAGACTTCTTGAAAGTGCTCATAAAAGATTTTAAAAGGCAAATAAGAAAGGTAGAAGAAAAAAGAGAAAAGAAATGATAGATATTTAAGAGAGAGTCAACAGCTTGGAAAAGGAAGACAATTCCTTTAAAGATACAATTGTTCAAATGCAGAAAATATATCCTGAAGAAAACGATACCTTCAAACGTAGAATTAATCAAATGGAAAAAGAGATACAAAATCTAACTGAAGAAAGTTACACATTAAAAACTAGAATGGGGCAAGTTGAAGTTAATGACTTTATGAGACATCAAGAATCAATCAAGCAAATTAAAAAGAATGAAAAAAATGGAAGAAAATGTAAAATACTTTCTTGGAAAAACAGCCACCCTGGAAAAAGAGATCCAGAAGAGACAATTTAAAAATTATTGGTCTATCTGAAGGCCATGACCAAAACCAGAGCCTGGATAGCATTCTTCAAGAGATCATCAAGGAAAACTGCTCTAATATTTTAAAAACAGAGTCAGAGAAATAGTCCTTGAAAGAATCCACTGATCACTTTCATAAAGAAATCCTACAAGGAAAATCCCAAAGAACATTGTTGCAAAACTCCAGAACTACAATCTCAAAGAAAAAATATTGCAAACTGTGAGACTAACAATTCAAATATCAAGGAGCAGCAGGTAGGATTATCCAGGATCTGGCAGCTTCTACAGTAAAAGATCGGAAGACATGGAATCCCATATTGTTGGTGGAATTTTTGAAATGATCCAACCATTCTGGAGAGCAATTTGGAACTATGCCCAAAGGGATATTAAACTATCCATACCCAGTAGCACTAATAGATAGGGATCCCAAGGAAATCATAAAGGAGGTGAAAGAACCCACATGTGCAAAAATGTTGGTAGCTACTTTTTGTTGTAACAAAGAATTACAAAATGAATAGATGCCCATTAGTTGGGGATCTTATACCACAAGTTGTGGCATATGAAGGCAGTGTAATATTATTGTTCTACAAAAAATGATGAACAAGCTGATTTAAAAAGGCCTGGAAAGATTTACACAAATTGATACCAAGCAAAATAATCAGAACTAGGAATTCATTGTATACAACAGCAAGAATGTGTGATGATCAATTATGAAATACATTGTTCTTCTCAATGGTTTAGTGATCCAAGGCAATACCAATATACTTTGAGTAGAAAAGGCCATCTGCATCCAGAAAAAGAATTATGGAGATTGATTATAAATCAACACATGCTATGTTCACTTCTTTTTTTCTGTTTTTTTTTCTCCTATAGTTTTTCCTTTTTGTTCTGATTGTTCTCTCCCAACATTATTCATAAAGGAATGTGCATTAAAAATAAATAAATTAAAAAAGAATGATGAGCTTAAAATATAGAATATAATAATACTCACACTGAATGTACCTTGTGTCACTTGGAGGAAGAAACCATCAGCCACTGGGCAGTTTAAAATGTAAAATATCACAAAGCTCAAGATCCATTTCTTATATACTTAGCACCTGTCACTATTTTGCCTTACTGCTCTGTAGAGAAAATAGGATATACTTCATAATCAATTGATAGACATGAATGAATTAAAAGACATAAACTATTGGAGGGTCTTCCCAGCAGTCATATGATTTCAGACTAGTCAAGTCTTTTTGAATTTCCTCAATTATAAAGCGAGAAGATTGGACTAGATCATCTCTGAGGTTCCCATGCAGATCTACATCAAAGATCTTATGATGCTACCATCCTTGCAGATGTTAACACCCAAATTTCTGGATCTAGTTTTTCAAATATATATTCTCAAGATTGGAGTCCTACTAGCCTGTGCACATATACTGTACATTTTATGGTTTTTACTTTACTTACTCAACAATCAGTCCTTAACCTACAGATGGCTGGAGTCAAACAAAGCAATTTAAAGACAGGAAAGTTAGGACACAAATAGGAGTTTAATTTTAAAATGAGGAAAATGACTTGCAAGTAAAGACACATGTGACAGAGCCAGAGATAGTGTGAGGAAATCTCAATACTTATGCCTATAGGGACACTGTGGCCCTGACAATGAGGGGTATCAATAATAATGAGACAAGTGTGATTTATTGCAGGGCTTAATATCCAGAATATGGGTAGTAAAGGAGCACACCCAAGCTTAGAGGTCACCTGATGCTGATGTGAAGCAATTCTGGAATTTTGCTGTGGCTGAGATCATGCAAAGAGTGAAAGTATAAAGGGCAGGAACTTTGGAGAAATATACTTAAGACTCAGTACGATTGATTTAAACAAGGTGTTAATTCAGTGGAATTGATAAGACAATGGTTATCTAGTTTAGCTTGTGAGTTCTCTAGTTCAATATGATTGATTTAATCTTATAACAAATAATGGTTCCTTAGTGATATAATGATTGATTTATACTCAGTATACTGTAATGATGTAAGGGAGCATATAAACTAGAGACAAACTGAACCAGAAATAGACTTCAAGATAGAGACCGTCATAGTGGCTCTCCTACATTCCTTCACTGAAACTAAGACCCATTCTGGAGGTCCTCCAGAAAGCTAGCAGAGCTCCAGGCAAGGGAGACAGACTGTGAAGGAGACAATAAAAACTTTTGGACTTTATCCCTGGCTATTCTCATGGTGATTACACTGCTGAAACGAAGGCTGGTCCCAAGACCAGGACATTACAGGAAAGAACTGTTGCTATGTCAAATTTAGGGCACAGCCTGTTTGCTGGACCTTAGCTCTAGAATACATGATGCCATCTAATGTCATTACCAGTAAGATGTCAGATGAATCATTTTCTCCAAATCTCTTCACAATCCTCCAATATCCCTCTCCCACAAGGAAATATGCCAGATATAAAACAATTAGAACTAAATTTATAAAAGACAAAATTCCTAATATAAACTAAAATGTGAATAAAGTATGAATTCTCTTTCATAAAGTAAAATACTTTATGAATAAATAACTAGGAGCTTTAGTAGAGTGTTCTCTCTTTTCCTTTCCATTTATGTGTCCTCAACATTAATGCAAGCAATGTCACAGACTTATATAGGGTCTAAATGACTTATACTTGAGCATCTCTGATTCCATTGCCACCCTTCATGAAGAGAGAGACACTCATTCTGCCAATTCCCATAAAGTAAAGAAGAGAATGGGTAAGAAATCAACTTGACTGAAAGTATGCTGCCTTTTGACTAGATCCTGGTCCTTGGATAGGGATGTCCCATTATTGTAATGATTCTGCCCAACTTTCTATATTTCTATATTTCTTGCAATAAGTATCATGTGATGATTTTATTTAGTCATATGAAAGAAAAAGGGAAAAAAGGAAATATCAAAAGAAATGAGAATGTGGATCACTGCATTGGGCTTAAAGGAAGGTGGACTTAAACTTATTTGGAGACAGTTCTAGTCTCCCTGATGCTACTCAGGGGAAAGACTCAGGCCTGTGAATCCCATGTTTCCTAATAAGAAGGGATTGATGCATCCTTGTAGGAATCTAAATGGGGAACAAGCCTGAAATTGAGTGATGAAGAAAGGCTTAATAAAAGGCTGAAATGTTGCATTAACCAAAACAAGTCTATTTCACAAACCAAAACAACTTCAATAATATTGAAATGCTTTTCTCTCCTTCATTGCAAGGGCTAGATTGTACTTGGTAACAGCTTTTACAGTTATTTCAATAGGCAATTTTTTATTGAGCCCAAATGAAAAAGACCACATTGATTATTTATATGGATTGAAATGAACTCCACTCTTCTCAAAGACAAAAATGTATTTTCAAAGAATAAAGTAGAAAATTAATCTAAAATTTAATTCATATATACATGTTTTATTACTAATAAACTGCCTTTCATAGTAGACTTGTGTGTGTCCCCATTTTAGCATGTATACACACATGTACATATACACATGCATGTATGAATGCCTCCTCCACTCCAATAGAATATAAGCTACTTGAAGACAAAGACTGTTTGATTTTGTCTTTGTATTTTCGGTATCTGGCATAAGCTTCAATAAATATTTATTAAATATTAGCTGAATTGAATCAAATTGAAAAGCATATTAGATTTCTAAAACTGAAACCTATGCAATGATGCTTTTTAAATTTTGTTTTTGACCTAAAAATGGTTTTATATAGTTTCCTGCATTCTTCTCCCTTCTCTCCCATCCGCCCTCCCCACACACAGACACCTGAAATCCACTGACAAATTTAAGTTTTCCTAGGACTTTTTACTGATATTATCTGAACTCCTGCTTTATACGTCAAAAGAATGCTGAACTTGAAGTCAGGAAGACCTCTAGCGCTTTTTAGCTCTGTGAGAAAGAGCAAGTCATTTAATCTTCAAGAGCTTTTGTTCTTCATATGTAAGATGGAGAGCCATGATTCAATAGGTTCCTATGAGGCTCAACTGAGATCATGTTTGGAAAAAGCTTTGCAAATTTTAATGTAATATGTAAAGCTCAGAAATCTTCTGTTGTTGTCTCCTTCATTAGAATGTTAACTTCTTGAGAACAGGAACTGTTTTACTTTTCAATTATATTTGCCTGCAGTAAGCATTTACAAATGTTTCGTTCATTCTTATTAGATTCTTGAATGAACATTGTTCATTGTGCTAGCTACATACAGTCTGTTTAATGACTCAACTCACATCCACAAAAATATCCCAAATGTTAAAGAGAATGAGTTTGGTTTAGAAATAGATGTATATGAACATGAATGTGATTACAGGAATCCTACATGTGCTGGATTGGGTCAACTCCCATGGAGGTCAGCGTGTATTCTGCAAACACGTCCTTGATGAGGAAAATACACCTTGCTGGAATGACACAGAAACTCCTAATTAAACTGGGGAATGGTATCAAAGAAGACTAATGGCTGATAATCAGAGGCTTTCCCTCTCTGTTATCAATAACAAAAGCTTCATAAATGGTTTCAGCTTTCTCTTTTGGGCCCTTCTTCCTAAATACATGTTTTCTCTCCCCAGGATTACCAACAATTAATCCAACAATAGGATTAAAAAAGGAGGAGACTCAGCAATGTTGTTTTTAATTGTTATGTACTTGAGCAGCATATGTCAATCACAACTAACTTGTGTGTGATAAGGCATTTCTGAGGAAGAATCTTGAGTTTCTGTCTATATTTTTACTCTCTGATTCTTTCTCTCATAATAGCTCAGTAACTATCAATCCAGAGAAATGGACTTTTTGAGCCTGGGTAACTGCTTGTTCAGCTTGATAGTTGTTGGTGCTAGATGGTAAGCAGAAGATTACTTTTCACATGACTACCACCAAGAGGGAATTACAGATGAAAAGCTAAAGAAGGCCATCCCTAGCTAGCCAGGAAACCTAGTCTTTTTGAGTTGCTGAGCAATTTCCAAGATAATTCAAAGTATTTAACAGTCTTAGTTGGGCCTTTACTATTCAAAAAAAGAATAATGAGTGTAATGGACTATTTGAAATGTTTTACATTTTAATATTAATGCACTTATGTGAGCTATTTTTGTCTTATGGAGTTTCCATGGTAGAAAAAAATAAAATTATTCTATCTTTTATAGCTATATTGCACATTGAATAATTTTTTTTTAGAAAAGGCATTGAAATTCACATTTGGGGGAGGGGTGTCTAGACTTTAGCCATACCTGAGCTATGTTTTAAAGCTTTTTCCTAGTTTTACTTCAGGATGAAAGAAAAACCAATAAGTGACAGAGCCTCTTGAGGTAGAGTACCCCCATTCTCCTGGACTACAGGACTTGCCCTTTAGGGCAAGCATATGTACAGGTACGACATGATTCAAATCACAGCTAGGAAGTATGAAAAGAATGAAAAGAGTCGAAGATTTGAGTTCAAATTTGGCCACATTACTTGGGTGATTCTGGGCATGTCCCAGTTTCCTCAACTATAAAATAGGGATAGCAATAGCACCTACCTCCCAGGATTCTTATCAAGATCAAATAAGATAATATTTATAAAGTACTTACCACAATTCCTAAAACATTTCATTCACTGTTTAATAAATTCTTGCTTTTTTCCTTCTTTCTTCAAACATCATTACAAATACTAAATATTCTAAAATAGGGTAATCTTTTAAGAAGGTTATGAAACTATACTCCCCACATCAACATTACAAGCTAGTATCATCATAATTATATAGCTCCCTCAATCAACATCTTACTTCAGATTGTCAGAAGTGCTAAACAGGGTTAGGGCATGAGTCCTCTAGTCCTAACTCTGATGGAAGATTGGGAACAACTCACCCTGACATCAGTTATAAATATTGGAGATTTCCACACACATCTCTAATAATCTAGCAACCAAGTATGTAAGTCAGGATTTGAACTTATCTTCCGGACTCCAATTCCAGAACTTTATCTGTTGCATCACTCCACCAAATCTAAAGCTTTATGATTACATCTATATTTGCTTTCAATCTTCTGAAATCTGCTCTATTAAAATCTAGACTAGAAGTTAGATGATATCCGCTTTTTTCTCCTCTATCATAAAATGTAAAGGAGCCATTTCTTTTTCAGGTTTCCCATCATTTCCACCTCAGCAACCATTTTTCCCTTTTCAGATCTAGAATACCAGTTTGTGTATATTTAATTTAAGATGTCTACAGGACACCCAGTCTGAGATGTTCATTAAATACTTGGAGATGTATGACTATAGGCTTGTAGAGAGGCTAAAATTGGATAAGTAGATCAGAATCCTCTTCATAGAGATGAGAATCAAATCCATGGGAGCTGTTAAGATGTGTATTGTGGGATACGAGAAGAAAGAGGGTTCAACAGGTCAATTTAAGAAAAACCTGGAAAGACTTACATGAAGTGATATTGATTAAAGTGAGCAGAACCAGGAGAATATTGTCCACAGTAATAGCAACATTATATAACGATTAACTATGATAGACTTATCTCTTTTTGGCAATGCAATACTCTAAGACAATTCCAAGGGACTCATGATGGAAATTGTTGATCGTATCCAGAGAAAGATTTATGGAATCTGAATGCAGATCAAAGTATACTATTTTCATTTGTTTGTGTATTTTGTTTTGCTTTTTTTCTCTCTTGTGGTTTTTTTCCCTTTTGTTCCAAGTCTTCTTTCACAACACGATTTATGTGGAAATATATTTAACAGGATTATACATGTATAACATATATCAGATAGTTTGTTGTCTTGGGGAGAGGGAGTGAATTGAGGATGACAAATTTGGAGTTCAAAATTTTACAAAGATGAATGTTGAAAACTAAATTTATGTGTAATTGAAAAAAAAATCATTAAAATGAAAAAAAAGAGGACTCAAGAGAGAGCCTGGAAGGCACTCACCATTATGACTTGAATGAAGATAGAGCAAAAGAAACTGAGGAGGAGAAATCAGAGAAGTCAGGGAAAAACCAGAATAATGTTGTGTCCTAGAAACCTGAAGAGAATAGAGTATCAAGGAGAAGATGAAGTGTTAACAGTTTCAAAGGCTGTAGAAAGATCAAGAAAGATAAGAATCGAGGAAAAATCCATTAAACTTGGCAATTAACAGATCATTAATAACTTGGAGGAAGCAATTGTAGTTAAGTTGATAAGGTCAAGAATTCAGTGACAGCAAAGAAAGTGGAAGCTTCAATTATAGACAGCTTTCTAAAGGAGTTTGGAATGGATGAGATAAAACAATAGTTAGTGAGAAAAGGAAGATAAAGTAAGGGTTTTTTGAGAATGGGAAAGACACAGCATGTCTGTAGGATGTAAGCCTCAGTAAGCCTCAGTACTGGTGTGCCATGGATCCATGGAGTCACAAAGAGTCAATGACAACCCAACAACTCAACAACTCAATGACTCCCAGTAGACAGGAAGAGATTGAAGATTAAGTAAGAGAGGGATATGATAGTGAATGATTGAGAGGACAATCTATTGGAGAAAACAAGATAGAATAGGATCCTTTGTGTGCCTAGGTTTATGTTGGCAAGGAGAAGAACCATCCCATTATGTGAGACAAGTGAAAGAGGAAACAGAAGGCATTTGAGTGATATGAAATTAAGAGGCAGAGAGAAGGACTCTCTACTCCCCCTTTCCCAGCTTATGGCCTCATTTCTTTTTCTTTTTAGTGAAATATAAGGCAAGTTTTTCAGTTGAGAATGGACTGAGAATTAAGATTTTCTAGTTTATTCTTATTGTAAATTTAGCATCAGGTTAGTGATAACAGTGACACCTTGTTAAAATACTATTATAAGAACTGGTGTCTTCTCCCTTAATTCCCAACCTTCTTGTTTCCACTAACAGCACTATTATTCTCTCAGTTATTCTCATGCATATTTTCAGAGTCCTCCTTGAGTCTTGATTCTTTCAGGTACCCAATTACCATGTCATATATATTCTACAAGTACAACATCACTTGCATTCATCCATCTACCCTCCTTTCCACTCTCACCAACACTTTAGTTCAGGCTTCCATTATCTGTCTCTTGAACTATTAGATTAATCTATAATTAGACTTTATATCTCTAATTTATCCCCTACTACAAATATCCTTCACATAGCTGTCAAAACAAATTTCCTAAGGTAAAAATCTGAGCATATTACTTTCCCCACAAAAAGTTTCAATGGCTTCTTATCACCTCTAGAAGCTTAAAATTTGAAACCCTCTACAATCTGGCTTCCATTTTTCCATTTTCATATTTTTCTTCTTTATTCGCTGTATATTACTAGACTTGTGTTCTGATAAAACTAGGCTACTACCTGTTTCCAAACTTAAGCTTGTTTTCATTTGTATGAATCTCTTTCCTTACCTAGATTTTACTTTCTTTTAATTTTCATGGTCCTTTAAAGCTCAGTAAGATGCCTCTTCCTTCCAGGTTTTCCTGATCTTCTAGTTATTAGTGCTCTCTGCTTTTCAAATTATCTTTATTTACTTATTTGTGTTCATGCTTTGTCCACTTAGTGGAATATAAGCAGTTTGAGGTCAGTCCTTATTCTTTTTGGTGCAGTAGATTCCTTATTCAATACCAAATATTTCTCATCGTTCCAAGTACACTTAACACACATATATACTCTTCTTGTGATGGAAAAGAACTAGAAATGAAAAAAATTTCATCATTTGGAGAATGGCTAAATAAGTATAATATATGAACTTAATGAAACATTATACCATAACAAATCTCAAAAGGAATGGTTTTAAAGGAAACTGATAAGACTTGTATAAGCTAATATAATATATGTTTATGTGTATACATATGTGCATATATCATATATGTACCTATACATTTTATCATATATGTGCCTATACATTTATATATATTTTTATGTAATATATACATGTGGAACAACTAGGTAGTGCAGTGGATAGAGCACTGTGTCTGAAGCTAGGAAGACAGTTCAAATCTGGCCCAACTGTGTATCCCTGGGTATCCCTGAGTAAGTCACTTGAGGCAATTTGTATAATGAGTTGGAGAAGGAAATAGCAAATCACTCTTTGCTAAAAAAAACTCCAAATGTCATCATGAAGAGTCAAACACAAATGAAACAACTGAACAACAACACACATATAAATATATCTATATACTTGGATACATATGCATATATACATGTATGTAACAATAAGTACAGAAATATAAGATATGCATGAATATTTATGATTTCATGTATATATAGATAGATAGATAGATAGATATATGTATTCACGCATATACACACAGGGCATCCTCAAAGTATTATTATAGTTTTAAGCTTTAATTGTACTTATAATTGTACTACAACTTTTGAGATACCCTGTATATTTTCAATGCTTTGCTTCTTTCTTTGAACTCTGAAGTATAGGACTCTAAAATCTTGCATTTGTCATCGACTTCAGAAAAACATATCAGGTATAAATTGTGGCATATGACTATCATGGAATATTGTTGTTCTATGGAAAGTGAAGAACAGAATGTTTTGGGAAAAAAAAAAAACTTGGAAAATACTCCATGAACTCAAGCAAAGTGGAATATACTGTATACAAAGTGTTCAATGTTCTGGGATGATCAGTGGTAAGTGATCAAGTGCTATTCTTAGCAGTACAATGATCCACAACTACTCTGAAGAGCTTATGATGAAAAATCCTTCTTAACAGGGACTGGGGATAGGGATAAGGGAGATAATCTGGAACTCAAAGTTTTTTTAAAAAAATTTTTTTTTAATGTAACTAAGGAAAAATATTAAATAAATAAATATGTAAGCTTTAAAAGGGGAAAAAAAGAAAGATTCTAAACCAGTTCATCTTTTCCCTACCCCTACTTCTCTGCTTTTGCCCTGTTCTTCTGTCTTGCTAAGGAAAATTGTACCTAAGCCTGGGTCAGAGACACTGTCCCTCACCTCAGGTTCAGCCCCCTCAGCTCTGACCCACAGTTCAGTAATTTCTCAAATGTCCCACCCCTACAAACTCTAGCTCTACCCTGTTCAAACTCCATTGTTTCTTCCTTCACTATACTCTCTTGCTTAAGTGAAAAGTACCTACTAACTGAATCTATGAAAGTCCCACAATGCTTAGCATGGAGCTGAATCTCTCAAAACTATCACTAAATATTTGTAAACTGAAAAAAAGATTATTTAGACACGAATGGAGGCAAGGGATTAGCATAAATGACCTCTTCAGAGCTTTTTCCACTTAAGGTTTTGAAGAGATCATATTTTGGTATATTTCTTTTCCAACCATGATTCATTTTCTCTTAGCACCTCTGTCAATATTTGACTTTCCTCCTTAATTCACATGAACCAGTTGTAATAGTTACAGCTCCCTAGAAAACAGCATACAGTTACTCAGTCAGGGTTTTGTGTAGAATGGCCTTTTATTTCAGCGAGATGTTTTACTAGCTTACGTAGTCATGAATCAGTTCTAACATTGAAAGATGACCCAAAACACAAAGGTAGAGTTATTTATTTTTAGACCATTTCTCCTTGACTAGTGGAAGAAGCAATTTAAATTCGCTATAAGTATCATAGTTCTTAAAAAAAATTTCAGTGGTTCTCCATTCCTACTAAATAAGGGATAAACTCTTTATTATGAACTTGACAATAAACTTTAAGCTGCTTCTCATGATACTGTTAATCATTAACCTTATGTCATTTGATTTCTCCAATTTTATGAAGATTACTTCTGTTCATGGTGAATTTAAAATAATTTCAAAGTATCTAACTGGACTTCAAATCAGGTCTCACAGAACTGTTGCTGCATGAATGCTATGGGACCTTTACACTTTGGGACAAGGCTTGGGATGGATGCTTCTAAGGAAGGCAGCTCAGTTCTGGGCCATCCTTAAGGAGAAAGATCTGGTTCAGGAGCATGTGATCAATTATTATAATCCCAACATTAGACATGGCTCAGACAAGATTGGGTTGACCTAGCCTTTTCGTTCTCCAAGATTTCAATTTTTGTGATTTACAATGAAATGTTTCTGGTCATTAGAGAATTACCAAAAGAAAAAAAAAATCAAAGACACCAAGAAACCTGTTATTAAATCGTCAGAACTAGAAAGGACTTTAAAGATTATCTACTATGCTCTTCACATTTTATGGATAAAAGACTGAGTCCCAAAAAAGGAAAGGGCCACACAATGAACAAGTGGTGGATCTGAAACTAGAGTCCTTTTCCTGATTCATTCAATGAGCTACCATGCCTTAAACTGGAGTTTGGTGCTACTCCAATACTTTGTATTCACTGAATATGAGAAAACCAACATGATGGCTTATTCTCAATGCTATAATAGGTTCATTTAGGAAGGCTATTAAAAAATTTTTTTTTGCTTCATGAGATTTGTTTTAATTTTATTATTGATAAGGAATACTAGAGAACCACTTATCCATACCTATTTTGTTTTGTGTTTTAATGTATAGAGGGATTTATTCATTATTGTTCGATTTTAATACCTAATGTTATTTCTCCCAATTCATTCATTGTACCCCATTCCCTGAATCCTCTGTAGCAGAGTGCTGAATTTCTATAGCACTGAATCAGAGCTATATTTTTCCTTCAGAACCGTAGGAATTCTAATTATATGCAAATCAGTTCACAGAAATCAAAAGCACTCTTGGTTAAAGGATATTTAACATGTTAAAAGCTTTTTCTTAGCTGTTCACTTTTTTAAAAATCCATTTCCAGAAACATGGTACCTTTAATTTGGGGTTTTCTCCTATCACCAATGCAAAGAGGTTGTTTCTCTTGCTTCCTATTCTCCAAGGTTGTTCTTGTCTTCAAAATACTTCAAGTGGTAACCACAATCTGAGCCTCAATTTGAAGGCAGCTATATGTTAATAGTCCTTTCAAAATGCCAAAAACTTTTCCCCTTTTATTCAGAATCAAAACATACAATTGTACTAGAGAGCTATGCAGAAATTAAGAAGGAAGCAGTTAAAATTTTAAAACTCTTTTTAAAAGTTTTTCTTTCACTTGTTGGGAGCATTGTTCAGAATGTATTCAGTCCAAGAATTACTTCTTTACTCTTATACTTATTTTTTATATTTGTAATGGTCAGTTAAATGCTGCCTCTCTCTTTCCAAGTTTATGGTGATTTTTCAGTGTCAGAATGATTATGTAGGATCAATCATAGGATTTTCACTGAAATTGTTTGGTAAAACAATGCATCCCAAATAGTAGCAGTTTTTATTCCCTCACCTAGTTTTTGTAGTCTGTTTTTAATCATTTTATCATTCATTCAATCTGTCCATTTAGTAATAATTATTAAGCATTTTACTATGCATAGCCAGGTGACACAGGGGATAGAAACTAACCATTCCTTAATATAAATCTGGCCTTAGACATTTACCAGCTATGTGATCTCTCAGCAAGTCACTTGATCCTTAACTTAAGTCTTAGTGTCCTCATCTGGAACGAACTGGAAAAGGAAATGACTATCCACTCCAGTATGTTTGCTTCCTCCAAAAGAAAACCCAAAAAATGAGGTTACAAAGAGTTGGACATGACCAAAAAATGGCTGAACAATAAGAATGGGTAAAGTTCTTCAGCAGGAGAAAAAAAAAAGGATGGATAGGCACCATTATTTGGCAACATGGAGTTTATCATCTGGTAGAGATATATCAAGTATACAATACTTATATAACTATAGTGCAGAACACGTTACAATAAGAAAGTTAGGGGCAGTAGGTGAGGACCAAAGATAATTTTCACATAAGGGAAGGCTACCTGGTAGAGGAGGTATTTGAGTTTGGTTTTGAAGGATAGACAAGATTTCCTGCATGTGGAGCATTCCTAGTATTAAAAAAAAAAATGGATTAAAATCTGTGTGTGTGAATTTGGGGGAAACATTTTCTCTCTGGGAAGAAAAAGTAACCTTAGAGCCTGAAAAAAATGGAGCCACATTATTATAGAAATAGAGAGACTTTTAGTCTGTATTTTATTCAGCAATAGCATAAGCCCACTGATTTTATGTTGAAGAAGGTCTCCATGGTCTTGAGGTTTCCCTCTCCAAGATATTCTAATAAGATTAAGTACAGAGAAAATATCTCCAATAGAATATATCTGCTCTTTGGAAACTCCTGAGAACCCAAGGTTAAACATGTTCTAATATCATAATTAGAACATTCTCTCCCATATCACCTGACATTTAATCCCCTCTACTCAATCTCCCAAATAAGTAAAGTAGCTGAGCAACCTCACCTGATATGTTGTTTTTTGATGCCAGTAATATAACCCTAAACCTGTGTAAAACACTGTATGTGTGTGTGTGCCCTTTTGTTTCTGGCATTACAAGTCACTTGGAAACTGCTCTATCAGTTGATTCTAGTTAAATATTCTATTTTCTAGTCTTACCTCTTGATTATTTTTTTAATCTTAAATCTAATGGCCCAAAGTGGAAGAAATGACTCTCTGGGAGAGTCTCGGGACCTTTGGGTTGAGAAACTCCCCAGCAAAAGCATAGGAAATTTCAGGAAAGCACAGTAGGTCAAGGAAGAGCTCTGGACTAATAGAGTTTAAAAACTTTATGGTCCTGCCAAATCATTTACCCTCCTTGAGCCTCAGTTTACTCTCTATTACCTCTTTCATAAAGGAGATGATAATCCTTCCAATGACTATGTCATGACTGATGAGAGAAAAGTAATATAGAAAAGAGTTATTTTTTACCATTATAGAGAAAACTATGTGTAGGAGTATGGAGTTAAGAAAATGCTGGGTGTGTATAGGCAATGGCAAGTATTCCATTTTGGCTTGTATGTGGTGGGGAATGTGGTGTGAGATGACTGGCATTTAAATATAAATGGATATCATTTTCTAACTTGTTAAATCTGGGGAAGCCTTGCAGTGTGCATTGGAACATTGCATATAAGACTGCTCACTCACAACTTAGGGGGTGTGTCTGAGTTGTCACAAAACCAAATATGCTGTCTCTGGGGAAAGTAGGATAACAGATGATTATTGGGCTGGATGTCTCAGAACAAAGCTGGATGGATTATAACCTGAAGGGGAAGACAGTCCTTCAAGATTTTTTTTTAAAGCTATCTCAAGTGACAGAAAACAGATGGGAGAATGGGCAAAGCCAATTTAGTTGGGTTGTTTTTGCTTTACAACTCTGGGAAACTGACTCTAGTGGGAAAGCTCTGATCTTGAAGGTCTGTCTTCAAGATTTGATTCCAACACTTACAGGTATGTGGCCCTAAACAAGTAAGTTAATCTATCTGAGCTTTAATTTCCTTCACTGAAAAACAGGGACAATAATACTGTCAATGGGTTGTAAATAAAATTCCTATTGGATAGAAGGAATAGCGCTGACTTTAAGAGTCAAACAACATATATAGTATATGAGTTGAAATCCTGGTTTTCACATTTAGCATCTGTGTGACCTTAAATAAATCCCTTTCCTTTTCTGGGACTTCACTTCCTCATCTGTAAAATGAGAAAGTGTGAATAGAAGATTTCTAAAGTTCCTCCTACTTCTAAAAATACTATGATTCAAGAAATGTTTTTGGGCAACTTCAGAGCTCAAAACAGCTACTGGAACAGATCACATGAATTATTTTCTGACTAAATTCCCAGTCCAGTCATCGTGATGGTCTACAAAGCAAGTTTCCCATGCAGATGGCTCAGAGTATTGTTATTTCCAAAAATATAGGCAGGTCAATATCGGTTTCCAAGAAAATTGGAGATGTTTGAATAATAGAGTATAGTACTGTCTTTTTTGGCTTATCCTGCCAGGTGAAAGGAAGTGAAATTCTTAGAGACAATCATCCTATATCCTTTTTCCAGCTTTGCTTCCTGAGGGAAGGGACTTGGAGGACAAGTAGTGTGTCAGTTATAGAAATCAATAAGGACCAGAATCTTAACAAGCCAATGCAATAAGAGCAATTTAGGCAGAGAAACAAGTTTCCTTTCCAGAGTTTAAAGTGAATGTAAAATTGGAAAAGTTAGCATTGAGGCTGGAAAATGAGGTCACTAAGTTGCATTGAACAACAAATTTGGCAGCAGAGTTTAAGAACTATCTTTTTCGATCCATTGCAAATTGTGGTTTCAAGGGAAGCCATTTTGACATGAATTTTCTACAACAGCATAGCCATCCAACTTCATTTTTTGAATTTCATTGCTTTATGTAGAAACATGCTCGTCTGTGAAAAAAACCAACATTAAGTTTCTACATAAAGCAATAATAACAACCTGGTGTACAAACTAATTAAATTAAGAGACCAAAATTCTACTTCTGCTGCTAATTCCTTTTGTGAACTGAGCAAATGAACTTCTCTGATCATCAGTTTCCTCATGTATAAAATACAGGGTTTGGATTATATAATATCTAAGGTACCTTTCAACTTTGAGTCTATATTCCTATTGTGGGACAGGGGGCAGCTAGATGGCATGGTGTATAGAGTACCAGCCCTGAATCTGGCTATAGACACTCAACATTTACTACCTGTGTGACTCTGGGCAAGTCACTTAACTTCCATTGCCTCCTCCCCCCCAAAGAAATTTAAAAAAAAGAAATATATTCTTATGATGTCCTTTTCTTGCTCTCCTCTTGAATGCCTCTGCATTCAAGATGAGTAGATTGATGGAAGTCTGACTGATCCTCAAATAAGCAGTATGGAAGATGAGATAGATATGTGTTATTATTGCTATTGTTGTTCTTAGAGTGTAGGATTTTTACAGTTTTGTTTAGATGGATTTTTTTTGCCTTTCAAATATTTATAAGAGAATAATGATGATATGGATGAAGTATAACATTTGCAAAAATTTTTCCTCATAACAACTCTGTAAGATAGGTACTACCAGAATTCCTACTCCTGTTTTATAGATAAAAACACATAGTTGGAGGAATTAGATGATTTGCTCTAAGTTAATTAGCTAATAGGAGTGGAAGCTGAAAGAAGCAACAACTTTTTTGAATTTAACATTTATTTTTTTCCAATTATATATAAAAACAATTTTGACACTCAACAATTGATGAAATTTTAAATAATTTTGAGTTTCAAATTCTCTTTCTCGTTTCCTTTTCTCCCCCCCTCATTGAGAAGGAAAACAATTTGATTTTTAATATATATGCAGTCATGCAAAACATATTTTCATGTTAGTCATGTTGTAAAAGAAAACACAAACAAAAAGGAAAAAAAACAAGAAAAATGAAGAAAAACTATACTTTGATTTCTATTTAAACTCTATTAGTTCTTTCTATGGAGATGGAGAAAATTTTTCATCATAAAATCCTTCAGAATTGTTTTAGATCATTGTACTCCTGAGAATTGCTAAGTCATTCATAGCTGATCATTGTACAATATGACCGTTGTAGTATACAATATTCTCTTGGTTCTGATCATTTGTTTTTTATCTCTTTGAAGATGCTTGGTCAAAGGTTATGCACAGTTTTATAGCCCTTTGAACATAGTTCTGAATTGTTCTTCAGAATGGTTGAATTACTTTACAACTCCCACATCCCTTCCAATATTTATCATCTTCTTTTTCTGTCAAATTAGCCAAATTGATAAGGGTGGGATGATAGCTCAGAGTTTTAAAATTTATATTTCTCTAAAAAATAATGATTTAGGACTTTTTTCATGATTGTAGGTAGCTTGGATTACTTCATCCAAAAACTGCCTGTTCGTATCCTTTGACCATTTATCAAATGAGGAATGGCTCTTATTTTTATAAATTTTACAAATGAGGTCTTTATTGGAGAAATCTAGTGTAAAAATTTTTTTCATGGTTATGGTTACTATGTATTTCTCTTCATCTGATTTTGTCAGCTTCCTATATTCTCTTTTCTTTTACCCTGTCTATCCTCAAAAATGTTTTGCTTCTGACTTTTACCTCCCCCAATCTGCCCTACTTATTTATTTTTTTTTTTTTGCTGAGGCAATTGGGGATAAGTGACTTGCCCAGGGTCATACAGCTAGAAAGTATTAAGTTTTGATTTGAAATCAGGTCCTTCTGACTTCAGGACTGGTGCTCTATCCACTGTGCCACCTATCTGCCCCCACCCTACCTATTGTTAACTGAACTTTTTACTTTCCTGTAGAGTAAAATAATTTTCTATGCCTTGTAGAGGGTCACATACCCTCCGGGGTACTCTGGGTGAGGTATAAGATCTTTCAGTCCAGAGGGAACCTACTAACAATGTCTGGTTCAGCTTCCCGTCTCCCCTAAGGGCTCTCGGCCTTTCTGACAAGTCAGGAGGTGATGACAACCTGTGTTGTGATTGGAGCAGAGTGATACCAGGTGGCAAATTACGTACAATAGCAAGTTGTTTATGTGGTCCCATGTGTGCAGTATATACTTGGCATTAGGGAGCAATTAGGAAGAATAGAGCTGTATTCTTCTGGGACTACTAAGATATCCCCTGGAGAGCTGAAACCTGTCCCTATCTGGCCTATAAATCCCTTGCCTCCACACACAATTGGCTTGCCCATTTTACCGCCTGAGAGTGCTTACAAAACAGTATCTATCCATACACTGATTTGGGAAACTGGGGAATGTGTAGATAATATCCCAGTCATTGGCCAAAGATTACAGCAAACACCTATATGTCTGGCATAGGACAATCAATAGCAACTGAACTTAGTGCTATTCCTTTGAGATGGAAACAGTTAAGTACTTTGGCTTTTTAGGCAGGGCTGCTGTTGAAGGCCTGCCAGCACTCTCAATTGTTCCTATTCAATGGAAAACTGATATACCAGTGTGGGTGGAGCAGTGGCCCTTAACCAGTGAAAAAATCCAGGCCTAATTATTAGATATAGTACAGTAGCAACTTGACCAAGAACATCTACAACCTTCTCTAAGTCCTTGGAATTCCCCTGTATTTGCTGTAAAAAAAGAAATCTGGAAAATTTACTTTTGCAATACTAGCAGCAAAAGAGACAGCCCAAATGGTCACTGAATTCCTTATACAAGCATTTACAATTATGGATGTGCCACAAGTAATAAAAACAGATAATGGACCTGCATATACTTTTAAACATTTTGCACACTTTTGTGCACAGTATCAAATTTCACACCCAATGACATACCTTTTAATCCTCAAGGACAGGCAATAGCAAAGTGGAGAAACAGACATCAAGATGATCCTCCAAAAACAAAGAAAGGGGGAGCCACAGGTAACCCTAGAAAACTTCTGAACTTAACTCTATATATTATTAATTTTTTGATTTTTGATAAAGATGCACAGATACACTGGCTCCAAAAGACAGATTTCATAACCTGCCTCAAAGGCAGGGTCCAGTGCGAGCTGCTCCAATATCTTTAGATAATGGCCAGGTGATGTGGAGAGATCCAGAAAGTGGTGAATGGAAGGAATCAGACTAACTGCTTGGGGCAGAGGGTTTGCTTGTATCTCAACAGATGGAGAAGGAATTAGATGGATGCTAACGAGTCGCATTGCCTTATCCATCAGAGAGAGATGGAAAAAGAGAAGACCGTCGAAATGAAGAACACCCAAGAAACTTCAGGTGGTTCCATCTCTGACTGTGCCCACCACTAAAAGAGCCTGGCAGTTAACTCTATATGTTTGGCAATTGACTCATGAACATCAAAAATAATTGTTAATGAGACTGATGCAGAACTTTGAAACCTGCAGGAATCATTGGATTCCTTAACATATGAAGTGATGGACATAGATTGGCTTTGGACTATCTCTTGGCTGCTAAAGAAGTATGTGTGGTTGGGAATTGATAGTTATATTCCACACCTTCCTTCTGAGACTTATGGAAATCTTTTATAATATTTTGTTTATTCATATTACTTATTATGTTACTACTTGCTTATATGACACTACAATTTGCCTGTGTGATTCCTCCTGTGCTGATGGATGTAACCACTGCTTCAATATACCTGCTTCAATTAAAAACAAAAGAAAGGGAGAGATGTAGAGGGCCACAGATAGTGGGGGGAACTGTGGGTGAGATATAAGACCCTTCAGCCCAGAGGGAACCTGCTAACAATGAGTGGTTCTGCTCCCCATCTTACCTAAGGGCTCTCAGTCTTCCTGAAAAGTCAAGGGGCGGTGACAACCTGCATTGTGATTGAAGCAGAGTGATATCAGGTGGCAATCTACATACAATAGCAAGTTGTTTATGTGGGCCCACGTGTGCAGTATATACTTGGCACATGCCCAGTGTTTTTGTTACATTTGGGTATGAGGGTATATAAGGGTGAAAGAACTTGGAATAAACAGACTCCATATTTCCACCATCCTTGGGAGTCTTGCCTTATCACTTCTCCACTAAGATGGTATATTTTAATCACCCTGGCATGGGGGCTCTAGAAAGCACAGTACGTTTTATCACCCCAACTTAGGGGCTCTAGAAAGCAGGACACAACAATATCCAAATTAGCATGTATGTTATTCCCTCTTTGAGACAATTCCAGTGAGGGTAAGGTTCACATACTCCCTCTGCTTCTCTCAACTCCTTCTCCATTGTAAAAGCTCCTTTTGTGCCTCTTTTATGTCAGATAATTTACCTCATTGTACTTTTCCCTTTCCCTTTCTCCCAGTGTATTTTATTTCTCATCCCTTAATTTTATTTTTTAAAAATAATCATTCCATTATATTGAATTTCATATCCATGCCCTCAGTCTGTGTATACTTCTAATTGCCCTAATTTAATGAGAAAGTTCTTAGGAGTTACAAGTATCATTTCCCCCATGTAGGAATGTAAACATTTGACTTTCCTGAATCTTTTATGATGTTTCTTTCCTATGAACCTTTTTATGTTTCTCTTGAGTCTTGTATTTGAAAATCAAATTTTCTATGAAATTCTGATCTTTTCATTAGAAATGCTTGAAAGTCTTCTGTTTCATTTAATATCTCTTCCCCCTCCCCACTAAGGATTACACTCAGTTTTGTTGGGTAGATGATTCTTGGTTGTAATCTTAGTTCTTTTGCCTTTCAGAATAATTCCAAGTCCTCTGATACTTTAATGTAGAAACTGGTAAATCTCTTGCTGCCTGTCATAATTTACACTTCATAGTTATCATCTCTATAGAAACTCTTCATAGTTAACTTGGCCATTACCATCTAGGTCCACCTCTCAGATCATCTCATCCACCTCCTCATCAGTCAGCTTCTTCCCTAGATTGGTTATCATATGAAAAGCTCCACAGCACTGATATAGCCCAATCTTCTCAAATATGTGCAATATCTCTCAGATTTCTTTCTCACTGTCTATGTCCTTCATGTTCTTAGCCATCATGGTCAGGAATTCAGGAAAATCAATGGTTCCATTTCCATCTGCTTCCACCTCATTGATCATGTTTTGGACCAAAGCCTCAATCAGGTTTTGTACCAGGGAATCACATCATTATAACCAACTCCTTCTGGTGATGGTCCTATATCAATCTTTATCAAACAGAGAAAAGGCTTCCTTGAATTCTGTGATCTGCCTCAGTCAGTTGGTCAGCCATGGCAGGGTTTGGATACTCTGGGTACCAGAAGAGGAAAAAAAGAAAGGAAGGAGGAGGAGAAGGCAGGAGCAGGAGTTGCTTGATGCTGGGAACAAGGCATCTGAACACAGCAGGAGGCCCAGCTCCTGCCAGATCCACTACTGCTGCAATGCACTCATGTCCTTAATTAATTTTTAAACTCTTTTTAATCTTTTCCATGGCTTGAGTCCAATTCATATACTTCTGTGAGGCTTTGAATGTAGCAGTTTTGATTCTGTTGTCTTCTTCTGACTATGCATTTTGATGTTCCCTATCACCATAGTAACTTTCTGTAAGTCAGGATCTTTTATGTTGTTTATTCATTTTTTTCCAGCCTTTCTTGACTTTTAATTCTATGCTAAAGTGAGGTTCTGCTTCTGGGATATAAGGGAAGCTTCCAGTTTGTTGTTAGCTGTTTTCAGAGATAATTCTGGGGACCTATAAGTTTTTGGTTTTTCAAGGTGAAATGATTTAGGGAGAGATGTATGTATTACTTTCCTGGACTATGCTCATGTTTATGAGTGACCACAAGCATTCTTTTTTGTTCTGCAATTGTGACCAGGTTTCTGTTCCTCTGCAGCTGCAAGTTCTGATGTGCTAGTAGTACTTTTGCTCGCCCTGGGACTAAGACCCAGGACTGAGGCCCAGATGAAATTATTGGCAATTCAACAAATTACTACTCTTGGTTCCAGCAAAAGAACCTCTGTAATATTCTTCTGACCCTTGGACAATCTCCTTAGCATCTATGGGAAGTACCACAATTGCCACTGCTGCCTTCAAAGTCCATTGCTACTTTGCTGGGGCTGGATCTTTGTTGTTCTAGATTATGCTCCATTCTTATCCTAGTGCAACAGAACTTTCTTATCAAGCTCCTAAGTTTCTTCTGCTGGAAAATTGTTCCATCCTATCTTTTTTGTGGCTTCTACCACTGCAGAATTTTTTGAGGTGTTATTTAAAGTTGTTTGGAGGGGAAGCTCAGGCAAGTCTCTACCTGTCCTCTGCCATCTTGGCTCTACCTTGAATCAGCCACAGAGATTTTTAGCTTTATGGTTTGTACCTTAATGTTTTCTGCTTGGTACATCTTCAGGGAAAAGCTGTCCATGCTGGGTTGGAGAAGAGAGGAATTCCCACTCTCCTGACAAATTTACTCACAGCCAGGTTAAGTCTTCTTGACCCATATGCTTTCTCTCTGCCTTTGAAACCCTTTCCCTCTGTTCCCCCTATTTGTAGATGTAGGACTAAAAAAGACTTTAAGAATGGACATTAAAAACTCCTTCATTTTACAGATAAAGACAATGAGGCATAGAGAAGGTCAATGACTGCTAGAGGTCACAGAGGGAGCAAGTAGTAGAGCTCTTATTCCAAATTTAGCAAGTGGAGGAGCTCAAATAAATGTTTCTATCCTCTCATTCCAATTCCATTGCTTACTCCCTTATGCCATAGGTTTTTAAACAGTTAAAATTTATTTCCAGTGAGCTGAATGAGCCCTACCTTCCCCAAATTTTTTGCTCTTTGAGATTTTTTTCCTCTCATGAAACTTAACAATGCTACTTATAACGAACCAGTAATTTTTCTACAGAATTACTTCCCAATCACATTAAGATGGATGAGAGAAATCTTTAAACAATACCCTTTGTTAAGAGCAGTTAAAATACCATGGTATTCTTAGCTCATTGAAAAGCAATCATGTTTTTTGCATGCCTTTATTAATTAGTTTCTTTTTGTAAGATTTCAGATTCCCAAAGATGCTTTGAAACTGACCTTCTTTCAGTGGGGCTTTTTATTACAGTGAACATTTCTCCATAATATCAGCAAGTCTAATAATGTCCATTTCTAGCTTTTCAATGGAAACATCAGGGGGGTATTTCCCATTCTCTAGCTAAAGAAAGGAGCAAAAATACTAAGAGGTTTGGAATTTATCTAAAGCTACAGACTTAGATGTTAAGAAAGAGTATTACTCTTTTGAATTTCTCTAGCAAATTCAAGTTCCACTTGTATACAACTCTAAAAATTAAGCTATACCATTACAAGAGAATTGCTATAAGTAAATATAAGATGTTTTCTTTCTTTGATCTTTTTGGTATATAGATCTATGTGGTGATATCACTGCACTACAAAGAATGCACATTTTAGTAACTTTAGGGAAATAGTTCCAAATTATTTCCTAGAATGGTTGGACCAGTTCCTAGCTCCAACAATAATACATTAATGAATCTATTTTCCCATAGTCCCTTTAACATTTGTCATTTTTACATCTTTTTACAAATTTTGTCAATCTGAAGAATATGAGAAGGAACCTCAGAATTGCTTAATTTGCATTTATTAATTATTATTGAATTTTTTGTGTGTGACTAGTAAAGGATGCTCATCAATTAGGAAATAGATTGAACAAATTGTAATTGTAAAAAATTACAAAAAAAGATGACTCCAGAGAAATCTGGAAAGATTTCTTTGAACTGCTCCAGAGCAAAGTAAATAGAACAAGGAGAATAATTTATGCAATAACAAGAACATTGAAAGTCTATAAAACTCTGATATATGAAATGAGCAAATAAGATTTCAGAGGACCAATGATAAAAAAAAAAATGTGCATTTCCTGACAAAAAAAGTGACAGACTAAATATGAAGAATGAGGCACCTTTTTCAATTTGCTTTATTTGACTATGCATATTTGTTAAAAAGTTTTGTCTTCCTTTTTTTTTTCTTTTTCTTTGGGGTATCTCTTCTATTCCAAATTAGGAGGAGGGAAAAATAAAAGCAAAGTTAATTGAAAAAATAAACTTTAATTTGAAAACTTAAGCAGTGACTTTTTATAGCAAAGAATTGGAAACAAAGTACATGCCCATCCATTGCGGATGGGCTAACTAAATTGTTACATGAATATAATGGAATATAACTGTACTATAAGAAATTATGAATATGATAAATACAGAGAAACATGGAAAAAGCTACATGTGCTGATGCAGGATAAAGTAAGCAGAATCAAGGAAACAAAATACACAATAATTATAAAAATAACAATCTACATACAAAATCAAAAGTGAATGTTTCAAAATTTCAAAGAACAAATGTGGCTTTAAAAAAAAAAGCTATGAATAGATGATGCCACCACATCATTCTGAAATGGTTAGTTATTCACAAGTACTGACTCTCATTACACACATTTTTAACCTTTCTCATTGTATTAATGTCATGCTGAGTTATTCTTATTTTTCTTTGCCTTAAAAAATACGTATTATATGCATACACTGTGGGAGAGAGAAGGAAGGAATTCTGGGAGAAATTTTTTTGATGTAAAAAAAGACCTCACCAATTGGGTAGTACAATAGATAGATGGCTGGGTCTGGAGCTAGGAAGACCTTAATTCAAATCCAACCTCAGACACTTATTAGTGGAGTGATCCTGGGCAAATCACTTAATCCTGTTTGCTTCACTTTCCTCATCTGTAAAATGAGCTGGAAAAAGAAATAGCAAACCACTCCAGTATCTTTGCTTAGAAAACCCCAAATGGAATCATGAAAAGTGTGATGTGACTGAAAAACTACTTAAAAGCAATAAATAAACAACAATAAAAGATGTGTGTACAAACTTATTCTAAAGAATTGTTTTGAATATAATCTGAGAAGCTAATCAGATGTGTATCCATAATATTTAGACATTTTGAAATTATTTTGTATAATTCCTTCACTTTATAGAGAAGGAAAAAGAAGCTGAGAAAGTTTCATTGACTTGCCCAGGATCACTAAGTTTGCAAGTTATCTGAGGTATTCTTTAAACCCCAATTTTCCTGACTTGAAGATCATCACTTTCTCCAACTATGACTCCCAATTATATAAATGGCAAGCATTAGAGACAGGATTTGAATCAAGGTCTTTAGACTTCACATTTACTTTTCCAACTATACCACAATAAGACAGAAGACCTGGGTTCAAAACTCAGCTGTTTACTATTTGACTTGGATATGTGACTTCTTCCCTTAGGATCTTAGTTTGCTCATCTATAAAAGGAAGCACTGGCTTAAAATGGGAGGATGGAGGAATGTCTGATCTGTGGGTGATGGTATAAAGCTCCCAAAATCACAGGTGATGATTTGAAAGCTAAGTATAAAAACCTCTCACTGCTTGAATTCTATAAGTTGATAATTTTGTATGTTGCACAAATGATGCTATAAATAAATGGCTCTTGGCAGGAAAAAAAGCTTTCGTTGGTAGATGATCTCTAAGATTCCCCCCACCCCCTGGTTCTAAATCCTTTACTAGTACTTTGGAGAATCTGGATTTCTCTTTATTCTTCTTCCTTGAGTTGGTATTCTGTTTTGTCTTTGAGTTTTAATAGTTTCAGTTACCTTGAGTGCTTTTCCTCCATAGTGGTTTTGCTTCTGCTTTCAAATATCTAGAGATATGATTGTGTGTTTCCCCAAAATGTCATGAGACATTTTATGAACTTTTTTAGTATCTCTCCCAGGAGAAGTTGTATTTAATAAAAGGAAACATCATATTTCATTAGTGTAATTGTTTTTGCACAAATCTGGTCTTCTGAAAAGATAGTGCTTGTAAAACGTAAACCAAATTGACAAATTGTCCCTCCATTTAAAAGCTGAAATTGGAAAGACAGGTCCTAAAGATATCACATTTAGAATCCATAAAATATACATCCCCTCTGAAAACTACCTTTTCTGTCATAATATCAGGAAAATGATAGCATAGTGGCCTTTGGGGAAGATAGAAGTTGTGATCTAGAATTACTCAGTGACTTGGCAAATCATAATCTCAGAATCTGGTAGTTGAAGGAAAGAAAGGCCTTTTCTTTTTGCTTACCATACCAACTACCTAGTAGAACAGCATGAATCAAATCTGATGTCCCAAATACACTTTTTATTTTACTAAATAACTACAAAAGACACTTATAAAAAGACATTTTAGATGTAGGATATAGCTAGATTCATTTTTTTCCTTGGAATAGCAGCAAATGAGAATGTGAAATACAGCCTACAGGTGAATAGTGTAGAACATTCAAATATGAGCTCAGCCATTCAATCATAGAAACTAAGGAGTGAAATTCTAAAATGTGAGAATATCTTTATAGATCCTGGCAGCCTGGAAACAGTCCACTTACTTGTGTTTCTCCTCATGACAATTAAACCAAGCTTTTCTTTAGTAAGGTAGACTAGTGCAGTATAAAGAGGCAATTTTTAGAGTTGGTCAGAACAACTGGGTTATAATCCTGTCCCTTAGAACCTACTACCTGTAAGACCTTGATCAAGCCAGATTATAGCCATATCTTCTCTTCTATGAAATGAGGGAGTCAGACCCCTGGTCTTTAAAATCTTTTCATGGGCTATTGCTATGATCCAATGATGCTACTCAGTCAGTCAAGAGAATTAAAGGGAGACTATGGACCACAAAATATCTGCAAGGCAGGACTAATTCAAGAATCATGTTTGAACCAATTGCATTTCACAGGAAGATATATTTAAGATGGTGTAGTGGATAGATAGTGATAGTGGTCCTAGAGTCAGGAAGATCTGAATTAAAATCTGGCCTCAGAAATTTACTTTATGACCTTGAGCAAGGTTTGGAGTGTCATGTACAAGGAATTACAAAGAGGCCAGTGTCACTTGATAATACAGATAGAGTTATGTTGGTAAATGTCTAACAAAACAAAATGCACAACTTATTTTGTTATGCTTCAGTTTCCCTACCTCAGTTTTCCTGAATTGTTCTGCCTCAGTTTCCCTAGTGGTAACCCCCCCCCTTCTTGGCCATTAGGATTGAGATAATTAGGGCTGTGGAGCCCTGACCACTCTAGCATTCCAAAGAGTCATAAAACTCCAGAAGGCTTATCTTTGGGCATCTTCTGGCTCAGACTTAGTGTCTCCTAGCTTTTTCACTCCCAACTTATCAGAATTTATGATCCTTCCTTCCTTACCCCCAACCTATAAGAATTAAAAAGTTATGGTCCTTCCTGGAATTTTTGCTCACCAGTGCTCTGCCCCCCCTTGCCTTTATTTCCCTGATTGCTGGAGCCCTATAAGAGTCTCTGGAATCTTTTGGGTGTTGCTGAATGCTTTGAGACAAGAGTTTGATTCAGCTGGCTGGGGGATCAACATGGATCCTGTTTGGGCACCAGTCCAAACTATTAAAATGTTAAAAACCTCTCTAATTTCTATCTTGTCTCAGTTTCTCTGGCATTACTATTTATAAATTTAATCTCCATTTAACATTTCCTCCATCACTTTCTTAATTCTAAGCAATTAAGGAAACAATAAATCAAGTTCTGATTTATGCTGATATCTGAAATGTAATGCTATCATTGACAATTTAACAATAGACTCTCCTGAGCTGGTTAACTGGTATCTCTTTACTTGTAAAGTACACAGAGAAGAGTAAAATGTAAGTAAGTAAAAAGTTGGAAAAGGCCAGGAGAATTTTATATTAGATTCTACAGGTAATAGGAAGCCAGAGAGTTTTTTGAGTAAGAAAAATCATGATCTGATATTCAGAAGATCACTTGGGTTGCTGAGTGAAAAGTAGACTGCAGTGGAGAAGGACATGAGGCTGTGAGGCTATAAAAATAGTCAAGGTATGAGGTGTTGAGGTTCCACATTAGGGAGAGGACGTCAAAGGAGAGAAGGGAATGTATACAGAAGATGTTTTGAAGGTAGACATAATAGGGCTTGACAACTGATTGAACATGGGAGTGTGAAAGCATGAAGGCGTGAAAATGTGACTTGGATAACAAGCCTAGGTAACTGGAAAAGTAGTAGTTCCCCACACCCTAAATTGGGAAATTTAGGAAGAAGGGAGGATTTGGGGGCGGGGGGAGGGGAAATGATAAGCTCTGTTTTGCACTTAGTGAATTTAAGATAGCTATGGGATGATTCAAGATGTTGAATAGGCAGTTTGAGGTGCAAGAACTCAGGTTTGGAAAGGCTAGGGTTGGATAAATAGATCTCAGGATCATCTTTATAGAGGTGATAATTCAATCCATTGGAGTTAATGATATCACCAAGTAAAATATTGTATAGAGAAAAGAGAAGAGTGCCTCAACAAAGCTTTGACAAGCACCCAGGGTTAGTAGATGAGCCTGTACCCAATAAAGGAGACTAAGAAGAAGACATCAGATAAGTAAATCCAAAGAGAACTGAAAAAGAGAAGAAAATATCAAAGAGAAGAGGGTGATTGAAAGTTTCAAAGGCTAAAGAGAGGTCAAGAAGGATGAGGATTGGAAAGAGGCTGTTAGATTTGCTAGTTCGGAAATGACCAATAATTTTGTAGAGAGTGTATTTAGCAGAAAGATGAGCCCTGAAGTTGGGTATCAGGGAGTTCTAAAGAGAGAAAGAAGAAAGCAAATGGACAAGCTGATTGTATATTAATGATTAAGTGGCTTAGGGGACCAAAGTTATCTTTTCTACTTATGCAGATGAGCAATTGTTCTGCAACTTATTGTCTTAGAGAATCACTTGGGAGTGCTGACAGGTTGTGACTTGCTGAAAGTCATACCCTTCGTATGTGTCAAAGATCAAACTTGGATACCCTTGACTTTCAAAGCTAATTGTAGGTAGCCACTAAAGCATATTGACCTCCCTTCCTCTCTGATTTTTCTCATAGATCTGAAAGGACCCTAGAGGTTATAAGTT
This sequence comes from Sarcophilus harrisii, assembly GCF_902635505.1. Taxonomy (NCBI): domain Eukaryota; kingdom Metazoa; phylum Chordata; class Mammalia; order Dasyuromorphia; family Dasyuridae; genus Sarcophilus; species Sarcophilus harrisii. The sequence continues at coordinate 348,448,225 of NC_045427.1, read as the reverse complement.
GGCGTAGAGGGCTGGAACTCTGAAAAGGTGTACTTGAATCTAAAGACAACAGAGTGCTTAAGGCTAAGTACCTTCTTAATGTGAGACAATGATTCTATAAACATATACTTAGATGACATGGTGATGTGATGCTCTCCTCATGATTGGAGTTTGCTGAATGTGTTGTGGTGAGGTAATCATAGGGAATGATGGAGGGCTGAGGGAGAGAGTCAGGAGCTCTCTCCTGTGCCCAGCAGGGAAGACTTCAGGCTCCAGACTCCAGAATCCAGAATTCATTTTTAATGAGCTATGTGGCAGTTTGTCTGCTTCCTTCACTTCTCCTCCTAAATACCAAAGACTTTGACTGATCCTGACCCTGATCCTGAGGCCCTCCAGAGAGCTAGCCTAGACATTATAGGTTGGAACTAGGAGTTGTTGCAGTCTCTCTCACATCTATAACTGGCTTCTCAAAGGCTGAATAAGTAGAGAAAAAGCTCTTTCAGGTTTCACCAAACTGAGAAGGCTTTGAATAGGGGTGGGGAATGGATGGTGTTCCTCTTGCCCAAGGGCTAGCCTACCTAAGTTTGTCATCAGGTTGACTGGGAGGTGATGGATTTTCTAATCTAAATAGTTTTCAAAGGCCACCTACCAGATATGGAAAGGGATGTATTATGCCTTATTGGAGAAATGATCACATCTATAAATTATGGATTATTGAAGTATTGAAAGGCTTGTGTACTACACTGGGGATAAGAGGATGTAAAATGCTAGTCTTTGCTTTTAAGGAATGTTCCTCATTGATTTGACATTTAGCCTACTTTCTCACTTTTCAATTCTTCATTATTCTGGTTCATGTCCTCTCATCAGAGACTGATAAGTATCAAAATGAATAGAGGACTGGGCCTTAAGTTTATAGCCAAACCTCAGACACTATGTGAACTTGGGCAAGTCACTTAACTGCTGTCTGCCTCAATTTTCTCAGCTGTATACAAATGACAATATCATTGCTTTCCAAGTATGTGAGAATCATGAAATAATATTTGTAAAGAATTTAGTACAGTGCCTGGTACATAGCAGGTACTTAATACATGCTTTGTTCCCTTCTTTCCTTCATCTGAACTGTGACAATAGTTTCCTAACCAATCTTCTCAAGTCCAGCCTCTTCTTCCTTGAATTCATCTTGAATTCATTCCCTTTGCCATATTAATAAATTTTCCAAACAAAGATCACATAACTCACCTGCTTAAAAAACTATCATTGACTCTTCATTGAGGATCATGAAATATAAACTCTTGATCCTAGCATTCAAGGTCCTACAAAATCTGATCTTTCTTACTTCTCTGCTTTGGTTCATATAATTTTTTAAATGAATATCATTCTCTCAGTTCTACCTACTGGCCTGGTTCTAAGACTACCTCCACCATGGTACCTTCTTTGATTTCCAGAACCAGGAGTTGGGGTTGGAGTTGAGGGAAAAGAAGATGTATAACTTGTTGGGAACACTTTGCAAAGAGAGGCAAAAAATACTACTGATGATGCTGTATACTTGAAACAAGGTGTTAACTCAGTGGAATTGATGAAATGATTGTTCTCTAGTTCACATATATACTTACTACTTAGCATGGTGATGTAATGGTTCTCTAGTTCACACATATTCAATATATTATAATGATGTAATTATAATAGGGTATTTAAACTGGGGACAAAATCAGACTCAGAGGGAGGCTGGCTGAAACTGTCAGACTGCTGGAGGAGACTGGGTTGGACTGAGACTGGGTCCAACTATGACAGACACAGACTGTATAAGAGACAATAAAGACTTTGGACTCTACTCTTGTCCATTCTTGTGATGTCTGTCCTACTGAGATCAAGGCCCTTCCAGAGTACCTCCAGAAAGCTAGCCTGAACATTACACTAGCTCATGAACAAGTTTCCAAAAAAGAGATTTAAGACTAATAGATGAAAATTAAATTGGAACAGATTTTAGTTTAACATAAAGAATGAATCAACAAGTATTTATTGAGAGGATTTTTGTATTCAATTCAACAAACTATTATGGGTGCCATCACAGTCAAACTGAAACCTGTTGAAGGTCTTAGCTTAAAAAGGCCAAGGCCTTCCATTTCATCGAGAGCCATCTGTAATTAATTTGATCTATATCTTGCCATTGGACCCAGATGGCTCTGGAGGGGAAAGCGAGGCAGGTGACCTTGCACAGCCCTTCCTTACTTAAATCTAATTTACTTGCACAGCATAGCACCACCTCCCTGATATAGTGGTTCTCTTTGAGAATGAAGGAAAAACAACAAGTTCTGTGAGTAAAGATGGCCTGGAATTGGTCATTTGGAAGACTGTTCCCTTCTTTCCTTTTTTATTCCTTCCTTCCCTCCCTTCCTTCCTGCTTCCTTTCTTTCCTTTTTCAGACCACATAGGGATGTGATGTGATGTGATGTGATGTGATGTGATGTGATGTGATGCGATATGAACCTTAACTACAGATGCTCTTAAAAGCATTGTTTTCTTTTTTTGCACCTCTGAACTCTTCCAGTATTTCTTGGAATTTCCTAGCTAGATTTATTTCTTAAGAATCAGGCTTTAAACCTAAACCAATCTGATTTTACTTGGCCATTAATAAAGCCTAGGCCAGGCCCCATTTGGTCATTGTTTGGGTCCTGATTGACTCAGAATGAATGTAGATAGCAATTATTTTTGCTTTGGCCAGAAACTCTGAGGGTCTTCTCCTCCCATATTCATTCATTCATTCATTTAGATTTCTTGGACTAGGTGAAAGAGGAGATTCTTTGTCTCAATTGCTACCTAGCCCTAATCACTGAATAAGTGCTGCCTCAGTCAAACTGAAACCTGCTGAAGACCTTAGCTTAAAAAGGCAAAGGAATTGTCTCCAGTCATACTGATCTATATCTTGCTATTGGACCCACATGGCTCTGGAGGGGAAAGTGAGGCAAGTGACTTTGCACAGCCCTCCCTCACTTAAATCCAATTGCATCACTAGCATCATCTCCATAATGTCATGGTCCTCTTTGAGAACAATGGACAAACAACAGTAACTGTGTGTTGTGCCCCACAGTAATAGGCACTATGACAGATAAATTGTCTAGAAATAATGGTAGAGATTCTTGCTTCCAGTTCTCAGTGGTAGGACTTCTCTAATGCCAATCAGATCTCTGCAAAGCATTTTTCCCCATCAAAATTTAGGTGAAAAGACAAGAGACCTGAATTGAATTATTCTATCCCAACATAGCTCATTCATTTACTTTTCCATTCAGGAGAACTAAAAAGGGATTATTAAATCCCATTCTGATTTTTGAGAATCATTAGTTATCTGTTGTTATCTAGAAAAACCAAAAGGACTTGGCTTCAGCATCATGTGGATTTGTGACTCATTTCCTAGCTTCATCCCAGTGCCAAATTGCAAAGGGGTTTTCCACTTAGAAAATCAAAGGAGAGAATAATAACTGATCTTCTCATTACTGGATCACACCCACAAAATGATTGCTGCCAAGAATAATATACTATAGTGGGCTGGAATTTCCTAGAGCTAATGATTATGCTACACTATTTTCAAGTTTATATAAAGAGCTCTATGTGTGTTAACTAGTTTGAACTTCACAGCAATCCCAGAATACAGGTACAATAGTTATTATTAAGACTTGCCTACAGTAATACATCCTGAAGAGGCATGATTAGAACTTGACCAAAAGTCCAACACACTATCCATGGGGCCATTGGGCCTCTATACATTTTCTTAGAATGAACTCCAGTTAAGATAGACTCTAACTATAATACAAGATTTTTATGCTTTTATATGATTTTATGCTTAAAATTCTCTTTACATCCCTTTAAAAAGAGGTCTGTATTCATCTATTTCACAGAGTAATTATTCAAACCAAGTCAGTGGACTGAAGGTGAAAGCCATCATTTCTTACGGCATAATAATATACTGCAAGTGTCTCATTTTCTTCCAATATCAAACTTGAACTAAGAGAGTCCTGTCTCTCAAACGATATTTGGAGTTGTTTTGGCAAATTCAAATGAGATGAAATGACCTCATGGCTCATATATGGTTGAGTTGTGGGAAGAACCTTATAAATGGGAGCAGAGTGTTCAGATAGCAGGACACTACATGGCTTTCTGTTGCAAGGATCTTCTAGATCATGTATGGGAAATTTTCTCTGTGGAAGAAGGAGCAGGCTTTCCTTCATACAGAATGATAAACTAAAGGGGTACTGGAGAAGGCTGCCTAAGAGAGTAAGGAAAGCACCAAGTCAAGCATTCCTGGTGATTATTGATTATCCTGCATAAATTACACGGCCAGCATAAGCTGGAGCCTCACATTCAGCAGCTAGAGACTAAGATCTCTGCTTTTAGGGATCTTGAAATGAAAAACCAAGGGGGCAACTAAGGTAGTCAGTGATTGAAGAGATAGAAGTGAAGGGAAGCAACCTGATTCTTCAACTAACAAAACATTTCATATCTCAGCTGCAGACATTTTCTCTGGCTACCTTCTATGTCTGAAATGTTCTCTCTCGATTCTACCTAATGGCCTTCCCTAGATTCCTTTAAGTTCTAAGTAAAATCCAACTAAAGTCCATCTTTATAGGAAGTCGTTCTCAACCCGTCTTAATTTCCTCTTATTAATTCACTCTTTGTGACTCCATTTCGGGTTTGATACTGTAGTGGTTTGCCATTTCCTTCTTCAGTCATTTTATAAAATGAGAAAATTGAGGCAGAATAAAATGACTTGCCTAGGGTCACATAGTAAGTCTCTGAGACCAGATTTGAACTCAGGTTTCCCTGACTCCAGGTCTAGCAGTTTATCCACATAGCTACCCTGTATTAATTATCTCTTTTTAATCCTAAATAGAGCTTCTCTGTGTGTGTGTATGTGCACACACACACACACACATATATATGTATATTTTGCATACTGTCTCTCATTAAATTGGAAGTTCCTTGAGGGCAAGGACTGTCTTGCTTCCTTTTGTATCTCGAGCATTGAGCACTATGACTGACACACAGTAGTTTCATAAATGTTTTTTGATGATTGATTGATCTTTCCTGATAACTTTGAGGACAGCGGAGTACCAGGGAGGTATCTGCCCTATTATCTTTTACCCAGAGATTCTGTTCCTGCTGATGTTGAATTGAATGAAACAGGAGAATGAAAGAAGACTTGGGTAAGAGACTGAGGACCTCTATTACAAGAAATCTCAGATTTATTCCGGGAGGAGAAAGGTGACTCCCTGCTTCCTCCAACTGGTAGCTATAGTGCCTAAGGGTGTGGACTAATGGAATCAATTCTGATAGGCTCTCAGCAGCTGATTCCATAGTCTGGGGATCTCTCTGAGGACCTTTTTTTTTTTTTTTTCTTTTACAATCAAGTAAATTTATTAGAATCTCCAGATGGAGAATGCTATTTGTCCCTTTTTAGATGACTGAGATTGGGAGTTAGTCCCACAGGGCCTCATAAAAATGAATTCTTTTTGCAGTCAGCTCCTGATGGGGATCTTCAAAGGAGGAGATAAAGTTCTAAAAAGAAATGGGAAATGGTTTTCAAGGATTTATTCCCCTCCTCCCCCACCCAACATACATACCTACCATACTCTATGCTTAGTCTGTCTCAGGGGCAATTACACCTTTTAGGTGGTTCCCTAACTGAACAGGCTTTTGGCTACAGGTCTCTACAACTACACAGTCATACTGGTATTGATTAGTCTTTTGTTTGTTTAGTTGTTCTTTTGTTTTGCTGAGGCAATTGGAGCTAAGTGAGTTGCCCAGGGTCACACAGCTAGGAAGGGTTAAGTGTCTGAGCTCAAATTTGAACTCAAGTCCTCCTGACTTCAGGGATGGTGCTCCATCCACTGCGCCACCTAGCTGCCCCTGACTGGTCAATTGTTGACCAATGAAAAGACGTTTGAGACAGTTGTAGCTTAGCCAAATAGAACTGGATTATATTTGGCTAATGACACTAAGTTCAGCCGGGAACTTTGGCTGTGGCTCCTGAAATATGAAGTTAACAAAAAAAAAAATTGATGCCCATGGCAGAGCTATTAAGAAAGACTAGAGAGAAAAATTCAGCACCCAAGTAACTAGAGACCTTTCCGCCCCATCCAAGCCTGATGTCCTCAAACTCTCTTTGGATCATTGCTGGGAGGCAACATAGGCCAGTTTACAGAGAAAGGGCTACTATGGGCTCAGTTTCATAGATTCTTTCAGTAACCTTGGTCATGTTATGGTGGTTAAGTCCAAATAAAAACCCAGAGAATTATCCAAATTATCCTATTGTAGTTAACACTATACAGATTCTGGGGACAAATTTATCATATGGTAGGTAAATCCTCTGTATATTGTAGGTGGAAGGAGAGAAGGGAAATAGTGTTGTATGACATCCTTTAAGCAAGAGGTTGACTTGCCCATTAGCTATGCCATGTCTAGAAATAATCTTGGTGAGGTGAATGTCTGGTGATCACTACTTTAATTTGGAAGTCTTCTCCCCAGGGACCTGGGAAAGGACACTATGCTTTTGATTAAGTAATACTGAGGATATGATGTTGGGGAAACACAATGGATGAGAGTTCATGAGTAATAGTACTAAAACCACTCCCCTTCAGATCCTCAAGGTTAAACCTAGAATCTTGTGGAGAAAGAGATGAGAGCTTGGAAGCCAATATGGAGTTATAAGAGTTAACTCTAGAGCATGTGTTCTAGTGAAATAATCCTCACTTGAAAGATCAAATTTTATTCAAAATATAACATATGACAATCCTTTCTTATTCTTACTCACTCTAGATACATTAAAGTGGTACAATTGAGGTATCACTGAGGAGATAGAGGATTGTGCCTGGAGACAAGAAAACCTGAATTCAAATCCAGTCTTAGATACTTACTGGCTATGAGATTCTAGGAAAGATATTTAACCTCTTTTACCTCAGTTTTCTCTACAGTAAAATGGGGATAACAATAGTATATTCAAAGGGTGTCGTGAGAGTCAAATGACATAATATTGTAAATCATTCAGTATGGTGTCTGGCAAAGTAGAAAATTAATAGTACAATTTAAAAGTTGTTTCAGAATTAATAATTAACAATCCAATTAATCATGAAATTCTTCACTTGACCCCTTCAACTCCACCCCAGCTCTTTTGGATTCTCCTAATAATATTATTGTTGTTGTTTGTCCTTTGTTCTGGGGAGAAGACCATTATATCGGGAAAGTTTTGCCATGACATGCAAGTGAATTGAATTAAGTGAGGCTGTGCAAGGTTACCTGCCTCATTTTCCCCTCCAGAGCCATCTGGGTCCAATGGCTAGATATAGATCAGGATGACTGGAGTTGGCCCTGGACAAAATGGGAGACCTTGGCCTTTTAAGCTAAGGTCTTTAACAGATCCCAGTTTGACTAAGGCTGCACCCTAGGTAGTAAATGAGACAAATAATTTCTTAGCTCCCTTATCTTAAGGTTGATTATACCCAGCCAAGCCCTCAGTTTTGGATTATTCCCACCATTTGGTGCCTTTGCTTCCTACACACATGCTGCTGAATGAAGGTGGAGAAAAATCATACAACTCTTCTGTGTTTACTACAAATTGATGATATATAACCTCACAAAATCTATCTTTTACATCTGATCATGTCCATCCTCTCCTTAATAAACTTTAGCAACTACCTCTTATTTCCAAGATCAAATTAAAAATCTTCTGCTTACCTTTTAAAGCCTAGCGCAACCTGATTCCTTCCAATCCTTTTAGTTTTTTACTCTTCACTCCCCTCTATGTACTTTTTGATCCAGCTACAGTGGTCCTCTTGATATTTCTTTCACACAACACTCTATCTCCCAACTCCATTCAATTTGTTCCTTCTTCACCTCCTCCTCATTGCTTCTTTCAATACTCAGCTCAAATTTCTCCTTCTGCAAGAGGGATTTCCTAATCCTTCACCCAGAATAATACTCCATTCCTTTTGAGTTTGCCTTCTAATCTACCCTATACATAATTCTAAGTACCGATATCCCACAATCTGATCTCAGAAATTTTGCATGGTATTGATTGTGCAAATTGAACAAGGAAACTAGTTACAGAGAAGGAATAAATATTACTCCTAAATATCTTTCTAACCCATATAAATTTAAATAGTTATAATAGCACTTTCCACAGCAGCAAAAAAAAAAAAAAAACAAAAAACAAACCAAAACAAAACAAACAAACAAACAAACAAACAAAAAACCAATGGAAATAAAGTCTGTGCCCACTGATTATCAAGTGACTGAATAAATTGTGATATGTGAACATTATTGAGTCAGAAGTAATTAATATAAAATATTCAGAAAATTTTGGGAAGATTTATATGAACTGATGCTCAAAGAAATAAGCAGAGCCAAAAAAACTCTCTCTCTCTCTCTCTCTCTCTCTCTCTCTCTATATATATATATATATATATATATATATATATATACACATATATGCATATATGTGTATGTATGACTATATAAGAAAAACACTAAATGACATAAGAATTTTGACTAATGTTGATTATCAAAGAAGAACAGATAGAGAGATGATGGACATAGATATAGAATGAGCCAAATATACACTGTCTGATGTGGCTTGTTTTGTCTAGCTATGTTTCTTGTTACAGAGGAGAACTCTATTAGAAGAGTATTTTAAAAATCAGTGATATCCAAAAGTAGCATAAATAAAACATTTTTTAAAAGCTATTTTTCTAAGAGGTGGCTCTGGTGTATGATTGAATCCTTGGCACTGTACATAACAGCAGAGGGTGAGCAATTCTGACATGGTTCATCTTTTCCTCATAATTTCTTGGGTGTGCCAATGGAGAATGAGTGGGAACAACTCGCAATAGATCTGCACAGCAAGGAAGCAGCTCTGATGACATGGAAAAACATAATGATAAAGGATGAATGTGATATTTGTTATGCAGCCAGGGTACCAATGGACAGTTTCATCTGCCATTATGGAAATTGGAGCTATTTGTTCTCATAGAATTAATTGTACAAATAAATAAAATTTATCTGCAATATTTGGCATGTGATCTTCAAAATTAGAATTCATGGGCTCACATTTTGGACATCTCACATACAAATATAGACAAACGGACATTTTAATGCAAATTTAATACACAGTAGTTAAATTAATGATTTTTCTTGGGTTGCTTTTAATTGAAAAAAAATCTCACAGCCTCAACATATAAATCAAACTTGCCTAGCACAGTTTCATGATAGAGAAGTCTGCACATTTACATCCCATGCATCTCAAATCAGATTGGCTGAAAATGAATGGTTTCAATACCTACCTAGAGATTACAAACTCATTGTTAGTTCCCTGTACCTACAATTTCTTCCATTTCCTTTTTGTTTTGAAATATATTGTAGTTTGGGTAGAGGATGAGAAAAACAGGGAAAAAACCAAACCCTAATATAAAATTCCTGGGTTTTTTTCTTGATTTTTTTTCTGTTCAGTGTGTTATCTTTAGCCATACTTGTTAATTCTTCCTTTTGCTCCTGTCTCTGCTCTAGGACCTAGTACATCCTTCCATCCCTCAATCAAGAAGCTTGTTGTGCAACCTAAAAACTCTCAGTTTTGTAGTTGATTTTCCAATTGCTGTCTGACCTCAGGCTAGCTAGAAAATCCCTTTCCCTTTCCCCACTTCCTAAGACCCCCTCCAGGTATTTCTATTCTACAATTTGTCACATCCCCCTCACAGCCTAAGTAAGCAAGCTGCCTTGACTATATTGATATCTGAGTTTCCCTGAAATGAAGCTTCAGAAGTCAAAGAGATGAGAGCAACTTCTTAAGAGACTGTAAGGAGCTCCTCACCACAATCCTAAAGACCATTTTGAAGGAAGCTCCCTGTTTACATTCTTGAATGTATGCTATTCCTTTTCCTTTCTGTTTTGGAGGTATTAATCTTGATTCTTGGGTCAGAGGAGTTGATGGACTGTTAGAGAGTGAAGGTGTCAATCCTGCCCTTCTCTCTGGGGCTTTCCCATAAACATACCAATGCTTTCAGCATTGCTTTACTGTCTAATTCTTCTGTGAAGTCTTTTTAGTTTCATTAATGAATCAATAAAATATAACCCCAGAAAAGGTTTCTGCTCCCTCCCAAGAGCCTATTAGGGAGAAGAGGGGAAGAGGTTGTGCTTTTAAGAAATAATGAGTGGGCTGAATAACCTGCTTCTCATCCTTGCAAAAACAAAGGAAAGCCATCCTGCTGAAATTGAGGACCATCTATGTGAATGCCACAGATGAGTCTATTAACTAATCCTTAGATCCATAGGGACTGGAAGATGAAGGGGAGAGGGAGGTAAAAGAGAAAGAGGGGGAAGAAAAGGAAGAGAAAAAGAGGAAGAGGAGGAGAATATGAAAGAAGAAAAGAAAGAATGATAGAGAAAGAGAGAAGGGAAGTGAGAGGAAGAAAAAAGAAAAAGGGAAGCGAAAAAGAGAAGAAAATGGAATGGAGGAGGTAGAGAAGGTGCCCTGTTCCACTGAGTTCAGTAACAGAGTGCTGAAGGACAAGACAGGTAACATTAACTCTGCTAATTGTTTACCTGCTTAGCTCATCTAGCCCAATCTTCCTTGATTAGCTTTTGATTTCATGCTGGATGACTAAAGTGCTTCTGGGCACCTCTGGGCAAATTTGTGGTCCATACTGAAAAGGAATTTTTATCACCTGTTTAATGCCCCATGGCTGACAGAAAACAGCACAGAGAGAGGAGAAGGGCCACTTTTGCTGGCATTTAAAGGGGCTATTAAGCACAGGATTCAGGAAAGGTCTTGTTTTCAGTTACATTCAAAGCTCTCAACCGAAAATGAAATGTAATCAAGAGGTAGATAAGAAAAGGCTGAGCTCTGAGCATCCCCCAGAAGTTAGCCCCCCAGAGGCACAAGAGGTCGCTGTGCATATCCCTTCCTTTAGTACTGCAAACAGAAACAAGGCAGTACATGGGGATGGATAAGATTCATTAATGAGTCTTCATTGTGTGATCATCCCTAGACCAGGGAATGCTAGCAAGGGGTAATTCAGGACCTCATTTCTGCATGATACAAGATGTGATATGTGGAAACCAGGTAATTTCATCATCCTAGAACATGAATAGAATTATAGAGCTTTAGGGCTGGAAAGGACCTCAAGGGTCTTACTCAAGGCTACTTACTTTATAGATGAGAAAACTGAGGTCCAAAATCACATAGTTAATAAAGTGACAAAGCTGACCTTCTCATCCAAGTACTCAGATTAGAATCCAGCCTCCTTTCCACTGTCCCATGCTACTTCCTATCTGCCCAGGCCTAGCTCCATCTTATCAGTTAGGCCTTTTCTGCCCTCTTCAGTTCACAGAAATGTGTCTTTCTCTAAAATCCCCAGGGTCTTGACCTCTTAAGTTTTCATGTGTGTGTGTGTCATGGTCCCCTTTAGCAATCTGAAATCTATGAATCTATTCTCAGAATATTTTAAAAGAAAAATTAAAATACATAGGATTACAAAGAAAGCAAAGTAAATTGAAATACAATTATCAAAACAATAAATTTAAACTCATTCATAGACCCCAAATTAAAAACTCCTGCCTTAGTTCATTGCCTGAATTAAATCCATCAGTAAAAACTTATTGATCATCTACTATATATCAGATACTGTTCTAGGAGCTGCAGATACAAAACCAAAAATCAAGCATTCCTTGCCCTCAAGGAATTTACATTCTAATTGTAAAAAACAATGCATATATATAAAAGTATACGTAAAAAAATATATATATATATAATACAATTATATACAGATATTTTTATAGAGATGGGGTTCATGAAAGGCCCCACAAGAGAGATGATACTAGATTGTTCTGTGTTGTTCCATTTCAGGATGACCCTCCCAAAACATGTTAGTGAAGCAATAATTCCTCTGTTCCCTGGAAGTGTCTGATGGTGAGAGGGATGTATATCTGTAGCCAAAATGCCAAATCAGAACTGATTACCCTCAAAGAAAACTATCCATATTATAGGATGTTCAAGCTGGAAGATCCTTTAGATATCCCTGAATCTCTATTTCCTCCCCAAACTCACCCCTCTTTCTAATTTCTTTTTCTCTCAAAAGTACCATTATTTTTTCAGTGACCCAGGTTCCCAACATTGGTTTAATCCCTGATTCCTTAATCTTTCTCACTAGCCTCTCCAACATTCAATCAATGACTCTATCATGTTATAACTTTCCTTGTACCTGTCATTTTGTTTTCATTGATGACATAACCATATTGGTATAGGCCCTTATTACTCCTTCTTTCCTTCCAGTCTCTCACTTCTCTAAGCCACCTTCTACACAGAAGCCAAAGTGATTTTTCTGAATAACAAGTCTGACCATGTCATTTCCTGGCTCAAATAGCATCTGTGGCCCTCTATTGCTGCTAAGACAAAATACAAACTCCTCTATTTGGCATTTAAAATCCTTCACAATCTGCCACAGGTTTACTTCACTTCACATACTCCATGTGTTCTAGCCAGAAAGGCTTACACACTTCTTCACATTCTCATCCCATTCTAGGAAAGTATTCCTTCTCCTATACCTTTTAGAATTCCTAGATTCCATCAAAACTTAATTCAGGGGGTAGAGCCAAGACACACTCATCTTTCTGAGTTCTCCTCTACCCTCAAACTATTTTTATGAAACTCAACCTTGGAATTAGTGCTGGACTGTCAAAACCTACAAATATTGGGAGTACAACACATTACTAACAGAAAATAATCTCAAAATTTGCCAGGAAAAGTCTGTTTTGCTCGTGCACAGGCATGGAAGGGGTTAGGCCAGATGCAGACTCAGGCAGATAAGCAATGAGAGCATTGAAAACAGCTCACACTAAGTAGACTGGAGGGGGGTGGAGTGTGGTCTTTGCCAGCAGAAAATCTGCGGGGAGAACTCTACCTCAGTGTTGGCTACTCTGCCCTGATAGCAAGCCAGTAGATCGGCAGAGAAGCTGTAAACACAGAGGATCAAGACTATAACCCCAAAAGATAGAGTCTCTGGGGACCTGGCCACACCTATCCAGCACTGGGAGGGATTCAGCATGATCTCACATGCAACCGTTAATCCCAGTGCAGCCACTGTTGTCTATAGAGGCAGCTTGGAAATACTCCACTACCCATAAGCAGATTGCAGCAGGTTTTTCTTGTTCTTGTTGTTGTTTTTGTTGTTGTTGTTAAAATGTGTAAAAAGGCAAAGTGGGCTCTAACTATAGATAGCTTCTATACTGAAAGAGAGCAGATTTCAAACCCTGACGAGACTAAAAACAGTTTGTCTCTTATATGAAAATCCAAAGGTAGATATCATCTAGTCCCCATCACACAAAGCTATCATAGAAGAAATTAAAGAGGCCCTTACAAGAGAGTTAGAAGAAAAATGGGGAAAGGAAAGGGAAGCTTTGCAAGAGGGACTGGATAAGGCATATAACTCATTAAAAGATAGAGTGGAAAAAGAAAACAACTCCCTGAAAAACAGAATTTGTGGATTGGAAAAAGAAAATAACTCCTTAAAAAATAAAATTGGTAAAATGGGAAAAAAAATTCTATAGAACAAAATAACTCATTTAAAAACTCAATTGAACAATTACAAAAGACATTTTTAAAATGATGAAAATAATTCATTAAAAATCAGAATTGAACAAATAGAAATGAATGACTTGAGGAGACACCAAGAATCAATCAAGCAAAAGCAAATAAATGAAAAAAAAAAGTTAAACATCTATGTAGAAAAACAACAGAACTGGAAAACAGATCTAAGGATTATTGGACTCCTTGAAAATCATGATTGAAAAAAAAAGAGTCTAGACACTATTTTTCAGGAAATCATCAAAGATGTTATAGAAACAGAAGGTAAAATAGACATTGAAAGAATTCATCAATCACTTACTGAAAGAGATCCCAAAATCAAAACTCCGAGAAATATTGTTGTTAAATTCCAGAACTATCAGATGAAGGAAAAAATACTACAAGCAATCAGGAAAAAAAAAAAGCAATTCAAATACCGAGGAGCCACAATAAGGATTACTCAGGATCTAGCAGTGTCCACGTTAAAGAATTGAAGGGCCTGGAATCTGATATTCTGAAAGGCTAAAGAATTTGTTATGCAGCCAAGAATAACTTACCCAGCCAAAATAAGCATTTTCTTCCAGGGAATAAGATGGACATTCAATGAAATAAGTGAATTTCATTTATTTCTGATGAAAAAATAGCTAAATAAAAAGTTTGATTTCCAAATATAGGACTGAAGAGAAGCATAAAAACATAAAAAGAACTCTTGAGAACTATATTTCTGTTATGGGTATACATAAAGAGTACAAGTATAATTTGGTTTTACTGTTATAATATAAAAAAGATCTAGAGGTAAAAAGGAAATTGTACCAGAAAAAGGGAAAAGTGGAGGTACTACATCTCACAAAGAGACAAAGGAAAACTATTATATCTGAATTAAAGAAGAGAGGGGGATAACAATAGTGTGAATCTTACTCCCATCAGAATTGGCTCAAAGAAAAAAAATATTAGACATTCGATTTGCAGAGAAACTTCTCCCACCTCATTGAAAAGTGGGAGGGGAAAAGCAAAAAAAGGGAACGAGTAAGCCAAATAGAAGGGAATACAGAAAATGTAAGGGAAAGATTTAAGAAAAGAAGAGGGACTCTCAGGGGGGGAGGGATTCTAAAGAGGGAGGGCTGCATGAGGCAAGTGGTGCTCATAAGTTTAATACTGGGGAGGGGGGTAAGGGGGAAAGGAAAGAGAAAAACATAATTTGGGGTTAACAAGATGGCAGGAAATACAGAATTAGCCACAATATTTCTTGGAGTTTTGATTTTGGGGTCTCTTTCAGCAGGTGATTGATGAATTCTTTCAATTTCCATTTTACCCTCTGTTTCTATAACATCTGGGCAGTTCTTTTTGATGATTTCCTGAAAAACAGTGTCTAGGCTCTTTTTTTCATCATAATTTTCAGGAAGTCCAATCATTCTCGGATTATCTCTCCTAGAACTGTTTTCCAGGTCTGTTGTTTTCCCAACTAGGTATTTAACATTTTTTTCCATTGCTTAATCTTTTTTTGGTTTTGCTTGACTGATTTTTGGTGTCTCTTCAAGTCATTAATTTCCATTTATTCAATTTGATTTTTAATGAATTTTCTTCATTTATTTTTAAAATCTTTTTGTAATTGTGCAATTGAGTTTTTAAGTGAGTTATTTTGTTCTATGGAATTTTTTTCCATTTCACCAATTCTATTTTTTAGAGAGCTATTTTTCTTTTCTAGTTCACTAATTCTGTTTTTCAAGGATTTGATTTCTTTATCCACTCAAACTTTAAATGAATGGGATGACTTATCCAGACCCTTCCCTTTCCTTTCCCCATTTTTCTTGTAGCTCTCTCGTAAGAGCCTTTTTAATTTCTTCTATGAGAGTCTCATATGGTGGGGATCAGATCATATCCCCCTTTGGGGATTCATCTGCAGACACTCTGTTTTAGTTTCCTCAGGGTTTGAAGTCTGCTTTTTATCCATACAGGAGCTATCTATAGTTAGAGTTTGCTTTAATTTTTTGCTCATTTTGACAAAAAAGAATCAAAGAAAACAAACAAACAAAAAAAGCAAATGCACTCTACTTTTTGGGCAGTATCATATTACCAAGCTTCCTCTACAGACTACTAGAAGTAGCAATGAACTGGAAGTGGAACAGCAATGGCTGCACTGCCTACACAGCGGCCACTCTCTGAGACTCTGAGAATGTGTTGAATCACTCTAGGTGTTGGGTGGGTGTGGTCAGGTCCCAAGAGACCCCAGTCTTTCGGGATTGAGTTCTTTACCCACTGTGTTTATAGCTTCTCTGCTGATCTACTGGCTTGCTGCCAGGACAAAGAAGTTTACACTGGGTAAAGTTCTCCTTGCAAATTTTTCAATGGCTGTAACTTCACCTCGCCCCTCTCCAGTCTGCTCGGTGTAAGCTGCCTTCCCTACTCTCACTGCCTGCCTTCAGCCTGAGCCTGATCTAACTGTCCCCACCTGTGACCAAAAGACAGACCTTTCCTGGTGAATTTTGAAGACATCTTCTGTTGGTAATGTATTCATGGGTTTTTTTTTTTGGTCAAGCACTCAATTCCAAGGCTGTATCATGAAAAAAAGCATTCTGAGGGTAAGAAAGAGCTTAGATAGATGCATGTGTCCTCTCTGTCATCTTAGCCAGAAGTCTTGATAAATGCAAATTAAGCCAACTCTGAGATACCGCAAAACATCTTTCAGATTGACAGGTAAAGATAATGACTAATGTTGGAGGGGATGTGAGAAAACTGAGACACTGAGAGTTTACCCTATTCATATTTATGTTTAGAACTACTAATTCTGTATTTCCTGCCATCTTATTAATCTCAAATTATACTTTTCTCTTTCCTTTTCCCCTTTCCTTCCTCCTCAGTATTTTACTTATGAGCACCACTTGCCTTAAGCAGACCTAGCCTTTTAGAGTCCTTCCCTGTTTCTTATACCTTTCTCCTACTATATCTGTTTTCCCTTCTATTTAGTCCTACCCCTTCCCTTTTTACCTTTCCCCTCTTACTTTTCTATAAGATGAGATAAGTTTTTCTGTAAAACCAAATATGTCTAATATTTTCTCTTTCAGACAAATCTGATGAGAGTAAAATTCAAACAATGTTTATCCCCCTCCTTACCCCCCCCGCCCCCAAGTATAATAGGTTTTCTTTGCCTCTTTCTGAGATGTAATTGCCCTCATTTTACTTTCACTTTCCCCTTTTTCCAGTACTAGTTTCCACCTCTAGTTTCTTTTTTATTTTATGATAATAAAATCAGATTATACATGCACTCACTATGTATACTCATAACAGAAATACAATTCTTGAGAGTTATTTTTATCTTTTTATGTTTCTCTTGAGTTCTATATTTAGAGGTCAAATTTTTTGTTTAGCTCTGGTCTTTTCATCAGAAATGAATAAAATTCAACTGTTTCATTGAATGTCCATCTTCTTTCCTGAAAGAAAATGCTCAGTTTATCCTGGTAATTTATTCTTGGCTGCATTCCAAGTTCCTTTGCCTTTTGGAATATCAGATTCCAGGCCCTTTGATCCTTTAAGGTGGAAGCTGCTAGATCCTGGGTAATCCTTATTGTTGCTCCTTGGTATTTGAATTGTTTGTTTGTTTGTTTCTGGTTGCTTGTAATATTTTTTCCTTGGTCCAATAGTTCTTGAATTCAGCCATGATATTCCTTGGAGTTTTAATTTTGGGGTCTCTTTCAGTAGGAGTTCAGTGAATTCTTTCAATGGGTATTTTACCTTCTGATTCTATGACATCCAGACAGTTTTCTTTGATGATTTCCTGGAAAATAGTGTCTAGGTTCTTTTTTTCATCATGCTTTTCAGGGAGTTCAATAATTCAAAAACCCAAACTGGATTTTGGTCTTGGAACTGGGACTGTGTTCTATAGGAACTGAGCTAAACTGTGAAAAATATTGCCTTCTTCTTGCCAGAGACTGAGGTAATATAGGAGGAGGAATTAAGCCCTACATACTAGGGAAGTATATCTGCATACTAGTTGTTATACCATTAAATTTAATTTAATTTTGTGAAAGCTAATCTTTTATAGTTAAATGGAACTAGGATGTAGGGGATTCACCCTCCACATTTAGGGAACATCATGCATGGGTGCTGTAGTCAATGACATCCTGAAACTCTGTTAAAGGATATTAGAAGACAAAACCAAGAACTATATGAACATAATTATAAAACACTTCTCACACAAATAAAGGCAGATCTAAACTATTGGAAAGACATCAATTGCTCATGGGGAGGCCAAGCTAATACAATAAAAATGACAATTCTACATAAATTGGTCTGCTTATTCAGGGCCATATCAAATTGTCAAAAAAAATTATTTTATAAAGCTAGAAAAAAACAATAACAAAATTCATCTGGAACAACAAAAAAGGCCAGAATATCAAGGGAATTAATGAAAAAAAAATTCAAAGGATAGTGGTCTAGTAGTACCAGACCTAAAACTCTTTTATAAAGCAACAGTCATCAAAACCATTTGGTACTGGCTAAGAAATAAAGTAGTGGATCAGTGGAATAGGTTAGATACATATGACACAATAATCAGTAATCTACTTTTTTGATAAACCCATAGATTCTAGTTTCTAGGATAAGAACTCACAAAAGTTCTTATCCTAAAGTTCTTATCCTTTACACCCAAAAGTGGGTGTAAAGAGCAAGGAGTAATTTACCTATCAAATCTTTAGATAAGGGCAGAATTTATGACCAAAAAAGAATCAGAGAACACTATGAAGTGAAAAATGGACAATTTGATTGCATTAAATTAAAAGGGTTTTGCACAAACAAAACCAATACAAACAAGATTGAAAGACAAGTACAAATCTGGGGAAATATTTTACAGCCTGTGTTTCTGATAAACATCTCATCTCTAAAATACATAAAGAACAGTGTGAAATTTATAAGAATACTTGTCATTCTCCAGTTGACAAATTTTCAAAGGATATGAACAAATTTCAGCTGATGAAGTTGAAGCCATCTATAGTCATATGAAAGAAATGCTATAAATCACTATTTATTAAAGAAAAGCAAATTAAAACAACTCTGACCTACCACCTCATATCTCTCAGATTGGCTAAAAGACAGGAAAAGATAATAATTGATGTTGGAGGTGATGTGGGAAAACCAGGATACTTGTACATTGTTCGTGGAGTGATCTGTGAACTGATCCAATCATTTTGCAGAGCAATTTGAAGCTATGCCCAAAGATCTATATAACTGTGCATACTTTTTGACACAGCAATGCCACTAGTGGGTCTTTATCACAAGGAAATAATAAAAAAAGGGAAAAGAATCCACATGTGCAAAAATGTTTATATCAAGTCTTTTTGTGGTGGCCAAGAATTGAAAAATGAGTAGATGCTCATCAATTGGGGAATAGCTGAATAAGTTGTGGTATATAAAAGTAATGAAATATTATTGTTTGTAAAAAAAAAAAAAAAAAAAAAAAAAAAAAAAAAAAACTATGCACAAACTGATTTTAGGAAGGCCTGGAAAGATTTACATGAACTGATGCTGAGCAAAACAAGCAGAACCAGGAGTACATTGTATACAGAAACAGTAAGATTGTGCAGTGAACAACTATGATGGACCTGGTTCTCAGTGATTCAGTGATCCAAGACAATCCCAATAATATTTGGACAGAAAATGCTACCTGCATACAGAAAGAGCACTATGGAGATTGAGTGTAAATCAACAAATATTATGTTCATTTCTTTTTTCTTTTTTCTCTCTCATGGATTTTCCTTTTTGTTCTGATTCTTTTCTTACAACATGATTCACCAAAAATGTGTATTTAAAAAATTAATATATATATATGTATGTATAACCATAAAAAAGAAAACAATAAAAAAGAAAAAACCAACCCAAAAATGGGTACTAGCCCTGGGTGAGGGGTGAAATGTAACATACTTGAACTTTAGACAATGGGAGCCAAGATGATGAATGTTACATTTTTCCCCCAATAGAAAGTAGGTTCCTTGAGGACAGAGTTTAGTTCTTATCTCTGTTTCCCCATCCTCTGGAACAGTGACTGGCATTTAATTAGGCAGGGATCCTTTTCAATTTCATTTCTGAAATCATTAGACCAATGGTAGGCATTGGAGGTAGATCAAAGAGCCAAATCATGCATGTTAAAAGAAAGGCAAAGACTTCTGGATATTTCCACAGTATTAGGATTTCTGAGATGGAAATTAGTCTCTTTCAGAAAATTATCCCTGGCACTTTGGATTCTGGTAGACAGAGTGCTTACTAGAATTATGAACAAAGAATTTTCCAAAACATCAATCATCTTCTCATTCTCACATTTTAATGTCTATTACATATTGGCTCTATTGCCAATAAGGCCTGGAAATTCTTTCATCTCCAAAATCTAAAAATGTCTGGTTTTGATTTTCAGCATAGTCTTTGGGTTTGGGTTTTCTTTCCAATTCAATATCACCTTTCTGTTTCCTTCAATTTTATCTTGGGACTTATACATGGGGTAATGGAGTTTATTGAACATAATCAACCATTCAACTAAGAGAACTTGATGCATTTCAAGAAATAAAAAAATTATTCTGATGCTACAATTAATTGTTGCATGGATATTGCCTTAAGTGATGGCAGACAGTACCATCTGGAGAAATAGCACTGGGGAAAAAAAAGGAAAAATTGCATGTTACTGAAGAATGAATAATTTAATGATGACCTCTGGCAACTGTAAATAATGAATATCCTAGAATTATTATTCATTGTTTCATTAGATATCCTGCTTATTCCAGAAAAACAAAAACTCCAAAGATTAAGATATATATTTGTTGTCAGAGTTCAGTAGCAGACCTGTTACTCTACTAAGCCAGTGGAGGAATCATAGAGATTATGAAGAACTGGAATTAATTTGACTGCTCAGTATAGATATCCCAGGAGCTCAAATCAAATAAGTCTGGTTCCCCAAAGACCAAAGTAATCCGAGTCAATTAGCTCAATAAATCAAGAAGTTCCTATTGTTAAGAAGGCCAAAGTTAAAAATTAAATCCCTAAATAGTCAGAATCCTTTTCACAAAAAAAACAAAACAAAACAAAACAAAAACTGTGCTAACCACCTCCTGAGTTCTAAGTCTCACACTTCACCTTGATCCTCAACCTCAGACCTCATTCCTCCAACATACCGAGCCCTGATCCAGCTCCATTGATGGCACAACAACACAAAGTTTGTTGGATCTTTTACTTCAGTATTTGTACTTTGATTTTCAGTTACAGAGGTGGGAATTGGAGGTCTGGGAGTGGGATCCATGCCAAGTTTTGCAGCAAGTTCATCAATGCCCAACAATTAAGGAGTAGCTAGTTGAGACAAGGACCCATCTATCAATGATCTTAAATTTGAACCTGAAAATGGGGGTAATGCTATATAGAAACTGCATTAAGTCTTTAATAGTATAGGGGTGATATTTAGGTATTGGAGAGAAATGTTTGTATTTCTGGTCTTGCTATATATTCAATATAAATTATTTTCTTTGTTTAAGTTGTGTTTGACTTTTTATGATCCCATTTAAGCAAAAATACTGGTATGTTTTTCCATTTCCTTTTAGCTCATTGTGCAGATGAAGAAACTGAGGCAAACAGGATTAAGTGACTTGCCATGGGTCACATAGCTAGTAAGGTCTGAGTTTGGCTTTGAACTCAGTTCTCTCTAACTCCAGGTCTGGTGCCCTATCATCTGCATTACCTAGCTGCTCCTCAATGTGATTGATGTGAATTGATTAAATAAAACTGAGGTTCTTATTATTGGTGACTATGGTGGGGAGATATACTAGAATGAAGAATTGAGCCTATATCATTAAATAAAGATATCCCAAACTCCTTTTGGGATGTTCCTAGAATTTTGAGGGGGAGATGTAGCCTAGTTTGATCTAGAATGAGACCAGAGTTACTGCCAGAGTTGAAAGGAGAAATTAGTAATGAATTTAAAAACATATATAGCAAAGTAGGAAAAATTGAATATATGATGAAGACTCTCTCCAAAGAATAATGGATTTGGAATGTAAAATGCTAAAATATAGGAAAATATATTAACTCTGGTCAACCCAAAATAATTAATCTTCAATACAAGATGTATAAAAATAATAGGTTATATGAGGATATTGAGATATTGAAAATGTCTTTGAGGCTATTTAGTCAAACATTTCATTTTATAGATATGAAAACTTGGGCCCAGACAACAGAGGCAAGATTTGAATTCAGGTTTTTTCTTCTTATGCCAGTATTCTTCCCACTCTATTAGGGTGAGTAGAACATGACCAAAAAAAAAATCTGAATGCCATAATACAGGGGGATAATTGGTCTCTATGGGGTCACAAAGTCTTAAGGATAGATGAGATTTTAAGGTAATTATTAAATTTTGGTAATTATTTAATTATATTCTATTATAAACAATATATTTATATTGTTTACAATATATAACATAATAATATTAATATAATGACATTATTTAGTTATTAATAATATAATTAATTAATTAAAATAAATAAGGTGATTATTAAAATTTAGCTATATTTATTCCCTTATGAAATATAAACAAGTTTCTCCTTGATTGATTTAGAAGAGCCAAGGTTCATCAGCTCTCAATGAAACCAAGATAGAAAAATTTTGTGAAAGGTAAACCCTGTACACAGGCCAAAGGACAGCCAGAAGGTAGCAAGTGATTTTTTTACTCCTCTCTGTAATGTTCTGGTTAGATTTCTGGAGGTCTTTGGACCAGCCTTTCTTTCAGCAGAGTAATCACTATGAAAATAACCAGAGATAAAGTCCAAGTCTTTATTGTCTCCTTCACAGTCTGTTTCCTTCACTTGGGGCCTGGCTAGCTTTCTGGAGGCCCTTCAGACAGAACTTGGTTTCAGTGGAGAAATGAAGGAGAGCCACCAGGAGCCTGATCAAAGATGGAATGTCTCTTGTCCAGTCCTTGTTGGCTCTTATATACTCTATAATAATTATACCATCTTGTCAATCTTGTAGAACTATATTAAATACTAAGTACATGTAAACTGGAGAATCATTATCTTAATTCCACTGAGTTAATACCTCAATCATACTGAACTAGAGAACCCACATGCTAAACTAGATTACCATTGTCTTATCAATTCTACTGAGTTGTACCTTGTAAGAATCCTTGTTTAAGGTATAGAATTTAAGGTATAGAATTCTGGCCCATTACACCTCTCCCTCGCAATCATAGAGCTTTAAAGCAGAGCTACTCAGTCTGTTCAAGAGAGTATGAAGCATAATTGAGGAAGCAGAAACACTCTCAATTCAGATATAAGAAGAGTCAGTCATCCAAGGACAGAATTGGCTTCAAAGACTATAATCCATGGCAGAGGAAAAGAGCAAGTCAAGCCAGTCAGGATTTATTAAGTTCCTACTATGCATCAAAGACTGTGCTAAGCAGTCTTTGGGAATACAACAAAGGCAAAAATCATTCCTGTTCTTAAAAATTTCACATCATATGACCTATTATTTCTACACATCTTAGGTCAGTTGCTTTGGGTTGTCAGAATGAATGTATACCTTTAATGTTCTAGGGGGATTTTTTGCTTTTCTTCTGCCAAATTTTCCTATACTTTGGCATTTTATGTTGTATACTATATAGAAATAAGATATGGACAGGATAAATTAAAGATAATCTCATAGGGAACATCTCAGCATTAACGAAGATTGAAGGGCAGCTAGGTGGTACAGTGGATAAAGCACCAGCATCAGTATCAGACTTGGGAGAATCTATGTTCAAATGTAACCTCAGACACTTACATGACTCTGGATAAGTCACTTAACCCCAATTGCTTCACCAAAAAAAGGAATGAAAGAAAAAAAGAGGATATTAAGGAGGGACTCTTGTAGAAGGTGGAATTTTGGCTAAGTCTTGACAGAAATCAAGGAAGTCAGGAGGTAGATATGAGGAGGGAGAGAATTACCAGCATGGAGGAATAGTCAGTAAAAAAGCATGTAGCTGGGATATAGAGTATCTTATGTAATGAAAAGCAAGGAATCCAATGTCACTGGATCATAGAATAATTTGTAAAGAGGAGTGAGTAAGGTATAAGAAAACTGGAAAGTTAGGAAGCATTATGTCATAAAGAGCTATAGAAACCAAGTGGGATTTTACACTTGATCCTGGGAGAAAATAGGGATTCATTGGGGTTTATTGAATAAGGAGCGTGACATGGTCAGATCTAAACTTTAGAAAAATCATTTTGAGTGAAGGATGGACTGGAGCAGGGAAAAACTTGAGGCAGGAAGACCAACCAGGAAGATTTCTGCATAAGTCCAGACTTGAGACACCAGAGTAGTAGTGACAGAATCAAAGAGAAGCAGAATGTATATATCAGAGAGATTACAAAGGTACAAGTGAGAACTAATTTGGAGAGAGAGGGTGGGAGTAAGTCATTGAGGATGACAATTAGGTTGTGAATTTAGGAGGCTAATAGTATCCTTGACAATAAAAGGAAAGGTAGGAAGAGAGGAAAATTGGATGGAAAATGTAATGGTTTCAATCTAGGATGCACTGAGTTTAAGATTTCTATGAGACATCCAATTCAAGATATTCAATAGTCATACTGGAATTCAGGAGAAATATTAAGGCTGGATAAATAGATGAGAGAATTATTTGTATCGACATGGTAATTGAACCCATGTGAGCTGATGAAATAATCAAGCAAATAGTACAAACAGAGAAAAGAAGAATACCCAGGACAGAGTACTACAGGACACTCACTCATAGTTAGCAAATGAACTTAGATGAAGATCCACAAAAGGAAATAAAGAATGTTGAGTGAAACAAGCAGGGTCAAGAGATCATTATATATTTAAACAACAATACTATATGATGACCAATTCTGATGGACCTGGTCATCCTCAGCAATGTGATCAACCAAATCATTTCCAATGGAGCAGTAATGAGAACCAGCTACACCCAGCAAAAGAATTCTGGGAGATGACTAAGAACCATTACATTGAATTCACAATCCCCATATTTTTGCCCACCTGTATTTTTGATTTCCTTCACAGGCTAATTGTACAATATTTCAGAGTCTGATTCTTTTTGTACAGCAAAATAACGGTTTGGTCATGTATACTTATTGTGTATCTAATTTATATTTTAATATATTTAACATCTACTGGTCATCTTGCCATCTGGGGGAGGGGGTGGGGGAAAGAGGGGAAAAATTGGAACAAGAGGTTTGGCAATTGTCAATGCTGTAAAGTTACCCATACATATAACCTGTAAATAAAAGACTATTAAATAAAAAAAATTAAAAAAAAAAGGAAATAAAGAAGGAGCAGTCAGACATGGAGAGGGAGAAGCGGGAGAGGGTACTGTCACAAAGACCTAGAGAGAAGAGAATATCAGAAAAGAGAATGATTGGCAGTTTCAAAAGCTGCCAAAAGGTTAAGAGGGTTAAAGATTAAAGGCTACTAGATTTCACAAATGAGAGATCATTGGTAACTTTGAAGAGAGTATTTTTAGATGAATAATGAAGCTGGAAACCAAACTACAGAGAATTAAGAGAGAGGAAAGCCAGGTGGAGGTGCTCATTGTTAATGGCCTTCCCAAGGAGTTTAACTAGGAAAGAGAGAGGAGACATAGAATTTTAGCTAATGAAGATGGATCAAGGGGTGGTTTTTGGACAATGGGGGAGATATGAACATGTTTGTTGTCATTAGGAAAGGAGTCAATAGACAGGGAAAGATTAATAATTAGTGAGACAGTAGGGATGATAGATGAGGCATCTCCTAGAGAGGATAGGTTGGAATGTAGAGTATATTGCCTTGGCAATTCCTCATGTGAAAGAGTAATGAAGGAGGAGATAGTGTCAGAAGACATGGTATAAGATATGAAGTGAAGATTTTTCAGTGAAATATAAGACATGATTCTCAGATGACAGAGTGAGGGTAGGGGGACTCATGAGCTTTTTGAGGAGAGATAAAAAGGAGTGGAAAAAATAGTTGTGGTGAATGGAATAGTGAATTAATTAGGGGGATCTAAAAGGATGCTTTATCAGAATGAGGACACAGTTGAGATTATATAACATAAAGTTTATAGTCAAAGCAATCTGCTGATTCATGATTTTCTCCAGCTTTGTTAAAGTTCCTTAGTATGAGGGCAGGAGTTGTTGAGGAGAGAAAGATTGTGACTATATTATACACTAGAATGCAAACCAACAAATTATCTTAGAATCTAGAAGTAATATCTTCCCTCAGCTGGGTCCTTGTAGACCCTGATCTATGAGCTCAAATTGAAGTAACAGTGGAGGAATGTTACAAAGGAAATAACAAAGAAAATTAGCCATTCTGCTAAAGAACTAGAAAACAAAGATGTGTTTCTTTTACCCTTCCTCTTTCTCTTTCAGTGTAGAAATCAATTTGCATTTTGTTCATGTGGAGGTTTTATGTGGTATTGACAGAAACACAAATATAGCACATCTTCAGATCAAAATTCTGCTGTTGTCCATAGTTGATAGAAGCAATATTCATAGTTCCTTGTTGGTGAGCTTCTTTGCTCAAGTTATGGCTAATTTGCTATTCACCCTATCTGTGTTTAACTATTTGTGGGCTTAAACAGGGGCCTTCTCTAAAAGGCCTAATTCATTTGGCCTTTTTTTTAGCTTTAAGAAAATCATATCTAGAAGGGCAAAACCAAGATGGTAGAGAGTAGACAGGCCTTTGAGAGTTTCCTGGCTTTCCTCAGATCAACACCAGGTCAAACCTACAAACAGGTTTTGGAGTGAGAGAACCCACAAATATTTGGAGTGTAACACAATTCCAGTAGAAGATATTCTGGAAGAACTTCAGGAAAGGTTCATCTTAATTGGGTAGAAAGAATGTCCATGTGCACAAGGAATTAAAAACCACAACTACAGAAGGCAAATAGTGAGCCCCGAACTTATATAACAAGCAGGACTTGGCCATGCCCAACTGTCATGGGAAGGAAACTGTCAGCAGTGGCCCCAAGGTAATGTGAAGATTCTGTCACCAATAGAGGAAAGTTGGAACAATCTCCACTTAGTGCCAATAGCAGATTTCACCCTTTAAAAATGAGCAAAAAAGCAAAAAGGGCTCTGACCATAGATAGATTTTATGGAGACAGGGGAGAACAAACCTCAAATCTTGAGTATACGAAAGCCAAAAAGTGTCCAGATGAAGCCTCAAAAGATGATATAAGTTGGTCTTCATCTCAAAAGGCTCTCTTGGAAGAATTCAAAAAGGATCCTAAAAGAGAGTTAGAAGAAAAATGGGGAAAGCAAATGAGAGCTCTGGAAAATGAAGCATAGAAATTTTCTGAAGAAAATCACTTCTTAAAAAAATAGTATTGGTGAAATGGGAAAAGAAAGCAACTCCTTGAAAAACAACTCATTTAAAAATTCTTCTTTTTTTATTTGATTTTTTTTTTATTTTATTTGATAGCCTTTTATTTACAGGATATATGCATGGGTAACTTTACAGCATTAACAACTGCCAAACCTCTTGTTCCAATTTTTTACCTCTTACCCCCCCACCCCCTCACCCAGATGGCAGGATGACCAGTAGATGTTAAGTACATTAGCATATAAATTAGATACACAATAAGTATACATGACCAAAACGTAATTTTGCTGTACAAAAAGAATCAGACTCTGGAATATTGTACAATTAGCTTGTGAAGGAAATCAAAAATGCATGTGTGCATAAATATAGGGATTGGGAATTCAATGTAATGGTTTTTAGTCATCTCCCAGAGTTCTTTCTCTGGGCGTAGCTGGTTCAGTTCATTACTGTTCCATTGGAAATGATTTGGTTGATCTCGTTGCTGAGGATGGCCTGGTCCATCAGAGCTGGTCATCATATAGTATTATTGTTGAAGTATATAATGATCTCCTGGTCCTGCTCATTTCACTCAGCATCAGTTCGTGTAAGTCTCTCCAGGCCTTTCTGAAATCATCCTGTTGGTCATTTCTTACAGAACAGTAATATTCCATAATATTCATATACCACAATTTATTCAGCCATTCTCCAACTGATGGACATCCATTCAGTTTCCAGTTTTTAGCCACTACAAAAAGGGCTGCCACAAACATTCGTGCACATACAGGTCCCTTTCCCTTCTTTATAATCTCTTTGGGATATAATCCCAGTAGTAACACTGCTGGATCAAAGGGTATGCACAGTTTTGATAACTTTTTGAGCATAGTTCCAAACTACTCTCCAAAATGGTTGGATTCGTTCACAACCACCAACAATGCATCACTCATTTAAAAATTCAATTGGCCAAATGTAAAAGGAAATAAAAAAGCTAACTAAAGAAAATAATTCACTAAAAATTAGAACTGAACAAATGAAAGTGAGACTCGATGAGACAAAAAAAATCAATCAAACAAAACTAAAAAAAAAGGAAAGAAAAATAGAAGAAAATGTAAAATATTTCATTAAAAAAAAAACTGATCCAGAAAATAGATCCAAGAGAGATAATCTAAGAATTATTGGACTAGTGAAAACTATGATGAAAAAAAAGAGTCTAGACAACATCTTTTAAGAAATCATAAAGGAAAACTGCCCTGAGTCCTAGATCTATAGGGTAAAATAGCCATTGAAAGAATTCAATGATCACTTCCTGATAGAGTCCCCAAAATGAAAACTCCAAAGAATATCATAGCTAAATTTCAGAATTATCAGATCAAGGAGAAAATACTGCAAGTAACCAGGAAGACACATCAATGAACCACAATCAAGATTACTCAAGACCTAGAAGCTTCCATTTTAAAAGATCAAAGGGCCTGAAATATGATCTGGAAGCCAAAGGAGTTTGAATTGCAGCCAAGAATCAACTATCCAGAAAAATTAATCATTATCTTTCAGGGGGAAAAGATGGATATTCAATGAAATAGGAGACTTTCTTTTATTTTTGACAAAAAAAAAGCTGAACAGAAAATTTGATCTTCAGATACAGAACTCAAAGAAGCATAAAAAAATTAAAAAGGAAGGAAAAAACTCATGTTTTTAAAAGTTAAAATGTTTATGTCCTTATATGGGAAAGATGATATGTTTAATTCTTGAGAACTGTATCTTTGTTAGGGGTATACGTAGAGTGTGTAGGTATAATTTGACTTTATTGTGATGACATAAAAAAAGAAACTAAGGGTGAAAAAGGAATAGTACTGGAAGAAGAAGAAAGGGAAGACAAAATGGGCTAAATTACATCACATGAAAAAGATCTATTATAATTGAGGTAAAGAAGGGAGGATGTTGAACCTTAATCTCATTGAATTTGGCTCAAGGAGAGCATATCACACATATACAGTTTGACAGAGAAACTTGTCTCATTCTAAAGGGAATTAGGAGGGGAAAGAAAAAAAGAAAGGAGGAGGTTAATGGGAGGGAGAATAGAAATAGAAGGGGAAAGCAATAAGAAAGGGGGGAGAAGCTGTAAAAAGGGAGGGCATATTGAGGGAGGTGTGGTCAGAAGAAAAACACTGGGGAGAGGAGAAAGGGTGAAAAGAAACGGAAAAGTATAATTTGGGGAAAATAAGATGGTGGGAAATGGAGTTAGTAATTTTAACTGCAAATGTGAATAGGATGAATTCTCCTATTGTGGCTGTCAAAGAGCTCAAAGACCCCCTTTGATCTCAGAGGCAAGATGAATGAAGCAGGAGATTCATAGAGTGTGGAAAAAACCCTAAACCTTAGTGTTTCTTGTAAACAACTTATTGTAGGATTCTGATTGTCTTTGAATCCAATCTGCTATCTGCTTCTGTATGGGAGAGTGCTAGGGTATGGGACCCTGCTGAGAGGGAGTACAGAGGCCACATTGACCTTTGGTGCACAATAAGTTTTCTGTCACATTGCAGAATATAAGGGTGTTTACAAGAAACACGTAAAGCAGAGTGATAAATGCAGAGTAAAGGTTAAAGGCTGGAGCCTTTAACTTTTAACTTTAACTTCAGTTGAAGTTAAAAAAGGGGGGAGCAGCAATCCTGATGTAAGATCAAGTAAGCAAAAGCAAAATTAGATCTAATTAAAAGTGATAATGAAGGAAACTACATTTTGCTAAAGCATACCATAGATGAAGTAATATCAGTACTAAACATACATGCACCAAATAGTATAGCATCCAGATTTCTAGAGGAGAAGTTAAGAGGGCTGCAAGGAGAAACAGACAGCAAAACTATATTAGTGGGGGATTTCAACCTCACTCTATCAGAACTAGATAAACAATATCTACACAAAATAAATAATAAACAAATAGATATAATAATCTATTATTTAATAATAATAAACAAAATAACATATAATAAATAAACAAAATAAACAAAAAAGAAGTTAAGGAGATAAATAGAATTTTAGAAAAGTTTGGCATATCTAGGGGAGGGAGTGGGGGGAAGGAGGGGAAAAGTTGGAACAGAAGGTTTTGCAAGGGTCAGTGCTGAAAAATTATCCGTGCATATCTTGTAAATAAAAAGGTATAATAAAAAAAAAATTAAAAGAAAAAGTTAGGCATGATAGACCTTTAGAGAAAATTGAATGGGGACAGAAAGGAATATACTTTATCTAGGCAGGATATGAAACCTACATGAAAATTGACCATGTATTAGAACATAAAAATCTCAAAATCAAATGCAGAAAAACACAAATAGTAAATGTATCTTTTTCATATCATAGTGTGATAAAAAATTCATGTAATAAAGGACCAGAGAAAAATAGAACAAAAATTAATTGGAAACTAGATAATCTAATCCTAAAGAGTGAGTGGATGAAACAATAAATTATGAACACAATCAATAATGTCATTCAAGAAAATGACAATAATAAGACAACATAAAAAATTTATAGGATGCAGCCAAAGCAGTTCTTAGAGGAAATTTTATATCTCTAGATGTTTAATTGAATAAAATAAAGAAAGAGAAGATGAATTGCAACTAAAAAAGCTGGGAAAAAAACAAATTAAAAATCTGCAATTAAATACCAAATTTGAAATTCTGAAAATAAAAGGGGAGATTAATAAAATTCAAAGTAAAAAAAAAAACTGTTGTATTAATGAAGAAAACTAAGAGTTGGTTTTATGAAAAACCCACCAAAATAGATAAGCCTTTAATTGATTGATTTTTTAAAAAGGAAGTGGAAAATCAAGTCATCAGAGCAAAAAATGAAAAGGGTGAACTTTACACCAATGAAGTAAAAATTAAAGCAATAATTAGGAGCTATTTTGCTTAACTGTATGCCAATAAATCTGATAATAAAAGTGAAATGAATGGACACTTACAAAAATATAGATTGCCCAAATTAAGAAAGCAGGGGAAAAAATTACTTAAATAGTCCCATTTTAGGAAAAAAAAACTTGAACAAAACTTGAACTTCTTCAGAAAAAATCTCAATGGCTAGATGGATTTACAAGTAAATTCTGCCAAACATTTAAAAAATAATTAATTTCAAATCCTAGGCAAACTATTTGGAAAAATAGGAAAAGATGGAGTCCTACCAAATTCTTTTTATGACACAGATATGGTGCTGATAATACCTAAGCCAAGGTCGAAATAGAGAAAAAAAAAAAAAACTATAGACCATTTCCCTGATGAATATGGATCCAAAAATCTTAAATAAAATATTAACAGAGAGATTATAGCAAGTTATCTGCAAGATAATACACTATGATTTACAGCAGGATTTATACCACAGATATGACTGGTTCAATATTAGGAAAACCATTAGCAAAATCCAACATCCATTCTTATTGAATGCATAGGAGAGTATAGGAACAAGTGGATTTTTCCTTAAAATGATCAATAACATCTATTTAAAACCATCAGCAAGCATCATATGTAATGGGAATAAACTAGAATCATTTCCAATAAGATCAGAGGTAAAATATTTTCCACACAAATAAAGTCAGATCTAATCAATTGGAAGAATATCAAGTGCTCATCTGTAGGCCTAACTAATATAGTAAAAATGGCAATTCTACCTAAATTAATCTATTTATTCAGTGCCATACCAATCAAACTCTCAAGAAATTATTTTGCAGAGTTAGAAAAAATAATAACAAGGTTCATCTGGAAGAACAAAAAAGGTCAAGAATTTCAAAGGAATTAATCAAAAATGCAAATGAAAGTGGCTGTACCAGATCTAAAACTACATTATAAAGTGGCAATCATCAAAACCATTTGGTATTGGCCAATAAATAGAATAGTTGATCAGTGGATTAGGTTAGGTTCACAAGATACAATTATCAATGTCTATAGTAATCTAGTGTTTGATAAATCCAAAGATCCCAGCTTCTTGTATAAAAACTCACTATTTGCCAAAAATTGATGGGAAATTTGGAAAATATTGTGACAGAAACTAGGCATTGACCAACACTTAACACCCTATACCAAGAGAAGTTCAAAATGGGTTCATAATTTGGATATAAAGGATGATAATATAATACAGCGGCAACAAGGTTATACAATGATCAATTCTGATGGATGTGGCTCTTTTCAACAGTGAAGTGATTCAGGCCAATTCCAATGGTGTTGTGATGTAGAAAGCCATCTACACCCAGAGAGAAGACTGTGGGAACTGAATGTGGATCACAACATAGTATTTTCACTTTTCTTATTGTTGTTGTTTGCTTGCAGCTTGTTTTCTTTCTCATTTTTTCCCTTTTTTGATCTGATTTTTCTTGTGCAGCAGGATAATTCTGAAACATGTATAGAAGAACTAACATATTATTAGATTGCTTTCCATTTAGGGGAGGAGATGGGGGAAAGGGAGGGAGAAAAAAATTTGAAACATGAGGTTTTGCAAGAGTGAATGTCGAAAACTATATATGCATATCTTTTGAAGATAAAAAGCTTTATTTTTTAAAGAAAAAAGTAATATACAAACAAATTAGAACAAAGGATAGTCTACCTCTCAGATTTGTGGAAAAGGATGGAATTTATGACTACAGAAGAATTAGAGTACATTATGAAATGCAAAATGTATAATTTTAATCATATTAAGTTAAAAAGTTTTTGGACAAAGAAAACCAATATAGACAAGATTAGAAGGAAAGCAGAAAACAGGGGAAATTTTTATGTATAAGGGTTCTAATAAAGGCCTCATTTTTAAAATACATAGAGAATTGACTCAAGATTATAAGAATACAAGCCATTCTCCAGTTGATGAATAGTCAAAGGACATGAACAGACAGTTTTCAGATGAAGAAATTAAAACCATTTCTAGTCATACGAAAAAATGCTCTAAATCTCTACCTATCAGAGAAATGCAAATTAAGACAACTCTGAAGAACCACTATACATCTCTCAGATTGGCTAAGATGACGGGAAAAGATAATGGCAAATGTTGGAGGGGATGTGGGAAAAGTGGGACACTGATACATGGTTGCTAGAGTTGTGAACTAATCCAACCATTATGGAGAGTAATTAGAACTATGCCCAAAGGACTATCAAACTGTGTATAGCCTTTGATTCAGCAGTGTCTCTACAGGGCCTATATTCCAAAGAGATTATAAAAAAGAGAAAAGGACCCACATGTACAAAAATGTTTATAGCAGCTCTTTTTGTAGTGGAAAGAAACTGAAAATTGAGCCCATCAGTTGGAGAATAGCTGAATAAGTTATGATATATGAATGTTATGGAATATTATTGTTCTATAAGAAAAGATCAGCAGGATGATTGACAAAAGGCCTGGAGACTTTCATGAACTTTCATGACTTTCATGAACTGATGCTAAGTGAAATTGGTAGAACTAAGAGAACCATTGTACACAGCAACAACAAGAAAATGCAATGATTAATTCTGATGGATATGGCTCTTTTCAACAATGAGGTGATTCAGACCAATTCTAATAGACTTTTTATGGAGAGAGTCATCTGCAACCAAAAAGAGGACTGTGGGGACTGAATATGGATCACAACATAGTAGTTTCACCTTTTTTATTGTTATTTGCTTGCTTTTTGTTTTCTTTCTCATTTTTTCCATTTTTGATCTGATTTTTCTTGTGAAGCACAATAATTGTGGAAATATATATAGAAGAATTGCATAAGTTTAACATATTTTAGATTACTTGCTATCTAGGAGAGGGAATGGGGGAAAGGAGGAAGAAAAAATTTGGAACACAAGGTTTTGCAAGGGTAAATGTTAAAAACTATCTTTGCATATATTTTGAAAATAAAAAGCTATTATTAAAAACAAAAAAAAATCAAATCTGGTCAGCTGCCTCTGGTTGGTAATTAACAATCCCCTGCTACTAACTGTTATAGAAAGGAGAAGTGAATGGGGTAGAGGGAGGGGATAAGAATTTATCAAGTAACTTCTATGAACTAAGTTTTCTGCCAAATGCTTTACAAAAATCTCATTCTGGAACAAATAGAATCTGACCCTACCTAGTTTCATTTAGATAACAGTATCTCAAATAGCATACTTCCCTGACCATTAGGCTACCTAATTCCACTCATAAAAGCAACAAATATTGATTTATTTAATAGATAGAAGCAGAAAGAAACTATTATATAATTAGATCTATTAACCTTTTCTCATTTTGCCATTGAAATCCAGATATATCCTTCTACTCTCCTGGCCACTAAATTTTCCCTGAAATCAATTAATGCAGGATGTGGAAGTACAGGACACAATACAAATATTTAATTAGCCCTAGCCTTCTTGTTTCATTTTATCACTGATCTCCAGAGATCTTATTCTGCCCTGGCCTTTAGGCTGTTATAGGGCTGTAAAGTCAAGCTCGCCTGTCTATAGATTTCATTCTCTTCTCATTTATAAAAATTGGGACAATGTTTACTTTTTTTTAGTTCTAAAGCTCATTTCTCATTTTCTAAAATCTTTCATAAATTGATAATAGCAGCTCAGCAGTTACATCAGCTGGATTCTTCATCATCTTGGGATATAATTTGTCCTGGTCTTGTAACCTGAATTTACTGAGGGAAGATAGATGTTATATTTTAATCTCCTCTCTTATCTTGGATTTTAACTTCCAAATATTTGATACTTCCCAATCAAAGATGAATCCAAAGTAATGGACCTGGGAGAGTAAGAAGATGCTTATATTTTCAATAGAAAGGCGGGGGGGGGAGGGGGGGGGGGAGAGGGCGAGGGAGGATAGTAAGTAGAAGAGAAGATAAACTTGGTTTATCTGGCAGTAAAAATACAAGCAAAAAAAAACTGCCTCTACCATCAAGGAGTTTACATAAAAGGAAACCGGAAAGCAGGGAGGGGGAAGAGTATGGAACTACAGAAATGAATTTAGGGAAGTCTAAGTATGGAGCTGGCAGTGGGATGATGGTAGAGTGATGGTTTAGGCCAAAGACTCAGTAATCAGATTATACTGAGAAGGGTGTCACCCAGGACATGGAAAAGTCCAAGGGAGAAAAATTTATTAATCTGTCCTCTCTGCAAGAGTAAAATTTAAATTTCCCTCCCTAATTCAGGCCCTCAGTATTAAAAGGATAGTGTGTGTGTGTTTTGGGGGAGGGGATTAGGGTAAATAATAGAGGAGTAAAAGAGTATCCAATTTAGAGTCAAATAACCTGGTTCCAAATTTTTGCTTTATCACTTCTTACCTGTATGACCCCGGCATTTCACCTCTCCAGGTTTCAGTTTCCACATTTGTAAAATGAAGAAGTCAGGCTTCTAATGTTCTTTCCAGCTCAAAATCTACAAACCTATAATCTTGTGTCCAAGATTCCTTCCCTGCTACTTCCTCCCCCACTATCATAACCTAAGCAATGCAAAGCTGTAGCTGGCACTGCCCAGAAGTTAAATTACCTGTTTTTTTTTTTTCTCCCTAGCACAGCAGGAATGCTGATAGTGGCTCTTCCTGCCCAGAAATGTGACTGGCCATCATCAGTCTTGTCAGTCAGATTGCTGTATGCTTTGCCCTTCAAAAGCCTGAATCATTTCCCTAAGTGTCTGCTGCCTCTCTGTCTGATCATTCCAGGTGAAGGCAGAGGGAAGGTTGAAATGGTCACCCACTTGAAACTGAGATAATTAGCAAGAATATAGATTGTAGCATTGCAAGCACTCTGATACATTTTTTTGTTGTTCCAGCTTTGTCTCTCTCCCCTAAGGAAGTATGTTCTCTACTGTAATCCCTCCCAGCTTTATGTCACATACAAATTGACAATCATACAATGTATTCCTTTATGCAAGCATTGATAAAAATTGTAAAAATCAGGGGACCAAGTAGTATATCTGTGGAATACTACTGGAGATACCTTGCCAGCTGGATATTGAACTATTACCAACTATTCTTTGAAATTGACCATTAAACTTTAAAAAACTTACACATATATAACTATGTTGCTGCAGAATGCTTCTTTCTTCAGTGTCTCTAGCCTCCTGTTATGATGGGACAGTTTCTTTAAACAGTTTGCATCCTTCTACTATAATTCATAACATGCTAAATAACTGGGGTAATAAAGAGCTATCTTTGCTTTTCCTTTTAGCTTCTCTTCATGATATATAATTCTGGCTCTTGATTTTAGGTGAAAACAACTTAGCACAAAGAGGAAAGATCCATTCCTATGGCATAAGCGTCTCTTGATGAAACTATGTTTGTTCTTTATAATCATCCTCTTCTAGATGTTCATTGGCTATCTCTTTAATGATATGTCCTAGAATTTTCCCAGGAATCAAAGTCTAACTAATTGAATTGTAGTTTATAGATTCTGTTCTCTTTCTTTCTTTTTTTGAAAATTGGAACATTATCTCTTTTCTAATATAGTACCTCTTCTATTACCTGAGAGGAAGGTGGCTCAGTAGATAGATTGATAAACCCGGAGTCAATAAGAGCTAAGTTCAAATCCAGACTCAGACATTTAATAGCTGTGTGACTGTGTGACCCTGGGCAAATCACTTAATCCTAATTGCAACCCCTCAAAAATTATCTAGTATAATTTCATCATTTTATAGATAAAATTGATTAGTGTAGATAGGAAATAAGTTGCCTAAGTTCACACAGCTAAGTAAGTTGCAGAAACTGCTCTTAAACTCAGATATCCTGATTCTCAGATCCAAATGCTTTCCACAGTTCCATACTATTTTGCCTCCTTAAGTTTTTGTCTTTAATTTTCCCATAATAATTTTACTTGATTGTTTCTAATCAAGTAAAATTTCTCAGACAAATGGTCCAGTTATCAGATCACCTGATTAAGATGTCTTTATTCATTTACATGAAAACCAGCTTCGAAGTCACAAAGGAGCTTGTTGGCCACCTCTAATCAGATTCTCCTTTATCCCAGGCTCTGTTTGCTTATTTCTATTTTCTCCTTTAATGCCAATGATAAATCATGGGCATTTTGAATATGCATTCTGACAAGTCAACAATTGCAAGGAGTTCATGGCCATGTTAGCTTCTAGGAAATTTCTCACATACAATATGAAGTATGCCCTTGTAGCTCACTGGGACCCTCCCATCAGAAATGGTTTATGCAACAATAAAAAAGAACTATATAAAAGCTGTGTCAGGCATGAGGTCCCTTGGAAGTCAGTAGATCTGGCATTAAATATGGTCTTAGATACAGGCTGCTGCTTCCTTAGGTACTAAAAATGTCCCCTTATTCCATCCCAAATGTTTCCCTCATTGGTCTCTATCATTCTCTGAAATCCCACCACTAGTATTTCACTAATCATTTTAGCAGTTGGAAAAAACCTTAATTATCATCTTTCATCCAATCCTCTCATTTTTCAGATGGGAAAATTAAGGCTCAGCACAGGAAAGTGATTTGGCAAGGGTACACAACAAATCAGTGACAGAGCTGTGAGAAGAACCAATGCCTGCTACCTTACATTCTAAAGCACTTGTCAATTGTAATGTTATTTTCAAAGCCTTTAATGTGGGTGTATTCATGTAGAAAACAATGATTCTCAACCTTTTTGAAGTTTAAACAATCCTTTCATTGTCTGATGTTGTAAATGAGCCTATTAGCTTTCCTCAAGTATATTATGGCATACATCTTTGATATTATAATGAATCTACATTATTTTTGTTTAGTAACTTAATTAAGAATTTTGTGGCACCTTCCAAGAAAAATTAGAGATACTCTGGGACATTGAAACCAAGACTTAATGGACCTCTGACCTGAGAACCCCAAATATTCTTCAGTTCTCAAAGATAACTAAATAGTATAGGGACTGGGTCAAGAACTAGGGAGATCTGAGTTCAAATCTTGCCTAAGAAACTTGTAGGACCCTGTACACAACATTTGACCTAAAATGGAGATAATAACAGTAATTACCTCATAGAGTTGTTGTAAAGATCAAATGAGATCA
This sequence comes from Sarcophilus harrisii, assembly GCF_902635505.1. NCBI lineage: Eukaryota > Metazoa > Chordata > Mammalia > Dasyuromorphia > Dasyuridae > Sarcophilus > Sarcophilus harrisii. The sequence goes on along the minus strand of NC_045427.1, from coordinate 348,410,371 downwards.
CTGTAAAACATTTAGCACAGTACCTAGCACATGGTTGTTGCTATTGATTAATTATTCATTCATGTTTAATTTTTCATGATCCCATTTGGGATTTTCTTAGGAAAAATACTGGAGTGATTCCTTCTCAACCTTATTTTACAGAGGAGCAATTGAGGCAAACAGGTTAAGTGACTTAACCAAATCACACAGCTAGTAAATGTCTGAGACCAGATTTGAAGTCAGGAAAACAAGTCTTCCTGACTCCAGGTCTGACCCTCTATTTACTGTATCGCCTAGCTGGCACATGATAGGTGATATATAATTTTTTCTTTTTCCTTCTTCTCTTTTTCTTAGTTTCATGAACCCTGCAGATATAAAACAGCTTCTGAGAATGGGAGTACCACAAGTGTGAGACAATGAATTTAACCTTCAAAGAACAGGAATACAATGTTTTTCCATCTAGCTGGGAACTCGTTTACTCAAAATTCAATTATTGTGCTTTGCCCTGTGACTTACTCAGTAAAAAAAAAAAAAAAAAAAAAAAAAAAAAAAAAGTTCAATAAGAACCCTTACAGGGGAATGGTACTCATAAAATAAAGACTTAAAAACTCTCATTTAACTAACTTAGTTCTGGCCCCAGCTATTACTTCCTTTTTTCAGATAAAACCCTGGAAGAAGAGTGGAGTTGCAGAGTTTACCCTTAGCTGCTTGAGTCCCCTGACCTCCTAGATGAACATATCTGCACAGATTTAGAAAAAGTTAAATAAATTAGATAGGTAATTAATTCTACCACTAAGAAAATGCAACTCTTCAACAATGTCTTGCTAGATATCTCCACTTCCATTTTGACAATGTAAATCAATAGTTTGACAAGGAAGTCAAAAAATAATGTGATGGGAGGCTGCAACACTACCTTTTCATTGTTAAAGATACTTATAAATATTAACTCAAGTAGATGGAATAGACATTTTCTCCAAAACTTATGATCTCTCAAACATCCTTAAAACAGAAATTATCTATCTAAGGTACAGGGGTCCTCAAACTTTTTAAATAGGGGGCCAGTTCACTGTCCCTCAGGCTGTTGGAGGGCCGGACTATAGTAAAAACAAAAGCTTTGTTTTGTGGGCCTTTAAATAAAGAAACTTCATAGCCCTGGGTGAGGGGGATAAATGTCCTCAGCTGCCGTATCTGGCCTGTGGGCCATAGTTTGAGGACCCCTGGACATCAAGGATTCCAAAGAAGGTAAAAAAAAATACAAGAAGCAAAAAAAAATCCATAAACTGATAATCACTGACTCCGAGTACAATGACTATTTCTCCCACATCTCTCACACTAACAGCAAAGCCACACTAGCAGATAGGGTTAGATCAAATTGTAATGCTGGAGAAACTGAGGCAGGAGAGAGATTAGAGAGTTTTCAATATTTTATTAATTGGAGAGTATAATTGACTGGACAGGACTCTTGTCTCAAATTATCCAGTCAGACAGAGGTAAAGATATACTGGGACCAAGGGAACCATGTTGGTCCCAGGGCTGGGGGAGACTGTCATCTCAAAGAATCCAGCAATCAATAGGAGAAAAGCTTCTTAAATACCCCCTAGAAACAAAGAACAAAGAAGCACGGGAAGACTTCTGTCAGGATGGGGGTAGACCATAAATCCTAAAAGCCCAGAGACAGGATGTCTGAATACCCCAGAGATAAAGATGTCAGTGAGGTATCTTGGAATATTTTTAGAGGGATATTGTAAATTCTTGAGGACAGAAAGAGGTCTACTCTCTTGTTTATCTTGCTTGCATTAACAATTTAGAACCTTAGGGTAAATGGTTCCCAATCTTAATGGACCAGAAGGGGTTTTTACAGTTTTAAGGAATTGAGACAGAACAGTTAAGGAAACTGAGACAAAGGAAACTAGTTCAGGGAAACCGAGTCAGAACAGTTAAAGAGAACTGTGGCATAACAAAAACCCATTCCAACACCCCAGTTCTGTCTTTCCTTATTTTCACTTCTATACAAACTCCAGCTGACAGATGTAGAAGTTTTCTTAGACCTCAACAACTACCTTGAGCACAGCTCTTCAGAAACAAAAGATAGCTAGATGCTACAAGTCAGAAGCACTACAACTTCACAGTTCATGCTGCAAAGTGCTGGGGAAAGCAACCTCTAAATTGTTAGTGCTGGTTCAAAGATCTAAAAATAGAGAGAATGGGTTAGGCCATCAGGACAAAACATTTTGTATGTAGGGAGCTGAGCAGCACTCCACCAACCTGAGGGAACAGAATCCACTTAAGACCAATTCTGATCCCCCAAAAGTTGGTTAGGTAGAGATCTAGCATGGTGAACTGTGAAATACACTCTGAGATTTACCCTCCAAGAACACAGTTAGCAGGGAGAGAGTCAAGAAATGAATGATAAGGAAAATAAGAAGTGGGAGAGAGACTGAAAGTACCAGAGATTTCAGGAAAAAGAAATATCAAATTTTGAAGATAAACAGATAAATCAATATGAAAATAGTAATGCCCTCTAGATGTAGTCAACTAGTTCAAGCATCATTGAACAAATACTGCAAAACAAAGGAAAAATATCTAACACTTGATAAGTCAGAAAATCCTGTGGAAGTTGAGGAAGATTTGGAACCATAACATACAATTCCTAAGTGGCATAAGAGAAAAATGAGAATTATGAAAGCAGAATTTATATAGCAAAATTTTGTATAACAAAAAAAAAAAAAATGAACAGAATGACCAAAAAAATAAAAAAAGAGACCAAAACATTTGGAATGCAAATTCACAAAAGTGAAAGCCTATATGAGGAAGAGAAGCAAAAAACAAGGAAATTAAAAGACAATATGTTTGCTGTGTAAGCAAAACATACAAATCTCGAAGACAGGATGCATAGAAAAAAAAAATCTAAGGATCATGGATCTCCCAGAAGAACATAAAAATTTTAAAAACCTTAACAAAATGAAGGATATATAGTATAGTATTATATATAGTATAATAGGACTCCCCAGAACTTGTAAACATAGAAAATGAAATCTCAATTGAAAGAATTTATAGATTACACCAGAAAAAAAGCCCAAAGCTACAAACTCCAAGACAAATAGTTGTTAAATTTAACAATTCAATTCAGAAACAGCCAGTTCTACAATCTATCAGAAGAAAGACCTTCAAATACGAAAGAAAGGAGATTCAAACAATGCAAGACTATTCTGCACCCACTGGATTAAGGAAGGAGTGGAATAATGTATTATAAAAGATGGACATTAAGAAAGAAAGAAAATTGTAACTGAAGAAATTTTTGTTTCAAACACCTCAAAAAACAGAGATGCAAGATAAGTATAGATATCAACAATGCCCACAGAAAGATAAATAATAAATTTCTTTCTGGATGTACACAAGAAGGAGTGAAGGCAGAAATCTGAGAGAGGCATCAGTAAAAAAAAAGAGGGGAGGGCATTATTGACAGAACCTGGAGACATACTTCCTACAGAGAACTACTTCTTTTGTAAGATTATATTACAATTTTGGAGGGCACATGAGTGATGCACCAGGGTCAAATAAAGTGTTAGTAATGAGGAGAAGGTAATCAAAAAGAAAAGAGACTAAAAGAGCATGAGGAAAAGATTGAAATGGGGAAGAAATCAAGTAGGTTTTACTTTGAAGGAACGATAAGGTTCCATTGAATTAATGATCCTGGGGGAAAGAGAGAGGAAGACTTTACATTGGATGAGGTCTAAAGGCTTCAGTACCTGAAAAGTTTACTTGTCCTAGTGATGCTATTTGAGTAGTCTAGATTAGTAGCTAGAAGAGAGTTGTTAAGAATCCCCTTTAAATCAGCAGCAGGTTTTAGGAATGAAAGAATTCACTCATTCCCAAATTATTAGTTGCAAAATGAAAGTTTATTGTTAGATAGAAATCATTTTACCAAAAGACTGACTTCTGTAGTGGCAGATCTATGGAAAATGAGGTTTTGCAGAGAGAATGCAGTTCTCAGTGCAGTGAAGGGAGCTACCAAGGTCCATCTGCAAAAAACCTTTGTTGAAGGAAGCTATTATATTGGGACTTATGGAGGGCTGAGACAGCCCAAGCAGGTCAGAACCAGTGGGGGCTGGGATAGTCCAAGTTGGCTCATCTACAAACTGGGTTTCAGCTTGAGCTGGAATTTGAATAGAATTGAATGAGTTTCTTTAATTCAATAGGGCTGGAATCTTTTTACTCAGGACTGAACCAACCCCACCTAGATAACAGAATGAAACTGTTTGTCTTGTTTTCCTTGGGCGGGGTCCCTCACTGAGGCAGAGTTGAAGATTTTCTCCTTCAAGGAGTATTAGAGTTTCGTCCCTTCTTCATTAGGAGTGTAGTGGGGAGGACTTGGAAACTTTAGGGCAATTAGCACCTGGAAAAACAGAAGAGCATGAATTTGGGAGAAGAAATTTCCAAGCAAATTTAAAGGGACAATATGGTCAACGAGAGAAAATATAGATCAATGATTAAGGAGGAGGGAGGTACCTTGCTTTGGCAGTATCTTCTCTGACACCTATAATAATCGGCATTGATCTCAGTAGGCACAGTAGAAAAAGGGAATCCATGGGGTAAATCCTAAGAGGCAGTGGCAGAAAGTGTGCAGAGTACAGAACCTTAAAAGGATTCCTTGGAAGATTTGATTTTATAAATTATACAAAGAAGAGAAAGACCAGAAGACTATTGGAAACAGGAATAAGAGAATAAGGTTTTAAGTTTAGAGAAGATGGAAAATGAGAATAAAAGAAATTCTGTTTGGAAGGAGACACACACACACACACATACACACAAATGCAGAAACTAAAAACAAAACAAACAAAAAAGCTTAATGAACAGGATCAGCCAGAGGAGAGGAAGGAAAATTTACCCAATTATTTGAGAGGGAGAAAGGAGAGGTAGAAATATATAACTAGTTAAAAGCAAGGGAGAGGAAATAATAAACAAACCCTAAAGGGGAAGGGATAATAAATGAGAAAAGGGAATTAGGGATGAGAGGAAGAGATCCAGTGGGAACAGAACCACCTTAAAAAAAAAGATTAAAATAACTTGAAGGAACACAATATTATGTTTACAAAGGAGAGAGGAAAAATCATAACTTGAAAAAAAAACCTCAGAGACAGATGAAAGTAAAGATAAACTTAATTCTTTTAACTTTAAATGTGAATAGATTAAATAATCCAATGCCTTTACCAATGCAATCCTGCACCTTTTGTAAGTGAGGTGACTTTCTCAGAGACAAATTGCCAATGTATAAAAGAAGTGAAACAAGGTCTTTCTGACTCAAAGGACAGTGTTCTGTGCACTATATGGCACATACCTAGGATTCAGCTACTCTCAGAGAGTTCATGGGCAGATTTCAGAGGATCTATGAATTTGGGCAGGCTTCCAAATGAAATTTAATCTTTCCTTCCGTTATGGATCTCCTCTATATATCATAAATCTCAGATTCTTCCCAGCTTTTTTCAATAAGAAACGGGAGTTTCCATATTCCTTCTCTACGTAGCTTCAAAATCTAAACTAAATATGTTTCAACATCTAAACTAAATGTGTTTCTCCTAATGTTCTCTCAAATATAAATAAACATTTATTAAGTACCTACTATGTGCCAGCAGTAAATCGGTGAAAGACAGTGCCTATCCTCAAGGATTTTATAATCTAATGGGCAATTTCTAATCCTTATTTCTAATGCTTCAATTTGTATTCAGATTCTATAGTTCTTTCTCTGAATGTGGATAGCATTTTTCATCATAAATTTTTTGGAATTATCTTAGATCATTATATTTCTGAGAAGAACAAAGTCTACCAAAACTGAATCACAGTAAAATATTGCTGTTATTATGTACATTTTCCTGATTCTGCTTACTTTATTTATCATCAGTTCATGATAGTCTTTCCAGGTTTTTCTGAAATCCACTTGCTTATCATTTCCTCTAGCACAATAGTATTCCATTACATTCAAATACCACAACTTGTTCAGCCATTCCCCAACTGATGGGCATCTTCTCAATTTCCAGTTCTTTGTAATCACAAAAAGAGCTGCTATAAATATTTTTGTATTTGTAGGCCCTGTTCCGTTTTTATTATCTTTTTGGTATATAGATGTTGCAGTGATATTGTTAGATCAAAAAGTATGCACAGTTTAAAGGCCTTTGGGCATAATTTCAAATTGCTTTCCAGAATGGTTGATTTAGTTCACAACTCCATCAACAATGCATTTGTTCCAATTTTCCCACATCTTCTCTAAAATGTATTTTCCTTTCCTGTCATATTAATCAATTTGATAGGTATGAGGTGGTAACTCAGAGTTGTTTTCTCTAATCAATGGTGATTTAGAAGAATTTTACATATGACTATAGGTAGCTTTGATTTCTTTATCTAAAAACTGCCTGTTCATATCTTTTTTCTTAGCGAGTTCATTGATGGCTTGTTCAATTTCTTTTTCTAAAATGGGAGTAAATATTTTATTTTTTTCTTTTTTTTAATCTGGGTAATTTATATTTTTGTAAATATGCATCCATTTCTCTTAGACTGTCAGATTTATTGGTATAAAGTTGGTCAAAATAATGACAATTTCTGCTTTAATTTGTTCTTCATTAGTGGTGAATTCACCCTTTTCAGTTTTGAAATTGGTAATTTGGTTTTCTTTTTTTTTCCTTAAATCAAACCAATTTTTATCTATTTTATTATTTTTTCCATAACACCAGGCCTTATTCCTTTCTATTAGTTCAATAGTTTCCCTTGCCTTTCAGAATATCATATTTTATGCCTTCTGATCCTTAATGTGGAAGCTGCTAAATCCTATGTAATCTTAACTGTAATTCCATGATATTTAAATCGTTTTTTTTTCTTCTTACAATGCTTTCTGTAATAATTCTGGAATTTTTTCCATTTCTCCAATTCTATATTTTTAAGTAATCGTTTTCTTCAGTCAATTTTGTCCTTACTTTCCCAAATCATTGATTGTCTCTTGAATATCTCTCATTTTCCCCCTAGTTTTTCTTCTCTCTCTGTTATTTGACTTTTAAAATCTTTTTTGAGCTTTTCCAAGAAGTCTTTTGAGGTTTGAGACCAATTCTTATTCTTCTTTGAGGTTTCACAGGTAAGTATTTTGATCATGTTATTCTCTTCTCAGTTTGTGTTTTGATCTGCTCTGACATCATGGTAGTTTTCTATGGTCAAGGTTCATTTTTGTTTCTTGCTCTTTTTTTAACCTACTTCATAGATTTTAAAACTGAGCTTTTTTCTTGGGGCACAAGAGGAATTGTTCCAAACTTGCTATGCTGAGGGCCAGGGGCCTGGTCCCTATCTTTGTGTGCTGGATCCTCAGCTTGCTCTGTGATGACCTGGCGTAGTCTTTCCTATTGTTGCCTGATTTCCAGAACTGGCAATTTATCTTTTGAGCTGGGGTTGGAGGCCAACAGTTGTTGCTCTTCTCCTGGCCTATTGAGCCAGAACTTAGTTTCAGCCTTAGTTGCTGAAATACTATAGCTAAGAGACTCCCATTGATATGCCCAGACATGGTCTGTGCTGGGCTGTGCTCACCTTTTATCCAAGTAAATTCCTTCTAAGTCATTTTAAGCAGGAAAATAATTTCATTCCATCTTTTTGTAAGTTCTGTTGCTAGAGAATCCCTTTAAAGACTTGATTTAATTGTGTTTCTGAAAGAAAGTGAAGAGATCTCAGGTAACTTCTTGGCTTCTCTCAACCATCTTGGTTTTCCCTCTCTCCTCTCAAGGAATTTATGATCAAGTGGAAGATATCTGCCTCTTAGACCATTAGCTCAGGATAACTAACAAGGAGAGGATCTTGTTTTGCTGTTGTCTTAAGCAGCAGGAGCTGCTTAAGGAGGACATAGAATTAATGTTAACTTCTCTAACTTTATAATAGATATGCAGTTTCATGTACAGCCATCTTTTTGTTATTCTACGATGTTGTGGAGATGCTTGCTTTATTTCATAAATTAAAAATAAATGAAAATTTTAAAAAAGAAACTTAACCAAATTTGAAAATTGTGTTCTTGGCTTGGGAGAGTGTAAACTGGAATAGTCAATCATATTCATGAAGCTAGTAGGATGGAGAATCTCTAAATAAGGATTTCTTCTCCTCAATGACATTGCTTTTCAACATTTCTTTTAAAAATCAATTTGGTGAGGAAGCAGTCTTTGAAAGGCAAATGCAATTTTTTAAAAACCAAATTGAATTTAGGAGGAAAATGCTGTTCTTTCCATAAAAATACAATTTGATTATATTGCAATTTTAGTGCTAATGTGCTTTTTCCATGCCAAAGCACATTGAAGTGGGTCAAAAAATAGGAAGTAACTAGACACACATATTATTAAAGTTGATGGCAAGAAGATGCATTCAATGCCTCCCACTGGAATTCTGTGTCCTACAGATGAGATTCACATCTGGTTTATTTCCAGCATGTAGAATGTGAATAAAGTGTACTTTCATCTCTATATTAGTGCATCTGTCATTAATGTGACGGTGGCTGGGACCAGACATTTGCTGCAAGAAGCTCTCACAGGGAGTAGTACAGTTCCAGGGATTCTACTTTTGGAGCATGAGATTTGAAGTCATATTTCTTTGTTTTCAGGAGACAAATTTTCCAAGAAGGACAATATTCAGGACTAAATGGGTATCAGAGATGCATATCACCTCACCATCACCTCATGTTGAACTTCAAATCAGGTGAGAATCAGGTTAGAAAACTCCCAAGTTCTTCAGGTATCAGCTTGAAAGAAGCACCCCTCATCACCCCTAAAACTTCCAGGAGAAAAACTCTCTTCACTGGTCACCTTCAACTCTTCTATTCTATTGAAGTGTAAACTCCTTGAGATTAGTATCTCACTTTCGTCTTTGTATCCCCAGAGTTTAGCATTGTACCTGGTAAACTACAAATACTTAATAAATTTTTAAAAAATTTTTATTCTGAAATTTAAAAACAAATAACATGGGGCAGCTAGCTAGTGCAGTGGATAGAGCTCAAGCCCTGAAGCAAGAGGACTTGTGTTCAAATTTGACCTCAGACACTTAACACGTCCTAGTTATGTGACCCTGGGCAAGTCACTTCACTCCAATTGCCTCAGCAAAAATAAAAATAAAAAAATAACATGAATACTTCCATAAACAACATAAAATAGCAAGAGAGGATTTATAAATGCTTTTTCATTCAAGGAACTTAATGATTATATAGTTTAATCCTCTCATTTTATAGATGAGAAAACTGAGGCATAGAGAACTTATACCATATCTAAGGTCACACAGTAGCAGAGATGGGATTTGAATCCAGGTTTTCTCCCTCCAAATTCATTACCCTATATCAGGGGTCCTCAAACTACGGGCCCCGATTATCCCCCTCACCCAAAACTATTAAGTTTCTTTATTTAAAGGCCCACAAAACACAGCTTTTGTTTTTATTATAGTCCAGCCCTCCAACAGTCTGAGGGACAGTGAACTGGCCCCCTATTTAAAAAGTTTTGAGGACCCCTGCATCATTTAACCTCAGCCTCAGGCACTTCATAAGGAAAACAAGTAATAACCAGTAGCACCCATTTCAAAGTTGTCATTTGGATCAATGAGATTTTATATATATATATATATATATATATATATATATATATATATATATATGTATGTATACACACACACACACACTTAAATACATAACTACATACATTTAAGTGCCACATACAGGACTTTGTAAGCCTTAAAGTGCTAAATAGCTATCAATTATTATTTTTCACATCATAATTGTGAATCTGAGTAAGAAACATTGATTCAAAGTGCAAATACAAAGCTTAATGAATAGTTTATAAAAATCAAATTCTTACTGTTGGAAAAGATTGCTTTATTCACTAGCTTTTCTTGTGCCTAAGCAGAAATTTCTTCTACAATGATCACTGAAAAGAAAAGTTGTCATCTAGCCTTTATATGAAGATGTACAGTGATGAAGAGTTCACTAACTTCAGAAGAAGCATTTTATTATAATTTTGGATGGTTTTAATTGATATTTCCTTACATCAGGCTAAATCTGTTTTTCTCTTTCTTCCCTCTTCCCTTCCTCTTCTTCTTTGTTTCTTTGCTTGTTTGTTTCTTTGTTTTTTCTTCCTTTCCTTCCTTCTTTCCTTCCCTTCCTTTCTTCCTTCTTTCCTTCCCTTCCTTCCTTCCTTCTTTCCTTCCTTCCTTCCTTCCTTCCTTCCTTCCTTCCTTCCTTCTTCCTTCCTTCCTTCCTTCCTTCCTTCCTTCCTTCCTTCCTTCCTTCCTTCCTTCTCTTTTTCTTTCACTCATTTCCACCCATTCTCCCCCCGTCTCTCTGTCTCTCTCTGTCTCTGTCTCTGTCTCTCTGTTTCTCTCTGTCTCTCTGTCTCTCTGTTCCTGTCTCTCTTTCTATTTCTCTCCCCCCTCCTTTTCTCTCTCTCTCTCTTTATCTCCCTTCCTCTCTCTATCTCAATCTCTCCCTCATCCTTTCTCTCTGTGTCTCTCTGTCTTTCTGTCTCTATCTTTGTGTCTGTATCTGTGTCTGTCTGTCTCCCCCACCCCACCTGTTCTTTTTGGAAGCAAGCAGGGTTAAACAACTTTCCCAGGGTTACACAGCTAGCAAATGTTTGAGGCCAGATTTACATCCAGGTCTTTTTGACTCCAGGATCTTTGCTTTTTCTACTGTGCCATCCAACTGCTCCAAATCTACTTTTCTGCAACTTTTTTCCCCTATACATCCTAATTCCGCTTTCTAGAATAAGTCTAATACCTTTTATTCCTAACAATTCAAGTTCTTGAAGACAACTATCATATACCCACCATGTCTTCTCATTTCTTGGCTAAATGTCACCAGTTCCATCTACTGCTTCCCTTAAGACATAGTCCCCACTCCTTTCACTATTCTGATCATCCTTCTCTGGATGAACTCCAGTTTGCCAATGTCTTTCATAAAATGTGGTGCTCCATGTTTAATTTATATCAGATTATTTGCTGTCTTGGGAAACAGGGGAAGGGGAGACAGGGAGAAAGATTTGGAACACAAGGTTTTGCAAAGGTAAATGTTGAAAACTATCTTGGTATGTATTTAAAAAAATAAAATACTATCAAAAATTTTTAAGAAAAATAAAACGTGGTGCTCAAAACTGAAAGCAATTCTTCCCAATGATATCTGACCAGGCAGAATACATTTGGACTATAACTTCTTTCACTTTTGCCATACTGTATCTCAGTAAAAATTCTTGTTGTTCATTTAGTGGTTTCAGTCCTCTCTGACACTTTGTGACTCTATTTGGGGTTTTCTTTATAAAAATACTGGGGCAGTTTGCCATTTACTTCTCCAGCTCTTTTTACAGATGAGAAAACTGAGGCAAACAGGGTTAAGTGACTTTCCCAGATCATATAGGTAATTAGTATTTGAGGCCAGACTTTAATTCAGGCATTCCTGACTCCAGTCAGAAATCCACTATGCCACCCAGCTGCCCCTTCAATGGGGCTACGGTGTCATAAAACTAGAAAATTAGAAGAGAAATAATAAAGGAAATTCTGTACCTCTGGACTTTTCCAAGTCCAGTGGGGCACCATAGGGCTCCATAACACATAATCACACATAAAAGGTTCAGCACATGGAAGCAGATAATTATCAGACATTTCTCTTACCCAGGATATTACTATCTTCTAATTGCAGCAGATCATCAAAGATTGTTATGGGCCAGAGAGAACGATTATATTATAGAAAAAGAAGAAGAAGATTACAAAAGATGATCCTATCTTAAAGCCTTAATAAGTTTAAAAAGAGAGGAAACTCAATAGGTATAAATATAAAACCTTGTACTTCAGGGTTTTGGTTTATTGTTTTTTAATTACTTGAACAAGTATTGTATGACCAGGTAAAAACCTAGGTTCAACTCTGTTTTGCAGCTAATTATCTAGATTAATTTAGAAGTCACTTAAGCCCTCAGAACCTTATTTTCCCCACATATAATATGATCGGTTTGAAAAGCTTAGTAATGAAAAAAATTACAGTGAGAGACTCCGGGACCATGATAATAACTGCAAAAACATCTTTCAAGTTTCTACTAATTAAATGTGATGACATTGAAGGTGTAATAGAAGAAGCAATAGATTAGAATCTGAGGACTTGAGCTCAAATCCCAGTTCTGTCACTTAGTACTTGAGTAGTTACTTAACTCTCTGAGCCTCAATTTCTTAATTTGTAAAAGAATGGGGGTTAAATTAGAGGAGCCTAAGGTTTCTTCTCAATTGAAATCAATATAAGAAATAATGATATATAATCTTAATAATATAGCACCCAAATGATCCTATAAATAGGTTTGTTTTATGCATGTATTTGGCAAATGCTATAAGCTTTTGCTTAGTGGTCACAATTGACTCTTCCCATTTGGCCATAACAAGTACAGGCAGGCTTGCAAGATGATCAGATGGAATTTAACTAAAATATGGCAATTTTTGACTATTTCTCAACCATAGGCCTTCCCTCCCCATGTTGGAAATAACTATCATTTAATGAGACTAACAAAGTCCCTTTAATTAATTGCAAGTTCAATGAATCAACAAGGTAATGTGGCAACTCTCCCCCCAAAAACTAGTGTAATTTTAGGGTGCTTAATGCACCATGAAGCTATTTTAAGAAGGCTTGTCCTGTTTTCCCTATTGTAATCAGGCCCCACATCTGCAATCTTATGTTCAGTTCGGAGTGGAAAATTTAGGAAGAAGATCCGATGAGAGAATGGGAAATTATGTTATATGAATAAAAGTTGGAAGAAGTGATGATGTTTAGTTTGGAGAAGAGAAGGGAGGGGGGAGGACATTATCGCTATCAGTATTTGAAGGCCTGTCATTGGGGAAAGGTTTTAGACCTGTTTTTCCAGGCTTCTAAGTACTGAGTTAAGAGTAATGTGTCGAAATTGCTAAGACAGATTTACTCTTGATGTTCCTAAAAATGAGAGTACTACAAAAGTGGAATGGGCTGCTGGATATGCGGCTCCCCCTCTTGAAGCAAAGGCTAGATAATCATTTGTTGGAGGTATTATAGAGGGTATTGGAATCAGGTCCTAGCTATACTAAGTGGTCATTTAAAGGGTTTTCTGTTGGGAATTTTCTAAAATGGACTGGAGCAAATACACTTAATCTAGAAAGAGGATTCTTAAGGGCAGAGGGAGATCCACTAGCTCTTTAGCCCTGCCCAGAGCAGAGGCTGGGTACTTCATGCTCTGTCAAAGGAAAACATTTTTTGCGTGTTGGAGTCTCTATTGTTTGAATAAATAGAATGTCCCTGTGGCAGGATTCACTGCACCTATTTCTTAGGAATCAATATTGTAGACATAAACCTACATTCACACACCTGCTCTTAATCTTATGCTAACAGAAAATTCATTCATCAGCCTTGATAGGATCTGCATGAGTCGTTTAAGAAAAACCCAAGGCACATCAGTAGCTAATGAGGAGTGAAAATCGGAATCTGACTTGTCAGAATCTCTGTCATTTTAACCAGCTGAATACATGAGCTCATTCTAAAGGTTCCTTTTCTAGGGTGCAGGAACTTCCCTGGAGACAGACAATGCTTAGTAATCACAGAAGCGGGACACAGCTGGCTCTGGGGAATGCATCTCTCAATCACATTTTGAAAAGAAATAGTCCTGGAGAGAATGCCCCAGGATAACAGTCTCATCTTTCTGCCCTCACCATGAAGACTTCTTGAAGCTACAAATTCTAAAGGGAGACATCCTGGCAGGAAGTTTTCCTTCTAGATGTCTAACTGAAACAACTTGCTACATATTTGCAAAGCATAGCGCCCCTTCGCCTTCACTTGGAAATGAAAAAGCAATAAAAAAGGCCCCAGTGTTACAGGCTGAGATGGGTTTCCCTATTTTTTTTTAAATAAATTTTTATTTATTTTTTAATATCATCAAAAATTTTCCCTGGTTTCCTTTCTCCTCTCTTCCCAGAGAATTATCCTAAATAACAATAGTTTTAAGATGAAATAAAAAAGAAAAATAAGCAAAATTGATTTTTTCAAAAGTCTGAAAATACATATAGTCACAATCAGGAAATATAGATATCAAAGAGGTTAGGATGGGGATTTAGGTGAGATTTTGATTTCTCATTTCTTCTTTGGAGCCTTGCTTGCTCTTTATAATATTGCAACACTCACTTTTGAAAGTTTTCTTGTATTTATGGTAGTTTTTTTTGTTTATATTCTATAGTTGTTGTGTTCAGTTTTCTTATCTCTACAAACTTCATTCTGTATCATTTCAGATAGAACTTTCTATCCATCTCTGTATTCATCAAACTCATCATTTCTTATAACACAGTAATGTTCCACTACATTCATACATCATAATTTGTTTAGCCATACTCCAATCAATGGATATCTGCTTTGTTTTCAATTCTTTATGGTCACAAAAAGACTGTTATAAATATTTTGGTGCATATAGAGGGTCTCATACCTTTTATTCATTTTAAGGGATTGATTATCCACAGCTCTAATCTCAGCACAGTTATAAAAGAATTCATCCAAGGCCACAGGCAGAGATTTTTCACTCCTAACAGTAGCAACATAAATCACAGAATCTCAAGGTAGGAAAGAACCTGAGGCTATCTAGTCCAATCTACTGGGCCAGAGAATCCCTTCTGTTATATTCTCTACAAGTGGACATCTAGCCTTTCAATTCAATTCTACTCAATAAGTATTTGTTAAGCCCCAATTCATATTCCAGACTCTGTGTTAGGTCTTTGTTCTGCATGAACTGGTAAATATTTAACAACCAGAGTTGGCAGCTAGGGGATGGTAGTGGGGGGTAGGAGGAGGAGAATGGGGAAGGAGGATATTTGTATCACACCTTTAAATTTAATCTGCATTACATTTTATTTCTTTTTCTTAAGTTTGCACAATCAACAAATCCTTCCCCAAGCTGTGAATTGTAGCTCTCTGACTTGTAAATGCTCATAGTAAAAAATGAGCAGACAGATGATTTTAGCCCACCTCTCCCTTGAGCTACAAAGACAAAAATAATAAAATAAAACACACAAAACCATTCCCAGCCTTAGCAACTGTTGAGAGGAACTAACTGATTCCTGGGGCAAGGAATTCCAGTTGTGTACATTCTAATTGCTGAGAATCTCTTAATTACATCAAGCCTAATTGTGCCTCTCAGCTGCTTTTACCCACTGCTCCTAGGCTAAGGGAAAAAGGCTAATCCTTCTCCCCGTCAGACCAGTGACTACTTAAGACAGTTTTCACGTTCGTTGTAAATGTCTTCTTTGGTCTAAATAAACATCCATAATTCCTTTAGCCAGTACTTACTTGGCATAATGTCCAGATACTTATCTATTATGTTGCTCTTCCACCCACACACCCCAAACTAGCAAAACCCTTCCTAAAATCTGTGGTCCAAAACTGAACATAGCAGTCCAAATGTGATGTGACAAGAACAGAGTAGAGCAGAATTATAAGCTCTCTGGTCCTGGACACCTTGTGGTCTCCTCCCTTATAATGTAAACTTCTTGTGAGTAGGGATTGTTTCATTCTTTGCGTGAGGTGTCTTTTATGCTTGAAGAGGAGCTAAATGATATCATAATGTTGGAATCAAGGTACAGTGTGTCCAACTGTGGCTGATCAGAAGACTTTAAGACAGGTTGGGTACAAAGAGTCCATATGAACATTTGGAGTAGAGATGCCTCCAAATGTGCACATCTTATATTCCTTTTGAGCAGCTGCAATTCTGCTTTGTTATAGAGCACCTTGACTTCTTTGATGTAGGCAACCCATGTTAGGTAGTCCTATGCCACTCTCTCACTCATCTCACTATAGGCAAATGTCCATTTGGCATCCAAGCTACATCAGAGTTGCACTCTCTGCAACTTAGCAGTTCAACTTAGGAAAGGAGTTCAGTGTCTGATACTTTATCTTGCCAGATGATTTTCAGAATCTTCTTAAGACAATTCAAATGAAAGTGATTCATTTTCCTGGCATGCTACTGATAAACTGTACAAGTTTCAGAGGCATATGATAGTAAAGTCTTTAGAGTGGCTCTGTAGACCTTCAGTTTGGTAGGCAGATTAATACCTTTTCTTTCCTACACTTTCCTTGGAAATCTCCCAAGGAGACCGAGCAATAGACTGAGAGAGAGACTGAGCTAGCTCTGGCAATGCACGTGTCAACCTCATCATCTATGTGTATATCTCTGGCTGCCAAGGTAAGGGAATTTTTCACAGCATTCAAAATTTTTAATTTTCCATTTGGTGTAATCAATGGTTTCACATACTGATGATGTGATACTGGCTGGTGGAGAATCTCTGTATTCTTTGTGTTAATGATTGGACTAAAATAAACAAATGCACCTAAAAATCGATCCATATTCTGGTTTCGTCACAGCTTTAGAGGCTTCATTAAGTGAACAATCTTCTGTGAACAAAAAGTTATGCACCAACTTTCCCTCTACATGAGTCACAAAACTCTGTAGCCTTGTTCAAGCTAAATAGTTTATAGTCAGTAAGGTAGCTAAACTTGCTGCTGTTTTCATCTTCATTGAAGGCATCTTAAAACATCATGCTAAAAAAACTTGGGAGCAAGCACAAAGCCCTTCTTCATACCACTGGTGATGGTAAAAGCATTATCCAGAAACTTTGTAAGTATGTTATCATGAAACTGGTACACATTATTGATGGACTTCTCCAGGTAATCAAACTTCACCAAGACCTTCTAGAAGCCCTTGCAACTTACAATATTAAAGGCCTTGACTAAGTCAATAAACATTGTATACAGACCTCTATTCTGCTGCTGAAATTTCCTTTAGGAGTTGTTGGGCAAGAAAAATCCTGTTGAGTGTTCCTCAGCCCTTTCTGAAGCCTCAGTGACTCTTGAATAGATGACCATCTTTCAGGTGAAATCAACCTATTAAGGACTCTAGCAAAAATCTTGTCAGCAGTGACTAAGAGAATCTCCTGTGAAAAGTCACAGAACAACAGATGGATATTGCAGGCATTCTTGATATCTTGGGGAATATCCTCCTCTTATCATATTATCCAGAAGATTTGTCAGTTTTTGTATGAGCAATGAGCCTCTTGCCTTCTAGATCTTTGTTGGGATTGAATCAACACCAGACACTTTGCCATGAGAGAGAAGCATTGTGGCATTCAATTTCTTCTCCTTTTCTCCAGCCTATAATCCTGTATCGTTCTAAGCTTCACCTGCACTTTACTTTTGATGGAGAGGCATACAAGTGTTCAGGGAAGACTAGTATCTCTGGTGTGAGAGCTGATGAATCCTTTTCAGTGCTGCTTTCCACCCTTGGTGTCCAACTGCCACCCAGTTGTCACATGTGGTTCCAAGAAGTTGTAGCATGCATAGTGTCTAAAACTTTTGCTGTTGGGATAAACCAAGTTGAAGTTGCCTTCAAGGTGCCATAAACCCATCAGTGAATTATAATGGAAGCTACTCTAAGCATTTGAAGACTTCCTCAGGGAATGGGTAGATAAGAACAATTTGTTCCAGCAGCCATGAAGGCAATTAAAACAGGTACCATGGAGTGCTTAGAGGTTGATTAGACATTGAAGATGTCAAGGTCATTCACTGCATCCTGAACCATCACCAATGATCTTGACTTTTTTTGTCTGCCTCTGGACTTTGA
Source organism: Sarcophilus harrisii (assembly GCF_902635505.1). Taxonomy (NCBI): domain Eukaryota; kingdom Metazoa; phylum Chordata; class Mammalia; order Dasyuromorphia; family Dasyuridae; genus Sarcophilus; species Sarcophilus harrisii. Next base: position 348,392,741 of record NC_045427.1, on the reverse strand, counting down.
TGCCCCTGGAAGAAAGAGTGAGGCCAAAGATTTCACAAAACTCTGCCTCACTTAAATTCAATTTATGTGTGAGTCAAAATAAATCAGCTATACTATTTTACCATTTTTTCCTACTGCAAGACAAGCAAATGACAAAGCAGAAAATCTGGATATACTGGAAGCTGTAGTCACAATGCATATAGGTGGTACAGGCCATAGGACTGTCATGTGACTAGATTGAAACAGCTGTGGGATTCAGCAATCCCCTGATCAACTTTTTTGAAGGACTGTATGACTTACATGCTGGTATGAGGAAAGGGCCAAAAAAAGTACACTAAATATCGTGTGCTATTCTCAACCTTGGCTAGCTTTCTGTGGCAAGTGGAGATCCCACAGTGCAGCTGAAAAACAAAAATTTTTAAAAATGAAAAGAAAATTTTCAAAAAATAATTTAACTTACCATTAGTACATGGAATGTATACATGCTCATAAATAATGTGAAATCCAGTAGACCTGAAAGACAAACAGCTCTAATCCTGAGAAATCATTAGATAGTCAATCTAAATGGCAACTCAGGGTGAAACAAAGCTGGCAAAGTAAGTAAGCCCAGCTTACCAAAATAACAGTTGAATACATGATTTTCTAGAATAGCTGAAGTGAAGGGGAGTATTGTGAGGTTGGCATAGACTTCACAATCAAAACTAATCTAATCAACAACTTGTGTGCTACCCAATAGGAGAAAATGACAGGCTGGTGACATGCCATTGTCACTTGTAGGAAAGTCCCATTCTACCACCATCAGTGCTTATTTTCCTACCATGATCAACACTGAAGAAATCAAAGAACAAGTTTATGAAGACCTGAAAAACCTTACCAATGTGCTGAAAGAAGACAAATTTATAATTCTAGGTGAATGCCAGAGTAAACACAGAAGATCAGATATGGCAGGGAAGCCTTGAGGGAAATGAAGTAAGAAATAGCAAGTCAGTTACTTCTGAAGACTTGTATGTTTTATCACCAACACTACCTTCCATTTACTTAAATATATAAAATGCTGTAGGTATACCCTTGTAGCAAGCCTTGGAATGTACTAGATCATTGTAAGGAGAACAGAAAGCTAGGATGTAAGAGTGATGAAGGTGTTGTATGAAGCAGAGTTCTGGACCAATCCTAAGCTTATCTTCTCTAAGCTTAACATTCCCATTCAACAAAAGCTGGGACTCCAAGGCAAGATGTCTAGAACATTTAAGGTGAAGAAGTTAGAGTACTTCTCCTTGTGTGAATAGTTTGTTGCTAACTTAGAAGAAAAAGTGAATCAACACACACTTGGCTATCTACAGTGAAGCAGAAAAAGAGTAGTAAGTTTTCAGAGATTTGGTGTACAACTGCACATTTATTCATCAAGGCCAGAACACTTGCAGACACCAAGCTTAGTTTGACAAAAATGATGGGATGGGGAAATTCAGAAGTTGCTAAGTAAGAGAGAGAGAGAGAGAGAGAGAGAGAGAGAGAGAGAGAGAGAGAGAGACAGGGAGACAGAGAGAACTCTACAGGATTTACTAACAGAGTATTTTTTCTATCTCTAAGTAGAAAGTATTTAACTCCTTAAAAAGTAAAATGGGGGCAGCGCAATGGATACAGCACCAGCCCTGAAGGCAGGAGGACCTGAGTTCAAATCTGCTTTAGACACTTAACACTTCATATCTGTGTAACTCTGGGTAAGTCACTTAACCCCAATTGCCTCAGCAAAAAAAAGAAAGAAATAAAATGCAAGTGGAACACAGAAAAATATAGACTTCTTGGCTCAATGAGAAGGTGATGAAAATGATGCGCTGAAGTCTCCTTATGGCCACAGATCTATGAATGCATCTCAACTACACTATGCTTATAGAATCACATTTATTAGTGATAAGCACATGACCTAGGAGAGATGGACTAAACACTTTCATAATACCCTTAAGATCATATAATCAACCAATACAGAAGGCATTGATTGCTTACCTCAGTTTGACATCAAATCTTCTCTAGCCAAACTTCCAACTGAAGAAAAGGTTTTGAATGCCATTAGAACTCTGTATGTGGCATCGTATCTCTTGGTGTTTCTATTTAAGCAGAGATCTACAAGGCAAGGACTTCATTGCTCATACAAAAGCTGATTAAAATCTTCTGGGTTAAATGACAAGAGGAGGATACTCCCCAAGAAATCAAGGATGCCTACATCATTCATCTTTATAAAAAAAAAAAGGGGGGGAATAGGTTGTTGTGAGATGGTCCCATGATGGGGTTGGGGTCTCTCAGTCATTGCTGATAAGACCTTATTCTTTTTTTCACTTTTAAAATTTTTATAGTGTTTTATTTTTCCAAATACATGCAAAGATAGTTTTCAACATTCACCTTTGAAAAACCTTGTGTTCCAAATTTTTCTCCCTTTCTTAGCTACTCACCCCTCCCCAAGACATCAAGCAATCTGATAAAGGCTAGGCATGTGAGATTCTTCTAAACATATTTCCATATTCATCATGCTGCACAAAAAATATCAGATCAAAGAGAGAAAAACATGAGAAAGGAAAAAACCAAGCAAACAAACAACAAAAAAGGTGAAAACACTATGCTTTGATCCACATTTAGTTTCTCTAGTTCTCTCTTTGGATGAGGATGGCTTTTTCCATCACAAGTTTATTGTAATTGCCTTGAATCACCTCATTGTTGAAAAGAGCTGAGTTTGTCACAGTTGATCATCCCATAATCTTATTGTTACTGAGTACAGTGTTCTCTCAATTCTGCTCACTTCATTAACCATCAATTCATGTAAGTCTTTCCAAACTTTTCTGAGATCAGCCTGCTCATCATTTCTTATAGAATAATAATATTCCATTATATTCCTCAACCATCACTTTTTTAGTCATTCTCCAACTGATGGGCATCCACTCAATTTCCAGTTTCTTGCTACTATAAAAAGGGCTGCCACAAATAATTTTGCACATATGGGTCTTTTCCCCTCTTTTATGATCTCTTGGGATACAGGCCCAGTAGACAAACTGTTGAATCAAAGGGGATATAGTTTTATAACATAGTTAAGACTTTATTCTTGCCAGAGTTTTTCTTAATATAACTGAACTTTTACCTGGAAGATGGTCCTCTACCCAAGAGCCAGTGTGGCTTCAGGAACAGGACTCAAGAACAGTCAATATAATATTTGTTGGGCAACAACTCCAAAAGAAGGGCCAGGAGCAGGATAGAGGTTTGGACACAATGTTTGTCAATTTGACCAAGGCCTTTAATTCTATAAGTGGTGAGGGCTTCTGAAAAATTCTGGTGATGAAATTTGGTTGTCTGGAGAAGTTTCATCAATATTTTTTCACAATAGCATGCTTGTGTGAGTTCTGAATTATGCTCTCATGCTTTTCCAGTTATCAATGGATTGAAACAAGGTTATGTGTTTGCTCTCACACTTTTTTGGATGATGCGTTTTAGTGATGGATGAAATGAGGATGAAAACAGCCTCAAGGTTAACTATTTCACTGACCATAAATTATTAACTTGAAAAAACTACAAGTAGAAATTGAAGTAGAGGAAGAGTTGTGAATGACTTTTTATTCACACAATATTGTGCACTTAATGCCATCTCTGAAGCTGAAAGGCAACAGAGTATGGCTTATTTTTCAGCTACTTGTGCTAATTTTGACCTGATGATTGACACAAAAAAGCAAATTTTCACCAGTCAGCACCCTATCATCCATATGTAAAAACCTCTGGTCACAGCAAATAAAGAAATTTTGAATGATGTGAATAAGTTCTCTTACATTGGCAATATACTTTCTAGAGATGTACACATAAATGATAAAATTAACACATGCATTGCCAGAGCTAGTTCAGCATTTAAGAAACTCCCAAGGAAAATATAGGAAAGAAGTATTAGACTGCCTACCAAGATGACGGTCTACAGAGCCACTCTGATGATTTTACAGTTGTATGTCTCTAAAACTTGTACAGTTTATCAGCAGCAGGCCAGCAAACTGAATCACTTTTATTTGAAATGTCTTAAGAAGACTCTGAAAATTACCTGGCAAGATAAGGTACCAGACAATGAACTCCTTTCTTAAGCTGAACTGCAAGTAAAACTGCACTCTACTACAGAGAGTGCAACTCTGATGGCTGGTCATGTAATCTAAATGCCAAATGTACATTTGCCTAAAAGACTATTCTACAGAGAGCTACATTTAGTCAACCACTCACACAGTGTTCAGAAGAAGTGATACAATGACTTTCTCAAGGTCGGAAGAGTTTTGGAATCAATTATGAAATGTGATAGATTGCCCAACATGATGTGTCTGCCTCAAAGAAGGCACTGTGATCTATGAGCAAAGCAGAATTGCAATGTTCATAGACTATTGGTGTGCAACTTGTGTTAGAGCTTCTTAAGCTCATATTGGCATCACCAACCATAATTGCAAACACCATAATTTAAGCCCTAGATAGTAATGTCATTTTGGTCCTCTTTGAGCATGAAGGACAACCAAACTACCAACTTTTGAAGGGGTTCTTGTATCTTGTTTGATAGTGGTCTTCCCATTGCCTGGCACAGGGTATAGAATATAGTAGTAACTTAATAAATGCTTGTTGATTGACTGATTAAGGTCATCTTTTATTCTTCTAATTACACTAGGTTTTAACTCCCTCTTTGATTTTTTTCTCCCTGATCTTTCCTAGACCAAAGAGTATTCACTTTGACAAAGAGAAAAATGAGCTAAATAATAACTGAGAAATTATACCTCACCTATTGCCATCTATCCTAAGCAAACTTCCTGTCCCATCTTTGATTCTTAAAAACAGAAATAAACAATAAATCAAGCCCCATTTTGCTGCCCTTAACTTTCCTCACGAGTTTTAGTGAATTTTAATATGCTTTGCATTATGCTTATAAGACTATGTTGCAACTTGTATTCATCCTCCATTATATCAATCAATCAATAAACATTTATTACAAACCTGCCATATGCCAGGATGGTGCTAAGTGCTAGAGATACAAAAAGAAGCAAAAGACAGTCCTTGCCCTTGAGTAAGCTTACAATCTATTGTGAGGGGAAACATTCAAACAAATACATATATATATATATATATATATATATATATATATATATATATATATATATCAAGCTAAATACAAGATAAATAAGAAATTATTAATAGAGGGAAGGTACTGGAATTAAGAAAGCTTTGAGAAGGCTTCCTCTAGAAAGTGGAATTTAGTTGACAATTCAAGGAAGCTAGGAAGCTCTATAGTCAGAGTACAGGAGGGAGAGCATTGCCAAAGAAAGTGCCAGAAGGGTACATGTTGGAGGATAAGATATAAGAAGAGTGGAAAAAAAAGAAAGAAGCTAGATTGGAAAGGTCTTTGAATGCCAAACAGAAGATTTTGTATTTACCTAATATTGTTTCCATCTTCTGTGTATATGCTTTTAAAAACTGTCAATGAGTCCTTGTGCATCCACATCAGTTTCTTTAAATAACTTCCATTTTCCACCCTTATCTCAATCAATTTAATTTATTATTTAATTTGTCTCCCAATTCTTGAAAACTTCTTGTCCTGGCTGGACTAATTTCTCTTGCACATTTTTTTGTTCCTAAGTTTCTATTTCTTCTTCGTGTGAATTCTTTGAAATCTCTTCTCTCCAAATATAAGGGAAAAGTCAGACTTTTCCCAATTTTCCATTCTTCATTATCATAAATCCAAGTCCATCATTTCTACTTTAGCAATCAACTGTAGCTTATAGATGAAGACCAGTTTCAGGGACAGCAGTTACGTTTGCTGTTTCTACCTTTTGATGGAAGAAACTCATTAAAGAAAGCCAATAGTATATAGACGATTTTGCTTCTGGCCACTCCAGCAAGAGTCTGGATAGTTGAAATTCCTACTATGATATTATGCTGTATTAAGCTTTTAATCTGTTTTCCACACTCTGAATCTATTTCATCCTGTTTCTTCCTTTTCAGGAAGTCAATAGTGTATTTTCATGATTATATCATTTCTGCTCCATTAATTGTCACTCAAATATATTCCACCAATAATGACTTTTCAATGCCCCTTCAGACAACTAGGGGTCTTCTATAACTCTCAGAATGGACTTTAGGATTCACTGGATTGGATAATAGAAGGAAACCATGCTGCCTGAAAACTGTTGAGAAAAGATCCAATTTAGGAGATAGATAGCAGATTTATTTATTTAGCATTTACTCCACCACTACTAAATACTGGGTATACAAATACAAGCAAATAAGATAGTAACTGCTCTCTGAAAGTTTATATTCTAATGGTAGAATATAATGGTACCATTATATTCCAGTGATACAGTACATAAAGAAGATGTAGACAGGGCAGAGAAAAAGAATTGAGATAAGGGCATGGTTGAATGGTCTAGAGAGGTCTAGGGAGTGATACAAGACTGAAACAGACCACAGACTGTATATTAGGGAACAGTGTGACCCAATTAGAGAGAGCATAGAACTGGGAATCGAGACCCTAATCCTGGTTTTTCTATTGTAACAGTAATTATTCTAGCCTCCATTACCTAAAGGCTCTGTACAAGATACAAGCTATGTACAAGACCATGAAACATGCATTTTACTCCTTCCTCAGGGTTTTCCAGGGTCCTTAGAGGATCTGGAAATCTATTTTTCTTTCTTTCTTTCTTTCTTTCTTTCTTTCTTTCTTTCTTTCTTTCTTTCTTTCTTTCTTTCTTTCTTTCTTTCTTGCTGAGGCAATTGAGGTTAAGTGACTTGCCCAGGGTCACACAGCTAGGAAGTGTTAAGCATCTCAGACTATATTTGAACTCAGAAGTCAGGAGGACTCCTGACTTCAGGGCTGGTGCTCTATCCACTGCGCCACCTAACTGCCCTGATCTGAGAATCTTTCATGTGTGTCACTGGCTCAAATACCCACTGATTGTGCTCCCTCAGTTTTAGGAGCTGAAAAGTGCTAATGGGTCAGAGCCCAGAGTCCAGGATGACTTTTCCCCATGTTTTTAGACATGTTAACTCAAAACTGCATATCCCGCTAAGGAATATGGGAATAATAAAACCTCATCCAGGTTGACATTACCTTGCTAATAAAACCTCATCCTAGATCCTTCTCTGTTGACAGTACTTTGCTAAAAAAAAAAAAAAAAATACACATTCTGGTTCCTTATCTATTAACTATACTTTACACCCTTGCCACATAACCTGTTCCCATATTCAAGCCCTGATTGAAGTTCCAAATTTCAGTATATAAGCTTTCCCAACTTTCTACCACTTTGCTAGATTCTTCCTAGAGATTAATCCACTTACTTTTGCATCAGTAAAATTACTCTGACTACAAGAGAATCTCTTTGAATTCTTTCAGACTGACTGTGAACCATGACTCAGATCTAACAATAACTTAGTTTAATTTAAACAATTAAAAGTTAGATTAACTTTAGTAATTATTTCATGAGTAAGACATCAAAAAACATACAAACATCTTCACAATCCCCAGGGGGTATATTTTCCCTTATATTCCCTCAGTCTCTGAGAAAGGAGGAGCCATTTAGTTCATATGTGGCTAAGTCCAAGCCCTCATTCCCACCCTGGGTTTATGGTCTGTATCTCAGCATCTCAGGGTTTCTCCACTGAGCTGGCAGCAATATCTGTTCTGGCTCCAAGGTCACCAAGTCTCAAGCTTTTGCTTCTGGGACCTCACTTTTTATATCTAGAACTGAAGAGGTCAAATAAAAATACCCCAAACCCTAGAATAGAAGGGTTCATGGAGAGAGTATTTCTTCTAAAGTCAGATCACAGGTATGTCTTACATACATTTAGTGCTTTAAGGTTCACAAAGTGCTTATTTCACTACACTTTTGTGAAGTGACCATTATTTGCATTATTATTCTTTTCTTATAGGTAAAGAAATTAGACCAGAGAAGTGGTTTGTAAAAATCAAAGTAGATTTCTTGAATCCTGGTTCTCTGACTTTAATACAGTTGATGTTTCCATGACATCAAATCTAGTGCTTTTTAAAGTCTACCACGTAGAAGAGACATAACCAATGCCCATTGTCTAGAAGAGGTTGGGGAGGATATAAAGGACAGAAATTTCTTCAGCCTGGTTAGCCTGGAATAGATGTTCACAGAGAAAGAAGAGAGAGTTAAAGAGGATATTTCTTTGAGATTCTCTCTATGAGACAGTACTTTCTCTTAATTAGAGACTTTCAAATAAGGCTGAAGGAGGCAGAGCCCAAGGGAGACAGCTTGGAGATCAATAGGAAAAAAAATGTTTCTCTTATGCAGACAGCCAGAGGGCAGTAATATTTTGTTCCCATATTCTGGTCAATGGATTTGGGGAAAGATAGATACTTTGATGGTAATAAAGAATATTGAAACAAAGGAGAATGGATTTGTCAATGAGAGAGTGATAGGGTATAGGAGAGAAGAAACCCTGGCCTCCCACATCTTCCAAACCCAGATATTAAGGTCAGGAGAGCAAACTCAAAAAGTCTGAGACTCCCCAAAGTATTGCTTTACTGCAGGCCCCAGTTTGAGCCAGAGCTGGGCTACCATCAAGATAAAGACAATAAATGACTGTTAATTGATATCTCATTCAGTTAGAGAGAAGAGATAGCTGAGAAAGATGAGTCTAGTTCCTTGAGGTTGGCATGTGGGGAGAGAAGTTAATCTAAGCTAATTATGCTAATGCTAATGCTATTTTGTAAATTTCCTTTTTTTACCATATGATCTTTGTGCAGAGTATATGACTGTAAAACCTTTATTTTAAGATGTTGGAAGGGGCAGCTAGATGGCACAGTGGATGGAATGCCAACCCTGAAGTCAGGAGGACCTAAGTTCAAATCCAGCCTCAGACACTTAACACTTCCTGCCTGTGTGACCCTGGGCAAGTCACTTAACCCCAATTGCCTCAGGGGGAAAAAGATGGTGGAAGAATTATAGGTCACATGATCATGAATATTTAATCATGATCATATATACCTCTGGATGTGCCTGCAAGAAACTCCATTTGGAGACTTCTCATAAAAGAAAAAGATATTTGCAGCAGATAGCAATAGGGCAGCCAGATGGTACAATAGGTAGAGTCAGGAAGACTCATCTTCCTGAATTCAAATCCGGCCTCAGATAATTAATAGCTGTATGACCCTGAGTTAGTCACACTGTTTGCCTCAGTTTTCTCATCTGGAAAATGAGCTGGGAAAGAAAATGGAAAACTGAACTGAATCACAAAGAATTGAACAAGAATGAATGACTGAACAATAGATAGCAGATACATATTGATAGAGGTTGTAGTGATGTCACTGACTTTTTGCATTCCTGATTGCATTCCAATCCCATTATTAGAGCCTATGTCCATCTTTACATGAGTGTATACAAGATAAATTATCATCTGCAGATACAAGTTGAGCATAGTTGGGGGAGTCTGAGGTGTGCTAAGTATTGTCACTCATCTGGTCAATCCTGTCTGCCTCCTCAACTAAGTGAAATGTCCCTATACCTGAAGGCATTATTTAGAAGCAGGAAAAAAAGGTCAGTACTTTGTCTTCTCAACAATGAAAATACCAGAAAGTTCAAAGCAGAGCCTGAGAAACTAAGGACCAGAGATAAACCCTCGAATAGCCAGGTATCCTAAAGTACAAAGGCACAAAGACTGAAGCACTAGGTCAGATGCTCTGCTCACAAGATTTATGCTTTGAATCTAGCAGGAATGACACAAGATTGGCAAAGGTGCCTTGGGAGAGACTGGGAACGGCAGTCAAGTTTTGCCTTAATTAGGCTGTGGGTAAATATTATTGATATTTTATTGAATTAATGTAAAGCTAAAATCAGGTAAAATGTGTGCATGCGAGAGCATGAACTCATACATGTGCTTTGTTTCATGAGAACTGACTTTGGGATTTTTCACTGACTTTGAAATTAGAAGGGACTGTTCACCCTATTCAACTCATTCTGTTAAGGTGAGGACTGAGCATAACAATTGTTTCCAGCATAGTGTAATCGCTACTTGCCAGCCAAACACATTCTTCCTTTTAGGAAGGAAGAAACCCACCTGTAACCTAAACTGGGTGGCCTTGAACTCTGTTCAGAAAAGAGGCCAGGATAGTAAAGTCAGGAGGATCACTATTGAGCTCAGTTTTAAAGCTTGTGAAAAAGCAAGTTTCCTTAAAAACAAAATTCTCCAATATTCCAACCCCATCAAACTATGGGTTTGTTTAGGGTATGTACAAAACATTTATGCATCTGCTTTAGGGCCCAATATAGCAGGAGCTTAATAAATGTTTATTGATTTGAATAAATTTAATGTGTTCTTAAGCAGCTTCTGAGGAGTTCCAAATTTTTCCTTCAATAACCCATTCTCCATAACTGCATCGCTGCTATCTGAATTTAGACATCTATGTTAAAAAACATAATTCTTTAACTCAAATGTGCTTTTTTTTTTTAAAGCATTCAGTATCAAAACATTCTCTCTGTCCCCTCACCAAACTCTAACTCACTCATCTAAGGATAGGTTTCATCACATACAAACTGTATAATGATAATAACACCAGCCCTCAATTGAAATAGTGGAGCCATGCTTTCCAGAATACTTAAATATTTCTTTTCTCATTTGATCTTTAAAATAGCTTTATGGAAGAGACAAAGAGAGTAGAATGACCATTAGAGCCCAGGTGTTCAGACTCCCCAGCTTGGCTTTCATTGTAGTGTTTTTATTACTATAGAAACAGTCCATTTGTGTCTTTGAATCAATATGTGGCTCAATGCCCAGCCAGGAGGATGTACTCCCTTGAGGTGCACTACCTCACTGCTATTTACAAGAAGGAATTACTACTACTGTGCTTGAGGCATAAATTGTATGGTCAGGTGCTTGAATACATATAAGCTAGACAAGTCTTGAAATCATAGGATTTAGAGCTTGAAGAGACATTAGAAATCACCTGATGCAAATACTACCATTTTATAAATAACCTATGGCCCAGCACCCAAAATTCTATACCCAGACTTACCCAGAACAGAATTTATCCAATTATGGGGATGATTCTATCCCCAAATCATTCTGTTTAGAGACTAACTAAATAAAGTATTGTCTAGGTCTCTATGGATCTGAGTATTGAAGGAAAAATAAAAATATTACTGTACTCTCATTTTAGGCATGTCTGCTAGAAACAATTTCATTTGATTTATCATTTTTATTCAAATAATTTCTAACATAGGAAGTACATCCAAATTGGCATAGTTTCTCCATATCTTCCTAAAATTCTTTCTCTTCTAAGATAATATAGGCTAATATAAGAATCTGGAACAAGGAAAACTTTAAAATATGTTTAAATACAATTTAGGGTTAATATTACAAATTAATAATTTTCTCCCAAAACCCCAATTTCCCAGTTCCTCAAATTACTCATTACCCATGACCTCCATTCCACCTCAGCTACATACAAGGATGCTTGCTATCACATGCTTTAATCTTACCATCACTCACAAGTGTTCTACTTCTAAATTCTTAATTCTGAAATTCTTTTACGTTAGCACAAGATTATCATTCCATCTTTCCCTCTGCCCTATAAGCTCAAACAATGTTCTTGGTCTTTATCCTGACACCAAATTCTTCCACTCTTTAGTTCTTTCCTATGTCATTATTCTTAAATTGGTTATACTCTCCTCCCTTCCCCAATTTGACCACTTGGTGAACAAGTTGAACTTGACACTATGTTCTTCCCTCTTAATACTTATTTCATTATCCTGTCATTGATCTTGCCCTGTCAAGCCTCAATGTTGGATTGACTGGTGTTATCTTCTACCTTCATTTTCATTCATGCACTGGTTTATGAAAGCTGGAAAAAATCAGGAAACTGTGCTGACTGAGTACACTACAAATTTATATTACAAAATTTCAACTGGAAATTTTGTGGTAAGGGAAACGTCCTACATTATCCAAATAACTTATGGTAATGTTGAATTCCAATTAACATTGAGACAAGAATCATAGAACTATAGAAACAAACCTTTGACATTAGCTAGTACAACCCTCTCATTTTATAATGAAAGTGAAGGTCACAATGGTGAAATAGTAGAGTCACAACACTAAGAACTAGACAAACCTAAGAATTCATCTAGTTTCACTTTTGCCTTTACTGAGATAGGAATTGAGACCCATAGACTGACTTAGCAGTGGAGCCAGAAGTATTACTGATACTATCCTAGTACTCTAAGATATACAAGGAATATTTCACATGTAAACAAAATTTCCCATCAAAATAATTTTCACTACAGGAGTCTAAATATATATATATCCAATTTCCCCTGTAGGGATCCATTTTCTCTTCAAAGAAGAGGAAGTTAGCAACAAAAGCCTGCTCATATGCCAGTGCCCCATAAGCAGACCCTTCTATGTGGGCTCTCTGGAAGTGTTAGTCAGGGTTATGACTGCCTGAGAGGCACTGCCTAGTAAATAGCTAAAAGTGACAGAAACAAAGCAGAGAAACTACAAAGCCTTAATGTAAGCTGTCTTAATTTATTAACAAGAGATGGATAATATCTGACAAATAACTAGAGATAAATTGTTAAGCAATATGCAAATATGCCAGCAGCAAAAATGGAAAATTACAAAACAGTAAAAGCTTTTATGGCTGCAGGAGAATCTAAAGGTAATTTGTCCCAATGTCTCCGCAAATTTCAATCTTGCTATTAGCTGGGTCAGAACGCTACATCAATTATCAGTCCAATTAGCTCACTCCAATGGCATTTACATTGTAAAGAGTGGCTTTTATATGGGACAAGGAAAGGAAGACATGTAACAAAATGGCTTCAGGCTCACACAAAGTCTTACTCATTTCCTCTCTCTCTGCTTGACAGACTTGTCATTTAGACCATGGCCAAGCTAATACAAGCTGAGCTACCATTCATAAAAGTCTTCTGAGTCCCCACCAATTGACTTAGGTATATCCAACCTTAGACCTGACAAAGCTTTCTTTATAACAAGTTTTCTTTGATTTTAAATGATTAAAAGATGACTATTATTCTTTCATTATTTTCTCCATTCCCAGTGAGCAATTTTACATCCAAACTGCTAGAAGAACTTGTCCTGAAGAACACAAGATTGAAAGCTAGAAAGTACTTTAAAGGTAATCTAGTCAACACCATTCATTCTAGGAACAAGGAACCTTGTTAGGGACCTTCAGGTCCACAGGTTAAATGGCTTGCTCAAAGTATACTAGAAACAGAGCCATGCCCTGAACCCAGGTTTTATGAATTGAAATCCAGTTGTAGGGATCCTTATATATAGTTTAGTGATTCCCCTTTCTATTTTTGAATGACATCACTGATTTAAAGTTCTTTTCAGTTAGAAAAAGAAGCAATAGTAAAAAATAAATAAATAAATAAAATAAAAAAAAAAAAGGAAAAAGAAAGAAAATTAGGGGATAAGGACCAGACGTGGAATTTTATTAGTATAGGGAACTGCTAGATGAGAAAGTTCCTCTGCTAATGAAGCTCATCGCCTTCTTTAAAATTTAAGAGTTTTAGAGAGTTACCTAGAGGAGAAATGAGAGATTTAAATGACCTCCAATTAGTGACATAAGTCAGTATGTCAAAAGAGAGACTTAAATCCAGATTTTCCTGGTTTACTCTTTATCCTTTATTCTTCACTAGCTATCATTATCCTCATTGAATGATGAGGTCAGGATAGAAATTCCTAGTTCAAAATAAACATGTGACAAATTCACAATGGCCAGTCTCTTTGTTTATTTAGGAGAAGAGGTTATAGACAAAATGAAGAGGTAAAATAGACACCAGGAGTGGCAAATATGAAATAGATTTGGGAGTGCAAGAGAGTTACCAAGAAAAGGAATTTGGAAGAGTTCATTAAAGGAATATGCCATTAGACCTGAGTATACCATTGACTGGCAAACTAAATCCATAGAGAAGTTTAGTAAGTCAAACAGAGTTAGCTCTAGTAAGGAGAAAGACGCCATTAAAGGGAAGACAAAGAATATCTCATAGTGGGTTTAGTCCTGAAAAGGAGTTATCTTCCTTGTGGGCACATCTTTTTTTCATTAAAGCTTTTTATTTTCAAAACATATGCATAGATAATTTTCAACATTCACCCCTACAAGACATGTTCCAAATCTTTTTTTCTCACTCTTTCTCCCACTCTCTCCCCTTCATGGCAAGCAAACCAAAATATGTCCCAACATGTGAAATTCTTCTTTTTTCACAATTTTCACAATTATCATGCTACACATACAAAAAAATCAGATCCACAAAGATGAGAAATAAAACAAAATGCAAGCAAACAACAATAACAAAATGATTAAAAATACTGTATTGTGGACCACTTTCAGTTCCTACTGTCTTCTCTCTGGGTACAGATGGCTTTCTTCGTCAGAAGGTCACTGGAACTGGCCTGAATCATCTCATTGTTGACAAGAGCCTTGTTCATCAGAATGATCAATTCTTGCTGTTGCCATGTATAATGTTCTCCTAGTTCCATTCATTTCATTTAGCATTAGTTCATATAAGTCTCTCTATGCTTCTCTGAAATCGTTTCTTATAGAACAATAATATTCCATAACATTCATATGCCACAATTTACTCAGCCATTCTCCAACTGATAGGCATCCACTCAGTTTCCAGTTTTTTGTCACTACAAAAAGCACTGCTGCAAACATTTTTGCACATGTGGTTCCCTTTCCCTCCTTTATGGTCTCTTTAGGATAAAGAATGGGCACACCTTTTATAAGGGGAATACAATCGTGGGGTTTCTCAGGAGAGAATTTGGTAGTTCAGAGGGAGGGAACAAAGAGGAGCCAGATGGAATGTACCTGGCACACCAGGTCCCAGACCTTTCTAAAATATATATTAATCAAAATCTCAAAGGTTGCCTAAAGATGCGCAGAGGCTGGGGGGGGGGGGGGGGGGGAAAGACAATGGAGACTGACAAAAAATTCCTGTCTTACAAACCACAAGATGCAAACAGGATAATCTGGGACTTGTTATGCCTGATAATAGTTGTTAAGATGGAAGACACCTTAGGGTCTCCAGGGCATTGTCATAGGTATGGTGAAAGAACTTGCAAACTCAGTTTGTCTCCCAAGTTAAGGAGCAAAGGTTTATTGTATTATTAACAATAGGTTAAATTCCAAAAGAAGTTAGCAAAGAACCAGGAGCAAGAAGATAAATTTATGGGGAAAAGTGAGAGAAATCAGTTGCTTCATGTCAGTGATATGCTAATTTTATGTCTTAGAGGTAAAGTTGAAGAATGGACTGGTTCTGACTTTGGGCCCAGGTACAACACCCATAATTCTCTGTTCAGAACTCATTGGGGAACCTTCTGGAGGTATGTTTTTAAGCTTGAAATGTCACTATATTAAGTAACAAATATTTAATTTTGTTCTGAGTCTGTGTCAACTTTAAGCACCTCAGTATTGTTGCTCATTAGTCTCAGAAACTCTGTAGTTTAACCAATAGGTTGTTATCTGACAACCAGCAATATCTGTAGCCATAGAATGATCATTTTCAATCACATCACTCCAATGGTCAGGTAGCCTTAAGGTTATTGCCCCATCTCCCCTAAAATCTTCAGCACATCAATAGCCAAATGGACTTCTTCCTGACAAGGGAAGAAAGCAAGCTCAAATTCTACATCAATTGTCATCATCATCATCACCACTCAGTCTCAAATAGGTTACCTTGAAATTCTTTCTCTCTAGAATTCCCCTAACTTGGTATAACACAGTAAAAACAAATATCCTTACTAAAAAGTAAAAACAGCTGGAAGGAAGATAGTATAGTACATTAGGAAAAGCCCTGGTTTTTAAATTAGAAGACCTGGTTTTGAACCCTGGCTTTGCAACTTAATGCTTACATACAAGTAGAGAGCTTCATTAGTAGAGGGAGTTTCTCAACTAGGAGCTCCCTATACTAATAAAATTCCAGGTCCAGTCCCTATCCCCTAATTTTCTTTCTTTTCTTTTTTTTACTATTGCTTCTTTTCCTAGCCAAAAGGATTTTTAAACCAGTGATGTCATTCAAAAATAGAAAGGGGAAATCACTAAACTATGCAGTCATTTATCAGGCCTCAATTTCAGTTTGGAGTAAAAGACTTCTGAAGTCCTTTCTACCTCCAGATATATGACATCCCTATGTCATCCCTCTGGAAGAGAGAAGGAACTTCTACCTAACAGAATAAATTAGATAAAGAAACACAGTCAGCTGGCTTAAATAGTGTATTTGAGGTCCTAGACTATTTGAGGTCAAATCTTAACTTCAGAATTTCCTTGCTAAAAGAAGCTTCCTGACTTTCTTGGAGGAATTGAAGTGAGGAACCGAAGATAAATTTTCCCCCTTACATAGCTTCTCATCTCTTCGGGGGTTTTTAGACTGATAACATATTGGGCAGTAAAACTAGACTCTGTTTTTATTCTGTTTAACTAAAATTATTTTGCCCCAATGAGCGGCCATTTAAAAACAAAATCTCCAATATGGGGGAAAGGGAATATAAGTATGATGGTTAGTAACCAAATCCAAAGGGGTAGATTCTGAGAAAACTGATTAAAAGCTTGATTAAATGCAAAAGAACAATTAACAATGCTAAGACAATATATTTGGAAAAATGAAATACAAACCAGATTTTTTTTTAAAACTTGACATGCAAAAAAACAACCCATTGAATTTTAAAGTGAATGACCTAAGATGTACCTTCTGATCCTGTCACAAATTCACTATCTGATATTAAGAAAATTACCTCTCCATCTAAAAAAGGAGAGAGAAACTAACTTTTCTCATTGGTATCTTCTAACTGTCAGCTAAGGACTCTTCTTTGAGTTTATGACTTGGTGAAGGCAACACAAAGAATCACTGGCAGAATCAAAACTGGAACCCAGTTCTGAGTGTTCTTTCTTTCTCTGATGCCAAATAGCTTAATGGAAAGTACAGTTTTGGGAGGAAATCTACATGGTAAATGTCCATGGTGTATCCCTGCCTTGCAAGGAGCAACAATTTCTTTTCTTTTTTTTTTTTTTTTTTTTTCATTTTTCTTGCTGAGGCAGTTGGGATTAAGTGACTTACTTGACCAGGGTCACACAACTAAGAAGTGTTAAGTGTCTGAGAACAGATTTGAACTCAGGTCCTTCTGATTTTAGGACTGATGCTCTATCCACTGTGCCACCTAGCCGCCCCAAGATGCAACAATTCAGGACACCCCACTTCAGATATTTTGGAGATAAAATTTGGGATGTTGTGTGTGTGTGTAGGTGACTAGGATGAATTTTATAAACATTCTAGAAAGAAGTAATTTATGAGAAACAAGCCAATTTTGAGAGAAGCAGGCCTATTCTCCATGTTAAGAGAGGGAAACATGTGAAGTACCTATTTTGTCTCTCCTTTGGCAACATGTTTTTGTGAAGTAGCTGGAAGGCATAATAAATGAAGAGAATTAGGAACCTGCAAAGGTTTGAGTTCGAACTTGACTGTGGGTATTGTCTCACACATACACACACGCATGCATGCATGCACGCACGCACATAAGAGCACAGTTAGAACTCAGGATAGACTCAGGCATCAAGGATTAGAAAGACAAAAATCACAAGATGGTGGAGGGGGGAATTGCCTAGTAGTTTAATCAGGTTATCCCTGGGCTGGATGTTTTTCAGAAGGAGTATTGGGATGATTATCAGGTTTGGTCATCAAGTTCTGTGGCATAGCAGGGAGAGTTCAGTTGCAAATATTGCAAGGAATTTCTAATGTGTTCAGCTTAAGGAATGTTCAGTTTGTCTTCTGTTAGCTGATGCTGATTCTTATTCCCATGTCAGTCTGGGTTTCTTAAAGGCCTTGAAGTTGAGCAAGTCAAGGTGGCTGATAAAAATCACTAACTAGTTCCTTAATCTCCCCTCAACCTCAGTTTCTTCACCTGAACTTTGCAAATATTGGCTCATTTATTCCTCAGGACAATCCTTGATCCTGGGTGCTATTATTATCCTCATTTTTACAGCACTATATAAATGCTATCGATTATTTTAAGTGCTAGCTATCATTTTTTCTTTCCCAGATCTTGTAAACCAAAAGATGGTGAAAACTAACAATGGTTTTGATACAGCTATAGGAGGTGATCTTTATACTGTGGAGTAAATAGAGTTCAGGTTAGATGACCCACTTCAGAGATGACTCTCCAGAGGAGGGAGAAGATCTTTACAATTTCTAAGCCCTTCATGCTTCCTTTAGTCAGAAAGTCACTGGCTGCCCAATTTCCACTGCCTGTAGTGAGAACATTTCTTTTCCACTGTTTCTGTTTTTATGCTCAACTTCCTTTCCTTGATGCATAAAACTTTTGGCCATGTAATCATTTAGGGAGTGCTGGAGGTGAGAAAGAAGTAAAATTGACCAGGAATAAATATAACAGACCATCCAGTGCTGGTTGGACTGAGAAACCTTAGCCTAGGGCATTGAATGATGAAATTTCCCAAGGAACTTACTAACCTTTTCTCCACCATTATTGGCTAAGGGGGATTGTTATAATCAAATCTGAATTTCTCCCTAGACAATTTATATGTAAATATTACTATTTTAACAAGTCTAATGTCCCAAATAAACATTGAATTATTGAAAAGAGGAATCTGTATGCTGGTTCCTTTTTATGACTTTTCTTGTGTAACCCTGCCATAGTATGAATTATAATGTATATATATTATAATATGATATACCTATAATATAATATAATTAATATAATAATTTATAAAATCATAAATTACTTGGAAAACAATGTTATTAAGTTGTTTATATAATCTACATGTCGGGGGAATGTCTTCATTACACTGGGGAATTTTGATGCAACAGCATCAGAATAAGCTGCCTCTTCTATGAAGTTTCCTGGATTGATCTCAATCAACTCTTATTCCAAACATTCTCCTTGGTCCTTTAATGGTGAATCTCTAAAGATGACTTAGGCGACTTGAATTGCTGTCCTGGAAGCTGATTGTACCAGAGTCTTGACAGGCTGAAGTTTTGAAACAGGATACAAAGCTGTTTTTATGATGCATGTGTTAAAGAAGTTGGAGTTAATCCACTACATGGAGAGGAGGAAAGGAGGCCCAGGGGAATCCCTTATAACCCCATGAAAAAGGCATTTGCCAATTTATGGAGGATTTATAAGCTCTGATGACAGCAAATTCTTTTTTATAGGATTGAATTGTGCAGTCATTCTGAGATCAATGAAACTGCCTAAGGTTCTTGGAGATGTGAAAGTCTATGGAAATGTCTGTGACTAACTGGCACAATGATTGATAAAGGATTTTTTTCTAAAAAGTACTTTCCTTAAACTCTCCCCTTTTCCAGATGGCTTCTTCTGACAGTCTTTGAAGAGTATGCTCAGTCTCCCTGGGCTCCAATACACCCGTTGGCCAGGCTTTTCTTCCAGTTTCTTTCCAATAATGCCTCAGTACCAGTAGTCTGAGACCATAAAAACCTCCTAGAGATCCAATTTTATTAGAAATAGGACATTGGGAGACTTTTATGGACTAGATAAAGAATCACTGAAATTTAGCTTACTATACCGTTTATCAAATATTCTTAGGCTTTAGCCCCATAATGCAAGGACATTATATCCAAAGTATACAATGTGCATCTGTGTATGGATGGATAGAGAAAATTAACCATCAGATTCCTTATCTCAACACCTCAAGATTATTTCTCACTATTCCCCCTTATATACCCTCTGGTCCAGAATGGCTCCCTCCATTCCACCATTCTTTAAATTGTCAGAAACGTCTGTTTTGAAAAAGTAACTTCCAAAGGTATCACAGAATCTCTGCTAATATCATTTTCCCACCTAGATATCTCCTTCAACTCAGATCAATTCAACTTCATAACATTTATTAAGTGCCAAATACATTCCTAAGATATTGGGGTGAAAAGGAGAGAAATTTTGCTCTCTTAAAACTGATATTCTTTTTTGTGTGGACTTTATTATATGCAAATGTAATATACATACATATGCATATATATGTATATATATGTACTATATTAGAATTGTTTTACATTTGTTTTTAAAACTTTGAATTCCAGATTCTTTCCCTTCCTCCCTACTCCACCCTGCATTGAGAAAGCACATGTGAAGTTATACAAAACATAAAACTGATATTCTTGCAAATGATATGGTAAATATAATGTCTACACATAAATAAATAAAATGTATTTAAAGAAGGAAAAGAACATTAACAACTAAGGAGATTAGAGAAGATTTGACATTGGAAAATGCTATCTGGGTTAAGACTGGAAGGAAATTTAGAATTCTTTAAAAAACTATATAGCACTTTAAAATTTGCTAAGCACTCTGGGTTATCTCATTGGTCTTTGAAATCACCCTATGAGGTATTTGCTATTGCAATCCATACTTTATACACAAGGAACTAAGGCTGAAAGTTGTCTAGGGTAATATAGATATGTCTCAGTGGGAGAATTTGAATACAACTCTTCTTGAATCCAAGTCCATCACTCTATCCACTATGCTACTTGATTGTCTCAAGAAATGGTGATAAGGAAGAGGTTGATTTAAGGAATAAGAGATGGCCTAAAAGGCCTAAAAGATGGAAAATGGAATTCTGACTTTGGTGGAAGTCATTGAGCCAGTTTGGCTGGGATGTAATGTGTTCCAATGGGAATAATATGAGATAAGTGGAGAAATGCAGTCTGAAACTAGAGTGTAAAGGGATTTAAATGCCAGACTCTGAGGAATAATAGGTAATAGGCAGCCACTAAAGATTGTTAAGCAAGAGAGTATCAGGGTCAGATGAAGGAATATTACTTTGGCAGCTGTGTGAAGCATGGATTCATGAGGGGAAAGAATAGAATCAATGAGGCCAATTAAGAGACTGTTTAATAATTCAGATAAAAGGAGGCAAGGGTCTGAATTAGGGTAGTGACTGAGAGTGGAGAGAAGAGGCAAGATGCAAAAGCTGTTATAGAGAAGAATTTACAAGACTTGGCAACTGAGTAGATGACAGATAAAAAATAAAAGAGAAAGAAAATGAAGGATGACTGAGACAGAGTCTAGTTGACTAGAGGAATGACAGTTCCCCTAAAAAAAGAAATTTAAAATAATGGATTTAGAGAAGACAATGAGTTCTACTTTAAACATTAGAACATATGACATAGGGATTAAACATACAAGTAGAAACGTTGAACTGGAGTTAAGGGAAGAAATCAGGTTCAGATTTTGTAGTCATCTGCAAAGAGATGATAACTTTACTGAGAACAAATCATATCACTAAGAAAGACACTAGGAAGACCAAGACTCAACATAAAAGCTTGGGAAGCATCCAAGCTTAAATGGACTGATGAGAAGCTAAAAAAGGATTGGTTTGACAGCTACAAGGGGAAGCAGAAGAGCAGTGAGAAGAGGGAGAAAAGGATATCTTGGAAAAAAGTCACAGTCAACAGTTATGGAAAAGCCATCTAAGAGAGATAAAAACCATCAGATGTAGCACTAAGGATTTTATTTATTTGTTTGTTTTTAACAGCAAAAGCAAATTTTTTTGTAGTGTGCTTTCTACAGCCCCCAAATTGGGGTGCCAAAATATACCATCTGGACTAGTTTTCTGGAGGATCTCAGAACCAGCCCAAGTCCTTGGTCTTAGTGGAGGAGTGAAGAAGGTACTAGACCTAAGAGGCTGGTCAAAGATGGAGTCTGTTTATTTCAAGTCCTCTAGCTTCTAAATACCTTAGTACAAATTATATCACTATAGCTCACCAAACATGTGCCAACTATAGAACCATTACATCACCACAGCACACTGCCCAATTGTTAATTATAAACACCCTGATATTGATATGTAAATGCATCTCTTTACTGTAAGTATCTCTTGCTTCAAGTAGAACACAGGTAGTCACATCCTCCTTGACTTCTCAGGAAAGGTGAGAGGCATTAAAGGGAGATGGGGAGCCAAACCAGACATTGTCAGCAGGTTCCCTCTGGGCTAAAAGGTCTTATACCTTACCCAGAGTTTCCCCACAATCTGTGGCCCTCTACATTTTTTGGTGGTTAGATTCTGTATAAGGTTTAATTGAACATTCTTTTTTCTTCATATAGATATAGATATAGATAGGATAGATACATAGATTATACTTAGAGTCCATATGAGTCATGTTGGAAGAGTAAAATCAGAACAAGAGGGATAATCACAAGAAAAAAAGCAGAAGAAAATAAAGGTGAAAATAGTATCCTGCCATCTACATTCAGTTTCCATAATGCTCTCTCTGGATATTGATGGCATTTTCCATCCAAAGTTTATATGAAATGTCTTAGATCACTGAATTGCTGAGAAGAGCCAAGTCTATCGTAGTTGAACATCACATAGTCTTCCTGTTGCTATGCATGTGTGTTTGTTTTTTGAGGCAATTGTGGTAAAGTAACTTGCATAGGGTCACACAACTAGTGTCTGAGGCTAGATTTGAACTCAGGTCCTCCTCACTCCAGGGCTAGTGCTCTATTCATGGTGTCACTTAGCTGCCCCAAGGATATTATTGATAATCATGAGAAGAATAGTTGTCAAGAAATCCAGAAATTCAAATTATTCTCAAGGTTCAAAAATCAGATTATAAGGGGTTGAGAAGTGAGTAGAAGGTGGAGATAAAAGTATGTGATTTTCTAGTTTTGCTAATGAAAGGAGAAAAGTTATAATGTAATAAGAATGTTGATGATTAAAAAGACATGTTTGTGCTCAGGAGATGAGAAAATATGTGATCAAAGGCATAAATGAAATATGTTATCCTTGGCAAGAAGAAAGGTCATAGACCATCTGTTCTTTGCAGATAGGAGCAAATTATAAGAGGATGAAAGATGATGGAGAGCCTGGGTTCTACTGGGTCTACTGGATACTAGGGAGTATACTAAATAATAAGTTTTTTAAGAAAGACAAAAGACAGCATCAACCGATACTCTAAGGAACTTATGATCTAATGGAAGAGATCACATGAAAGCAATTATGTGCAATGAAAATATAAAAGATTAACTGAGGACAATTTTAGAGAGAAGGTAGTAAGATTAAGGAGGATAGGGAAAGAATTTTTTTTTTTTTTTTTGCCAAAGAAGAGCCTTTAGTTGGGGCTAGAAGGAAATCAGGTACATTAGAAGGGAGAGATTAGGAGGGACAGAGTCCCAGACATGGGATGAAAAGGCATGTATTGAAAAATGAGTGTTTTGTATAAGGAAGAGCAAGGCCAGTATCACTAGATTGTAGATGATGCTGGATAGATTAGTTGCACAACTATTTGATTAAAGTCTTTTGCCTTCTGGTATAGCTGGAAATTCAAATCAAGTTAACTAGATAAGCACAAAGGCAAACACCTACTTTGGAGACAGCCCTGCTAGGTGCTGGGATTAGGGCAATTAATCAAATATTTTGGGTAACAGAGAGCACAGGAATTACTAATAATTGGCATATAATAAAAAATGCTAAATTAACAAAACTAGAATGAGCACACTGTCTTTCAGGGCTTGAGAATATCATTAGGAAAATCAGTCTTTACTGAAAAAGTCTAGAAGGGATGATGGATTGAGAATTATCACTCATAAAATGCCAATTAAGCCACCAATCTTTTCTGTAAACATAGAAGTGGTGAAGCCATCCTCCATCCATCCTAGTGGTTTCTACCATCACCACCATGCCCAAGAAAAAATTAAAATCTTAATTCATACATCCTCAAGATATACTGACTGAAGTGCTCTGGTATTCTGTTTGGGGGAGAGGGAAAGAGACTTCTGAAAGAAGATATCACCTTATCTCACCAAGGGGCTGTCTGGAATATCTGAAGCCTTCTTTCCTTAGATTGTATTAATTTTTCCTTGCTCAGAGCCCATGGAAAATATGCCTCACACAAGGAAGGACTAGATTTCATTTCATGAGTATTTATATCTTTTATCATTATTCAATGCATATTTTATCATCATTTTTATAATTATTCTAGATTTTTATTATTATTATTCAGTGCATAAAGGCTAAAGAACAAGCATTTATTAAGTACCTACTATGTGCTGGGTGGGCAACTACATAGCATATTAGATTGAGTGCCAGGCTTGGAATAAGGAAGTGCTGAGTTCAAACTACTTCAAACACTTATTAGCTATGTGACCCTGGACAAGTCATTTAACTCTGTATCAGTTTCTCATCTGTAAAATGAGCTGGAATTCAGAGAGAGGACTATGAGGACTGAATGTGGATCACAATATAGTCTTTTCATCTTTTTTGTTACTGTTGTTTGCTTGTTTGTTCTTTTCTTTCTCACCCTTTTGATCTGATTTTTCTTGTGCAGCATGATGAATGTGGAAATATGTTTAAAAGAACTGCACATGTTTAACCTATATTGGATTACTTATTGTCTAGGGGAGGAGAAATGGAGGAAGAAAGGGAGAAAAATTTGGAACTCAAGGTTTTGCAAGGGTGAATATTGAAAACTATCTTTGCATGTATTCTGAAAAATAAAAAGCTATTATTATTTTAAAAAATAAAATAAGCTGGAGAAGGAAATGTCAAATCACTCCAATTATCTTTGCCAAGAAAACCCCAAATGGGATCATGGTAGGTTGGTCACAATTGAAACAACTCAAAAACAACAACAACAACAACATGTAGAGGTAGTGGGGAAAGGTATAAGACCCTTCAGCCTAGAGGGAACCTGCTAACAATGAGTGGTTCAGCTCCTCATCTCCTCTAAGGATTCTCCGTCTTCCTGAGAAGTCAGGAGGCAATGACAACCTGTATTGTGATTGAAGCAGAGTGATACCAGATGGCAAACTATATCAATAGAAAGTTGTTTATGTGGTCCCACATGCAGTATATACTTAGAGCATGCACAGTATTATTTTGGTTCCATAAGTGTATTAGGGTATATTAAGGTGAAAGAACTGGGAATAAATGGACTCCACATTTCCACTATCCTGGGGAGTCCCACCTCATCACTCCTCCACTAAGATGGTTTGTTTTAATTGCCCTGGCATGGGGACTCTAGAAAGCATGGTACATTTTGTCACCCCAACTTGGGGGCTCTATAAAGCAGTACACAACAACAACATGTGCCAGGCACTGTACTAAATGCCTTACATTAGTAATTATCTCATTTGATCTTCACAACAATCTTAGGAAGTAGGTACTGTTATTCGACCTATTCACAATGGAAGAAATTGAGGCAAACAGAGATTATGTGACTTGTCTAGAATCATATAGCTAATAAGTAACAGCTTAATTCAGATCTTTCTGACTCTGGGACTATGACGCCTGGCATGTGTCATAAGGAGGGATAGGATCTCAGTTAAGTCTGATTAGTTTCCTACTTCTAATGTTCTAAACAATGAGGCCTAATCAGCCAAGTTATATGGACATTCTTTAATCTAGCAGATTTCAGAAGAGGGAGAAAGTGGTGTTCAAGAAAAGGGATTATGCTGTATCCCAAAGAGATCATAAAAGAGAAAAGGACAAAAATGTTTGTGGCAGCCCTTTTTGTAGTGGCAAGAAACTGGAAACTGAGTGGATGGCCATCAGTTGGAGAATGGCTGAATAAATTTTGGTATATGAATGTTATAGAATATTATTGTTTTGTAAGAAATGATGAGCAGGTTGATTTCATAAAAGCCTGGAAAGACTAACATGAACTGATGCTGAATGAAGTGAGTAGAACCAAGAGAACACTGTTCACAGTAACAAGATTACATGATGATTAACTGTGCTGAATGTGGCTCTTTTCAACAATGAGATGATTCAAGATAATTCCAACAGACTTGGGATACAAAGAGCCATCTGTATCCTTTGGTTGTTGTTGCTGCTTGTTTGTTTGATTTTTTTTTCTTTTATGTATTTTTTTAAACTGATTTTTTGCACACCATGAGAAATATGAAAAAAATATTTGTAAGGATTGCACATATTTAACCTATATCAGATTGTTTGCTGTCTTGGGGAGGGAGAAAGTAAAAGAAGAGAGAAAAATTTATAACACAAGATTTTGCAAAGGTGAATGTTGGAAACCATCTTTGCATTTATTTGAAAAAAATAAAATATTATTAAAAAAAAAAAAAAAGGAACCAGACTGGAGAAAGTCTCAATCTATTGGAGAAAGATTTAACAAAATTTGTATAAATATTTAACTATGCATATATGTATATATATATATATATATATATATATACACATAGATAAATATATATATATATACATATATACATTTACATATATAAATATATGCATATATATGTATATTTTCCCCTGTACTAAAACAGGTAACCTTTCAGAAGTAAATAGAAGGTAAATAGAAATAATTTTCATTGTTCATCATGGATAGCCTTTATCTAGAACTAACTCAAGTTGCTACATTTCCTCATTAATGTGTCTGAAAAGTTGCTCCTCACTCAAAAGGAACACAATAGCACAAAAAGGAACATAATAACAACATTTTTGTGCATCTTTCTCACATAAAACATTTTGAATAGAACTTGGCTTTAGAATCAGAAAAGCTGGATTTTGGTCACAGTCTTTTGGTTTACTACTTTTGTGACCCTCGGGCAAGCTCTTTCTCTTCTCTTTGTTTCAGCTCTCTCCTGTATAAAATATGAGGGTTGGACTTATGAAGTCCCTTTCAGCTCTAAATCCTCAGAATCTAACCTTAAGTTCTTTTTCCCTGACAGGCAGAGTGGCAAAAAGAAAACTAAAAGATAGAAAGGCAGTCTCAAAATCTGAGCAGGATCTAGGACCACATCCTACCTCTGACACATACTATCTAACCCTAGCAAAGTCACAACCTTACAGAGTTCCAGGCAACATTAGAGCCTGTGAATTTCAGATCAGAGGCTGATCTAGACTGGTAGAAAATGTTTGCACTAAAATAATGATTATTCCCCTCTCCATCTCCCTTCCCCCCAAAAAATCTGATCCTTCCTCTGTATTACATCATTGTTGCTGTTCAGTTGTTTCCAACTCTTAAGTAACCATATTTGGGAATTTCTTGGCAAAAATACAAGAGTGATTTGCTATTTCCTGCTCCAGTTCATTTTACAGATGAGGCAACTACAGCAAACATAGTTAAGTGACTTGCCTAAGGTCACACAGCTAATGATTATCTGAGATTAGATTTAACTTTTTGTCTCTATACATGGTGCCACCTAGCTAGCCCATGTTACATCATATCCCCCCCCATAAATGATTACTTAATAAATATTTAGCAAATAAATATTTTGGGAATCTGATTTTTGTACTGGTTTCAGTATTTTTGCCTGTTGAAATCCTTTTTCTTCAAAACCACTCTTTGATTCTCTGGATAAAAGCAATTTGGGGGGGCCAAAATTTTTAGATTTTCTTAGAGCACTAGTCTGGGCTTTTTCCTGATCTATAAATTATTAATTTAATGTCAAGGCTTAAGTCATCAAATTCACTCTTCTGGTTATGTTGTGTTGTTGGTATACAATAAATACAGAGTTTTCCATAAAAAGCAACCATCCAGTCAATGATGGAGAGGTTATAGAAAGACAGATGAACATACTGTTGATGAACCTCTAAATTATCCAATTCACCTGAAAAACAATTTGGAAATATGAAGGAAAAGAAATTAACATGCTCATATCCTTTGAGCCAGTTATTCCCATTGTTAAGATTCATACCTCAAGGAAATAATATAACAACAAAAACAACTATGAAGATCCCAGAAAGTTCTGACATAGGCCTAAATTATTATAGAAGCATTTTTGTGCTACAAAAGAACTATAAATCAATAAATATTTCATAAGTGCCTACTGTGTGCTAGGCAAAGGACATTTCCAGTCCACCAAGAATTTACAATCTAATATTTTGTAACTAGAAATAAAATGGAGAAATGGGTCGAAAACGGTGGTATAGCAATGTAATTAGATATTATTTTGCAATAATAAATGATGAATATGAAAAATTCAGGGATTTATATAAATTGACGTAGGAGAAAATAAGATGTCCCAAAAGAACAATATTCTAGAGATTATGGAAAAACAGGTGAGCACACTGTTGATAAAAGATCCAGAAAAGGAAGCTAAAATCTGCATTGCTATTAATACCAATAATGAGCTTACAGAAGAGAATGAAAAATACCCCTTGGTTGAAAGGTCAGAGACTAATGAAGCCAGAATGTTCTAGAGATGTCAGAAGAGGGTCTTATATTTGCGGCTTTTCCTAGAATTTTTTTTCTTTGTTACTAGGAAAATTGTGATTTTGGGGGAGAGTTGAGATACATCAAGGTTTTATGATATAAAAACAAAAAGCATTGTATTGGGATTTTTTTTTTTTTGTCCTTAATTCAGTGATTTTTGTCTGAGTAGAAAATTCTAATAGAGGAAACTTTCTATCAAAGCAAACAAGATCCGCAATTTAAATGTTACAGATTTGTTTGGGACAATAGGTGAGTTTAAACGACTATTTAGGATCATAGAAGTCAGCAATAGAACTTGAAAGCAGGGCTTTCTGACTCCATGGTAAATCTTCCTTAATACATATGCTGCACAGTTTCTCATCAATCAAACTTATTTTCAAGTAAAACAAGCATATTTTGTATCTAAAGTTTGTTGAAATGCCTGGGATGTTTGGGGCTCTTATTCTTCCAGAATCCTGCCAATATTGGCAGCACAATGTGGCCACTGCTGAGCTCTGAGATCCCTTTTGTAAGTTTATGTCTTGCTAATGATAGGATTAAGGAAAAGATTTGCTTTCTTGGCCCAGAGACTCTTGGTGATGGAGCTCTTGCCTACAGCTACTGACATTTCCAAAGGTCAATCAGTCATTTAACTTTAGGCAGGATAATCACCTCCCTGGGCCTGTGGACTACAGTAAAGTCAAACATTGTCTAATGATTGCAGTGGGGAAATGGAAGGAACTTTGAAAGAAGAATGAAGTACATTTAAGAGACTAAAAAGTGATGAGGCTGTGCAGCTTCTATGGAAATTTACAAGGCTAAAGACAGTGGATCCACAATTTTGGTATATACACCTCCCACATCCTGAATTCTCTGGGACAGTCTGGTCTCAATTTTAAGAATAGAAAGCATATTTAAATTTTCTTCAATTTACAAAAATCTATTTTCTCTCCTTCCCACTTCCCTCCACCCCCCATTTTAAAAAAGAAAAAGAGAAAGAAAACGTTTATAGCAAATAGACATAGTCAAGGAAAACAAATTCCACTATTGACCATGTCCAAATTGTCTCATTGTGCATCCTGAATTTATCACCACTCTGTCAAGAGATAGTAGCATGTTTCCTCATCAATCCTTTGGAATTTTGGACAGTCACAGCTTTGACCAAAATTAAGTCTTTCAAAGTTATTTGCTAAGAAAGTATACCTTTAATAAGGTTTTGCAAAAGGTTTTGGTAGGCAGAGATTTTGACAGAGGAATAAAATATGGTCATCCTACCTTTCATAGTGCTGTGGAGGCAGCTCTAGGCTTGACTAGAAATGAAACTATAAGGTCAAAAGTAATTGACCTGTAATTTCACTCTCTGTACTTCCTGAACTTCTCGAATTCTTCAGGATACTCTGAACCCAATTTCAATAAAATATTATTTTTGCTTTTTTCAATTAAACAAAATCTATTTTTCTTTTCAATCTATCCAGAGGGAAGGTAGCTACTAAAATGTGAAATCTGGCCAGTGTTAATAGCAGGTCCAGCACTCTCTCTATTTTGCCCCTAGCCACCCCATTCAGGGTTATTGAGAGTCAATCAGTCAATCTGTCAACAATCATTTTTGAGTATTTATTATGTTCCTGATACTCTAAGTACTGGAGATACAAAAGAAAAGCAAAAACAGATTCCTAGATTTCAGAGTGTCCGTTCTAATGGGGGAGATAACATATAACCATCTAGATAAATATAAAATATCTACAGTAAATACGAAAATAATGAGAGAAAAACATTTTGTAAAGTGTAAAGTGCTACTGTGAACTACTATTACACTAAGTGAGCTATTATTACACTATTATTGATCTCTGACTTTTCAGAAAGCTTTATCACTTGATCATTGCTCCATATTTGTTCTCGCTTTTTCACGAGTAGTTTCCATTTCTTTTAAGGGCTCTTCTTTCTTGGCCCCATCCAGAGGCATCTAGGATTGGGCTAGCCCCTTCAAAGGTGCTTAGTACAGTGTTATTGCTAGATTAAAAATTCTTTTATTAGTATAATTATATAAGTTGTTTGGAGGAGAATTTTTTTTTAAAATTTTAATAGCCTTTTATTTACAGGTTATATGTATGGGTAACTTTACAGCATTGACAATTGCCAAACCTCTTGTTCCGATTTTTCCCCTCCTTCCCTCCTCACTCCCTCCCCCAGATGGCAGGATGACCAGTAGATGTTAAATATATTAAAATATAAATTAGATACACAATAAGTATACATGACCAAACCGTTATTTTGCTGTACAAAAAGAATCGGACTCTGAAATATTGTACAATTAGCCTGTGAAGGAAATCCAAAATGCAGGTGGGCAAAAATATAGGGATTGGGAATTCAATGTAATGGTTTTTAGTCATCTCCCAGAGTTCTTTTGCTGGGCGTAGCTGGTTCAGTTCATTACTGCTCCATTGGAACTGATTTGGTTCATCTCATTGCTGAGGGTGGCTAGGTCCATCAGAATTGGTCATCATATAGTATTGTTGTTGAAGTATATAATGATCTCCTGGTCCTGCTCATTTCACTCAGCATCAGTTCATGTAAGTCTCTCCAGGCCTTTCTGAAATCATCCTGCTGGTCATTTCTTACCGAACAATAATATTCCATAATATTCATATACCACATTTTATTCAGCCATTCTCCAACTGATGGGCATCCACTCAGTTTCCAGTTTCTGGCCACTACAAAGAGGGCTACCACAAACATTCGTGCACATACAGGTCCCTTTCCTTCTTTATGATCTCTTTGGGATATAAGCCCAGTAGTAACACTGCTGGATCAGCGGTATGCACAGTTTGATAACTTTTTGAGCATAGTTCCAAATTGCTCTGTTTGGAGGAGAATGTTGAAATAATTCATTTGGGTCCCAACCTGTAAAATTATAACTATAATTGAGTACCAATTTTCCCTCTTCTCCTTTGGGACTTGAAAGCAAAATATAAGTTAGTTTTTCTTGAGTTTGTCTCAGCCCAAAGGCCTCTCCCTCACAGTATTAGAAGTTTTTCCTTCTAAAAAAACCTGCAGAGTTTGGAAGCTGACTCTCATCACCCCCTGATATTTCCTTACCAGCCCAGGTACCACAAATAGGACACCCATATGCTTATTGGGAAAATTTGATATAAGTTGGTGTACTTCGGGGTATGAAACACACACTGGGAATAAGTGTCCTGAGCTCCACAAAGTCACAAAGATTTGGTGAGAGGGAAAATATGGTAAGTATTATAGGAAAGGATCAGGGCAGAGCTGAATAGCCCTTATCCCAGTGGTATTCTGGAGGCAGTTCATCCAATTGTTAAGTTTTCAGTATGAGCATTTGCTCTTTGGAAAGGGCAAACACTGTAAATTGGGGCTTGATTTTTTGTTTTGTTGACTGGACTTTAGAAAGTGATGGGAAAATGTCAATGCAGATTAAAATGTGTTTTGTAGGTACAAAATTTTTACCCTGGGGAGTCAGTTGTTGAACACTTATCCACCCAATTCTGCTCTTATGTCATTGTACTTTGTGTTACTATTATCTGTCATTTTCTAAATTTTCTCCCCCTCCTTGTCTATAAGCTTCCTCAGTCAGGAACATGTTTTCATTTCAATTTCTTCTCTGCCTTCACACTTGGCTATCAGGGGTCTTTCACACAATAGATTCTCATAAATGTTTGTTGAAAACTTGGAGAGATGATAGAATTAATTCATTCTTAGCTCCATTGTCAAAACCAAAGGACACATTCTTCCACTACTGACAGTTGAGTCTCAGATACTTAAATGTGGACTTTCTCTCTCAAGAGACAGATCCAATCTATCCACCTAATATTTTTTCCAATAACTCTTCATCTGAGGAGTATGATGATGACCCTTCCAAAGGAAAAAGGGGAAAAGAAGATGCTTAGCTCTGGGAAGGACTTTTCACTTTGCCCATCTTGTGTGATGTTTTCTTCTCCTTTTGGGAACCAATCAAGGTACTCTGAGCTGCTTTTGTTTCTGTTTTTTTCATACTGGTGGAGAGTATAAACTGTTCATTGTTCATCCCTTCCTCTTAACATATGATTATCATACATAAGTCAGTTCTGTTATAAAATAGCAAATTGTTCTAGCCTGATCAATATATTATAGAACATTTTAAACACAATCTGAATTTCAAGTTTGTTTCTGTGCAACTTCTTCTAAAAGAAATATAATAAATACAAAAAATATATCATTTCATAATAATTCATAAGTTGCAATCCTTTCAATATCCACTTCTCCAAGCAAACTTTGTTTGTCAAGATAAATTGCCATATTTATTGTATATTGTATATCCATATATAATGTCTATCTATTACATATCAATATCATATATTGCATATGTTTAAAAGGAGCTGTAAGTAGAGAAGGGTGGGTCTGTATCACCCTCTTTCCTACCCTTCTAACTCCCACCTACTTCTTCAAGGCCAAGAGTTTCAGCTTATCAAAATTGTTCTCATGATCACTCTGAGGAGCAAGCACTATTTCCTGCAATATTTATGTGTTTCTTAACAATTTAAAGGGTGCTATTATTTTTATTAGATTCCTGACTTTTAAAAATGTGTCACTGACAAATTTTTTGAGCATTGTGTTGCTAAACCCATTTCCCCATAAGTTCTGAGTTTTTTATTGCTTGATTTTTAAATACTAAGGATATATCATTATAGCAGAATTGCCTCTGTGTGTGTGTGTGTGTGTGTGTACATTTCACTGATGGCATCCTTTAGTTCACTTCTACTTCATAATTCTTTATTTATGATGTTGCTTTCCATTGCTCTTTGGACGAAATTCAATTTCAGTCCTTACTTTATCAGTGTTAATATTGGGGTGTTTATTGGAAAATGCTGTGACAAAACTAGATGAAATAAATTTTAAAATAATAAATAGTTGCTGTGTGTCAATGTTTTGCTCACAATAGGCATCTAAAAATTCTTTTTTTGCATTTGATTGGAATTGAATTAATGAGAACATATATCACAGAGTTTCTAATAGCTAGATCTAGTGCTATTCCCTGGATCCCAGGCTTTGAATAGGGAGCTGGGGAATGGTGAGGGAAGATAACTAAAGTTTCCTGAGCCCTCTTTATATGAGTTGAGTTTATGATGAAATTTTGGGCTCGATTAATGCTCACAGCTGGCCCATTAACCATGATCTCTTGAAAATGCCACATTTTATCTCTGCCAGTCTCTTTATTCCAGCTTACACTTGCCCTTTGAATTTGTCTTTGCCCTAATACAAGGAGGAAGGCATTAAATAAAACTAGGCATTTAGTAAGTATCATTTCCCAGATAGGCTTTGTAAATACATCTCAATTACCTCTGCAAGCCCCACATTCTGAGCTAGGAACATTGGTTATTCCTCAAACCTTCAGGTGACCTACCAAGTACTGATGGAATTTTCAAGGTACTTTGTTCTTTCTGGGAAGACAGGGATATGGCTCATAGTCACATCACAGGGGCAAAAGCAGAAAAGATCCTCAGACCCAAGGCATCAAATACAGGCTGTGGGAAGCCAAACTTCTTTTCCTTTTCTTACACTAGGAGGTTCACAATCACAATTCTCCCCATGAGGAGTTATTACTCAAAATCTGAGGCAAAAAACTAACTCTGGTCATCCCCCAAACTTCAGTTGAAGGGAAATGTTAATGTTTCTTTCACCAAGCAAGCAAACACACACACACACACACACACACACACACACACACACACACATAATGTTATTCTCTTAAAATATAATGTTCTCTGGGAGCAGGTTTCTTGGGAGCCTTCTGGAGGCAGCCAGTAATCATCACAAGTGCAGCCAGGGATTAAAGTCCAAATCCTTTACTTTTCTCCTTCAAAGTCTTGTTTCTTTTCCTGGGGCCCAGTTAGCTTTAATAGAGGCCTATCTCTCTCCTTGGTTCCAAGAGCTTAAGCTGCCTTCTCTGGCTTGTGAATCTCCTCGACTGAATCCTGGCTGAGGCTCAGAGCTTCTCGTGGGCTTCGTTCTAGTGGGCTTGTCCTCTAGTGGGCTTCTCCTTCTGGCCCTGAAAGTTTCTTGCTTATATATGCTCTCTTAAAGCTGTGAATCTTGTAGAACTCTAGTAAGTACTAAGTACTTAATCATTGTCTCTATCAATTCCAGTGACTTAGCACTTTGTAAGAATCCTAACACACACACACACACACACACACACACGCACACACATGCACACACACATATCCTAATCTCTTTGAATGGAGTCCCTTCCTGGTCCCAGAAATAATAGACCAATAAATCCTATAAAACAGAGGGACCAGCTGTACTGTTCATTAGGGCATTGAGAACTCAGCTGGCTAGCACCTTGTATCATCAGTGTCCTAGTCCTGCTTATCGATCTCTGTCTTCATACCAGGATCCTTCCAATACTCTGAACTATCCCTGCCTCAGTTTTCACTACAGGGTCTTTCCCAGGCAGGTAGTCCAATACATGTTAAATATGTTAAATACAATATATGTATACATATTTATACAGTTATCTTGCTGCACAAGAAAAATCAGATTTAGAAAGAAGGTAAAAATAACCTGAGAAGGAAAACAAAAATGCAAGTAAACAATAACAGAAAGAGTGGAAATGCTATGTTATGGTTCACACTCATTTCCCAGAGTTCTTTCGCTGGGTGTAGCTGGTTCTCTTTATTACTGAACAATTGGAACTGATTTGATTCATCTAATTGTTGAAGAGGGCCATGTTCATCAGAATTGATCATCATATAGTATTGTTGTTGAAATGAATAATGATCTCCTGGTTCTGTTCACCTCATTGTTAAAAAGAACCAAGTCCATCAGAGCTGACCGTCACATAAACTTGTTGTTGCTGTGTATAATGTGTATAATCTTGATTCTACTCACTTCACCTAGAATCTGTTCATGTAAGTCTTTTTAGGGTTTTCTGAGATCAGCTTGCTCATCATTTCTTATAGAACAATGATACTCCATTACATTCATATACTGTAACTTATTCAGCCATTTCCCAATTGATGGGCATCCACTCAATTTTCAATTCCTTGCCACTATAAAAAGGGCTGCTACAGACATTTTTGCAAGTGTGGGTCCTTTCCCCCTTTTTATGATTTCTTTGGAATACACTCAGCAAAGACACTACTGAATCAAAAGTTTTATAGCCCTTTGAGCATAGTTCCAAATTACTCTCCAGAATGCCAACCCTGTTCTTCATCCTCCATTATGTCTAATCTTTTCACTCCTTAGTTTTCCCAAATCACCATCCTTAAATTATGTTTTCCTTTTTCTCTTTTTACCCTTTGTTGAATCATTTTTATTTTACATTATCTTCTTCTATCAATATGTTCTTACTTTTTCCTTTCACACTGAGAATGCCTTAATTCAACATTTGATTTCTTTGATTTTTTACCTCCGGAATCCCTTTTTATCTACAGCTTAGTAGTGATGGAAGAGATGATGATGTCATGATGATTGGGGATCCATTGCAAACACATCTAACATAATCTTAAGTGGTTCTTTACTGCAGCAATACAATATTTTGTATAGTTTCCTAACTGACTTAATTATTTCATCCACTATAACAGTTATTACCAATCCCTTCATTCTTCCCCAAGCCTCCCTTCTTCCCATCCTCTCAGCTAAAAATCTCACTTCATACTTTATCAAGTAATTGAAGCTATTGGTTGAGAGCTCCTTTTATCAATTCACATCACTCATACTTCTCCCCTACCATCTCCTTCTTTATTTCTGCTTCATATGTAAAGGTCGTCTATTTCCTTCCCAAAGCAAACCCCTCTAAATGTACAAGTAATCTTATCCCTCACAATCAGCTCAAGAAGATTGCTCCTATTATCATCCTTCATTCTCTAATCTTATCTCTCAAGTCTACTTGCTTGGGTTCTTTTCTTGATGCCTACCATCTTCCATTTTTAAAACTTCATTTGATCTCACCATTTTCTAACTATTACCTCACATCTCTCCTCCCCTCCTCAGGAAAACTTTATAAGAAAGCTGTCACCATGAACAGGCTGACTTCAGAAAATCCTGGAAGAACTTACATGAACTGATGTTAAATGAAGTGAGCTAAACCAAGAGAACACTGGACACAGTAATAAGATTATGTGATTATCTACTGTGATGGAAGAGGTTCTTTTCAACAATGAGATGATTCAAAGCAATTCCAATAGATTTGTGATAGAAGTTTCTCCAGAGAAAGAATGCTGAATCAAAGTACAGTATTTTCAACTTTTTTGATGGTTGTTGTTTGCTTGTTTTTTCCCCTCATTTTTCCCCTTTTGATCTGATTTTTCTTGAGCAGCATAATGAATATGGGAATACAATTAGAAGAACTGCACATGTTTAACCTATATTGGATTGCTTGCTGTCTATGAGAAGGGTGGGGAGAAAGGAGGGAGAAAATTTTGTAACACAAGGTATTGCAAAGGTGAATGTTGAAAACTATTTTTGCATGTATTTGGAAAAATAAAAAGCGATTTTAAAAAAGAAAGAAAAAAAGCTGTTTCCATTAGATGCCTCCCCTTCCTTCCCTCTAACTTATTTCTAAATTCTTTGTAATCTGTTTTTAAAATTCATCATTCAACTGAAACTGTTGTCTCTAAAGTTATCTCTTATTGCCAAATATAATGACCTTTCTTAGTCCTCTTACTTCTTGACGTCTCTGAAGTCTTTGATACTGTTAATCATTTTCTTTTTCTGGATACTCATTTTTTGACACTGCTCTTTCATGGCTTTTCTTCTACCTATCTGACTTTCCCTTCTCATTGTCTTTTTCTTGATCTTTTTCTAGGTCATGACCACTAATCATGAGTACGTCCCATGGGTCAGTCCTAAGTCCTCTTCTCTTTTCCTATTATATTTTCCCCTAAGATAGCTTATTACCTCTTGAAGTTTTAAATTTTATAATATTGTTCATGTATGCATATATGTGTATCATGTCTATTTATATGTGCATCATGTATATACCACATATATACATAGATGCATCATATGTATGCTGTATATAAGAATATGTTTGTATATTTATACATGCACACATTCATATATTATATATATATATATATATATATATACACACATGCATACATCTGTGGGGGAGATGTGTGTATGTATGTGTGTGTATAAATCACCCCTCACTTTTCTCTGCTTACACAGTAGCCATTCTATTACCCACCTTCAATACTTTCCATCCAGACTATTGCAGTAACTTTTTGGTTTGTCTCTCTGCTTCAATTTTTTCCTCATTCTACTCCATCATCCACTCAGTTGTCAAAATGATTTTCCTAAAATACCAGGTTGACTATATTACCATTCAACACTATAAATTCCAGGGTCTTTTTATTTCCTCCAAGATAAATTATAAAATTCTTTGTCATTTAAAGATCTTCACAACCTAGCGCCTTCCTGTGTTTCCTGTTTTCTTCCATTTCACTGTCCTCCATACTCTCTACCATTTAGCTATTCTGCTCTACTTGAAACTCCTTACACATAAGACTTCCAATTCTGTACCTTTTTTTGACTCATGTCCCAAGACTTTCTTCTCATATTTAGCTACTAACTTCTCTTGATTCCTTCGAGACTCAGTTTAAATTCCACCTTCTGCTGAAATCCTTTTCTAATTCACTTACTCACCAATTGTTACTAGTACTATATTTTTCCCTTTCTTTGTATCCACAACTATTTAGTACAGTACCTTCCACATATATGCTTACTAAATACTTGTTCATTGACTGAGATATTAAGTGAGCAGCCCATAACACAGTATAGGTCATGTATATCCAGAACCTTCTAGTTCTAAGGTTGACTCTCCCTCCATTTTGAGTCTAATTCTCTAGCATGTATGCTCAAATGAAGGAGATCTTTGGGGAGTGATTTCTGTGTCTTGTAAAAGCCACAAGACATTTATGATATTCCCACAGAAATTATTTCACCATGCTTATACTTGAATTTTACATTGGACATGTTTGAGATATTTTCAAATTACATAACTTTTTTAATGTTATTAGCACAAAATAGAAGTAATGTAGAAATCAGAAGAAGGAGCAATACCTTTTAATACAATACTTTCCCCAAAATGATATATTATGCTCAATTATTGATTTTGTTTTGCTTCATAAGGCAAATCAGTTTGTGAATTTTCAGTTTCTTCAGAGCAAAACCAGACCTCTATTGATGGATTCACAAAGAGACTGACTTGTGCTGCAACCTCTAACTGCTTTGTTCTGCCCTCACCTCTCTTTCTGCAGCCATAGAAATACTGGGTCTGTCTCATGTGAGAGTCAAAGAACTGCGGATGTAGCTGTAAAATGTATTCAAGACTCAGCCAATCTTGCTCCTCAATTGCAGCCAGCTTTAAAATTGTTCCAAGAGCTGAAAGGACACCAGTCTCATCACTTTTATGCTGTTACTTAATTTCATTTTTATTGGTTGGGAGATGAGAAGTTTTTGATGTGTCACAATAAATTTGTAGAAAGTAACATGTATTTTTCCCTGTGTCTCTATCAATTTGAGGACCTATAGAACACTGAGTTCCAGGAATGTCATTCTGTAAAACATGAGCATTTCTCTTTCTGTGAAGTGTTCTTCTTGGCACTTTGCCTTAAAACAGATTTAAGTGACTTGTGCATAGACACCATCTAAGTGCTACATACTTGATGGTCTCTTGCAATTCTTGGGTCACATCTCAATCTCAAATATCATAGACTTTGAGACTATTTCATTTAAGTCTTAATTCATATAAGGAAACTGAGGCCCAAAGAAGTAAATTGATTTATTCAATGTCATATATGTAGTAAGAAGCAGAACTACGTAGGGAAAAGGACCCACATGTGCAAAAATGTTTGCAGCAGCTCTTTTTGTGGTGGCAAAGAATTGGAAAATGAGTAGATATCCATCAATTGGGAAAGGCCGAATATGTTAAGGTATATGAAAGTAATGGAATATTTTTATTCTATAAAAATGATTAACAAGCTGCTTTTAGAAAGATTTACACAAACTAATGCTGAGCAAAACAAGTAGAACCAGGAATACATTTTCCAAAGTAATAGCAAGATTATATGATGATCAACTATGAAAGACTTGGTTCTTCTCAGAAGTTCATGATCCAAGGCAATCCCAATAAACTTTGGATAGAAAATGCTGTCTGCATTCAGAGAGAGAGCTATGGAGACTGAATGTAAATCAACACATGCCATGTTAACTTTTTTTTCTTTTTCTTTTGTTTTTTTTTTTTTTCTCTGATGGTTGTTTTTCCCTTTTGTTCTGATTTTTCTCTCTCCATGTGATTTATAAAGAAATGTTTATTTAAAAAAATTAAAATTAAATTTAAAAGTTTAAATTTTAAAATTAATGTACAACCAGAAAAAAAGAAAATAATAAAAAGGGGAAAAAAGAACAAGAGCTAGTTCATCTACTTGTTTTTGCATATATATTGAATCTGAAATTAGGAGAGTTTTCCTGGATAATTTCTTGAAAGATTATGCCCAGAATCTTTTTTTTTTAAATTATGGCTTTCAAATAATTTAATAATTTTTAATCATCTTTCCTGGACCTATTTTTCAGATCAGTTTTTTTTTTCAATGAGTTGTTTTGCATTGTTTCCTGGGTTTTCATTCTTTTGGTTTTTGTTTTATTGTTTCTTGATTTCTCATAAAAATCATTAGCTTCCATTTACTCGATTCTAATTTTTAAGGAATTATTTTCCTCAGCAAGCTTTTGAACCTCCTTTTCCATTTGGCCAATTTTGCTTTTTAAAGCATTCTTCTTCTCATGAGCTTTTTGTACTTTCTTTTGTATTACTTTCATTTCTCTTCCCAATTTGTCCTCTATCTCCCTTGGTTTTTAAAAATCACTTTTGAGCTCTTACATGGCTTGAGAATTTATTTTTGGACATTGCAGGGAGGAGCTTTGACTTTGTCGTCTTCTTCTAATGTGTGTTTTGATTTTCCTTGTCACCATACTAACTTTCTATGGTCAGAATCTTTTTCTGTTGTTTGCTCAATTTTTTAGCCTATTACTTGACTTTTAAGTTTTTGTTAAAGTTGGGCTCTGTTCCTAGGGTGGTGGATATAATGTCTCATGCATCAGGGAGTTTGTGCTTCTGTTCTAGGATCTATTATTTCAAGGTAGTATGATCTAAAGAAAGGTGTTTACTACTCTCCTGGCCTGTGCATTGGTTTGTGAATGAACACAAGCACACTTTTCTGCCCTGGAACTGTGATGAGAGCCCCTATTCTACTGTGGCTGTAAATTCTAGTGTGCTAAATGCTCCTCTTGCTCTAGGACTCTAGGTATGGGCAAATAA
This sequence comes from Sarcophilus harrisii, assembly GCF_902635505.1. NCBI lineage: Eukaryota > Metazoa > Chordata > Mammalia > Dasyuromorphia > Dasyuridae > Sarcophilus > Sarcophilus harrisii. Next base: position 348,352,289 of record NC_045427.1, on the reverse strand, counting down.
CAGAGTGTTGCCTCAGTGCTATCAAAGTGTAATCTCCTGAGCAATTGTTGGAACCTCTTACCATATGTAAGCTGAAACATCTGGAACCCTCTGCCATTGCTGCTGCTACTGGGGCTGCTGGTGATTCAGAGACTCGCAAGGAGCTCCTGGTTGCTGAGGTTAAACCTGTGCTGGCCAGCCTGTGCTCTTCTGTGCTCCACTTCTATGACAAGCCTTTCCTGTCTACCTTTTAAGTTGCCTTTGGCATCTCTGGTCTAAAAGGTCTGCTGCCACTGATTCAGTCATCCTGAGCCCTATTTCTGGTTTGTTGTGGCCTGTGATGTGCTGGTTTCCCCGTACACTTCCACCCTGGTGCAACAGACCATTCTAAGTTGTCTTTGGCTGGAAAATGGCTTCATACTATCTTGTTGTGGGTTATGATGTTCTAGAATTTGTTTAGAATCAATATTTAAAGGTTAGGCAAGTCCTTGCCTTTACTCCACTATTTTGTCTAAAATTCAATACTTTCTAACAGCATCATACTTTCTCTCAGTATCCATCATATCTTTAATTCCTAACCACAGTTCTTCTTTCTGATCATTCTTCACTGTAAAAATGTCTACCTCCCAGAGAGAACTGTCCATGTCTACTTCCATTTTCTACTCTCTAATTTCACAAAACTAATATTACCAATATCATCTCTCTTATTTCTACTTCCCACAGTCTGAGGATTGATACTGCATGATTTTGGATTACTATAAAATATGTTATGTCATTTGCAACAATTTCTTGTCTGTCAGTTTTGTTTTTATATGTAACTGTCACATTCCTAGGGATAACTCTGGTATAGGAAGATTATTCATCTATACTCACAATTATAGCTTCATAGATGTGCTTCCTACTTGCACTCATCACTCCATAATAATATCTGGAAATATTTACTGAATGAGGTGAAAAGCAAGAATAATCACAACATAAAATTTGCTTAATAGAAGGCAAAAGCCACTCTTTCCCACAAAAGCACACATGATGATAGGGTGTAGAAAGTGGACACATACAGAAACCCAGTAGTGAGGAATATGGGTAGAGAAGTGTATGTGCTCAGAGTAACCAGCTACTGCAAGCCTGCAAGCATAGGGTTCTTTAGGGAACTGTATACATCACATGTTACCTCTTTCATGTCTGGACCTCTCAGGTTTCTTGCAGGCTAAAGCTGCTTCTTCGCTACTCTTGCTTGTATTGAAGTAAAGGAAAGCTCTTTTAACCCATACCCAGTTTAAACCAAAAGTACATAGAACTTCCTGAGTCTGCTTCCTTGACTAGGTGCTGAGGCAGCATAGTATTCTTTCAGTGAAAAGCAGTTCCCTTTAATCCTGGGGTCTGTAAAGCTATTTAGCCATGGCTTTCTGTAGGTTTTGAGGAACTTCCCCTTCTTGAATCACAGAAGGCAATAAAGGATGCGATGTAGATAAGCTTCTGAGGAGGTTTCCCTCTCTGGCTCCATAGATGGTACCAGTGAGCAAGACAACCTTTCTCTAGTCAGCCCTTTATCCATAATCGAGGACTCTCCTTTTCTTTATTCAGCTCTTTCAAATAGTATTGCTGTCCTCCAATTACATCAGTTCTTCACATCAAACACAGAACCTGTCAGTCTCAGCTGCGGCCAGTTTCCTAGCTTCTACGTTTTCAACTCTGTAGCCTTTTATATTGTATTTTTTTGGCCTTCAGTATCTTGCAACTCATTTCTCTCATTTGCTTCTTCTCCACTCAGCTTCTTTGATCAATTACTTGATCATATATATTTAAAAAAATTCTTATCTAGCTTCTGATATTGGATTTCTTATTCTCTTTTTTCCCATATTGTCTAATGCCTTAAATCAGAGGGTCTTTATTAATAATGTTGAATCTGTTACATAGATTGAAAAACTTAAAATTCATATATTTGTCAGGTATCTATATATAATTATATATACACATATATAATTATGTATATAATTATATATATAAATACATATAGTTCCAAAAGAGCTTTTTGATTCAGAGTTTCTTGTTAACTATACCTTCAAGTTTAAAAAAAAAAAAATCTTAGTCAAATTAGCTAGTGGAAAACAATGCACTTCAATCATCTCTAATCTCAATCAGTGTTTTTGCCAAGCAAAAGTATTAGCTTGGGTTCTGTCATTACTTTTATCTGTTTCTAGCTGTGTATTTTTCCTCATATGACTGTTCTTGTCTTTTACAGTAAATAAAATATCAATATAAAAAAGAGGCAATATCTTATAGTAAGATCATATAAGATTTCATGAAAGATGTAGAAATTGGTAGATATCTCTAGAATCATTTCTGTCCCTCTTCAACAAAGACTAAGATTCCCACCTTGATGGAAGCAGAAGAAAAAAGCATGAGACTTTCCTTTGAGAGAGGTATATTTTTAAAAGTGATATGTATCTGCACCCCATAAATATTGTTGATCTAGGGGAAGGATTTTTAGGTTCAAAACAGGAAGCTGTTAACTTCCCTTGTTGCTCTGCTTTAAAGGGGTAGCTCTTATTTGATACTCACCAGTTCAACCCCTTCCCTCCAAATGTGAGTTACACAAAAGACCATCACAAATAGTGAATAGAACAAATCCATTTACTCCAACAAATAGCAAACAAAAAGCAGAAAACTTATACAAATTATAATATACAAGAAAACACACAGAGTGAATGAGTAATCTTTCTAAGAATGAGAACTTGGTGCTGAAACCAAGAGAAAGGGGCTCCAGTTTTACCTAAATGTAAACACCCTAAAGTCAGTAGAGAGAAGAGTTAAAACAATGGGAGCATGTTAAGGAGCTGACTTTCCTTTAATATCTGCTGCTTCCAAAGTCTGCTTATTTCTCATCTCATGTCTGCTGAAGGTCCCCAAGAGAATCTGGCACCATAAGTACCTCTCAAAGACTATATGTAGAATGTTTCTCCCCTCCACACTCTTAAATCACCCCCTTCTTTCACAAAGATGAACCATATAGAGTTATCATTCTTTCCATCATTTAAAAAAGTCTATGCAGGATGCCCTAGACTTTGAAAATTCAAATTATATTCATTAAGTGCCTAATGTGTACAGAGAGCACATTGTTGGGTTCTAAGAGTTACAAAGCTTATATATATATATATATATATTAAAATAGGAAAAACATAATTAATATATATTAATATATTTGTATGTATTAAAATAAGAAAGTTTAGGTATATTAAACTTCGTCAAGTTTAACAAGACTGTTAAGTCTTGTAAGAAAAGATATAAACACAAATAACTGCAATATACTAGCAATTTTTAGAGAAGTATGATACAGTGCTATTTAAAGTTAAAGGGAAAAGCTTCTTACTGACGTAGGCCATCAGGGAATATTTCATGGATACCTACATTATCCATTTCTCTTCTCTGACTCAGCTTTTAAAGGCCTCTCCTTATTTTTTTGTCAGTGAGTTGCTGCTGACCTGCCCAAAGTGAACATTCTTTATGTTTAGAGATACAGGGAATTGTCAGAGAAAGGACACTAGAAATATTTATTTGTTCATCCTCATGCAAACTCTCCAGTTCTCTGGTCCTTGAATAATGAGAATTCTCTCCGTCACCACTAATCACATCCCTCTTCTCCTCTGTATAGGGAACCCTGGAAATAGCCCCTCTAACATTGTATCAGCACTGATTTCTTGAACAAGGTTCAAATTTTCAATTCAGGGATGAAGTTTAATGGAAATACAACTGTATAATTCACCTTGTATAATAATTACATGTAGACATAGTCTTAAACTCATATATCCAGATAGCCACTGAATCAAACACCCTTAACAATCCATTTCTGCACGATATGGCCATCCATAATCTTTTAGCCTTTTGTTGAACAGTATTCTGTTCCTTCATTTCCCTGCCTCTGTGTGGCCATTTGCTCCCTGGGTTGTACATTTGTCCGTGGACAGGTGCTAGGTTTGTATTTACTTTACTTTCTCCAGGGCTATACTCACCTACTGCTAAATGAGAGGCAGAAAGGCATAGTGCATAGAGTGCTGGTTTGAGAATCAGTGAAATTTGTGTTCAGGGATAGGAATGGGTACACAGTGGACAGAGTACTAGGCTTGGAATCGGAAAGACTCTCGCAGAGTTCAAATCCAGTCTCAGATACTTAGATACTAACTCTGTTTGTCTCAGTTTTCTCATCTGTAAAATGAGTACAAGAAGGAAATGGCAAACTTTTCCAGTGTCTTTGCCAAGAAAACTCCAAATGGGGTCATGAAGAATGATGATGAATGACTGAAAAACCCCAAAACACGTGCTCACATTTTTTTTCTGATGCTTACTTACTAGAAGAAAAGAGGGTGAGAACAAAGATTTATTAAGCATCTATTATTTGCCGGGACTATGCTACACATTCTACAAATACTATCTCATTTGATTCTCAAACCACCCTGTGAGGTAGATGCTATTATTATTCCCATTTTACAGTTGAGGAAACTGAGGCAGGCAGAGGTCTAATGACTTGCTCAGTGTCACAAAACCAAATTTGAGTTTAGGTATTCCTGATTCCAAGCCCAGTGCATCACCTGGCTGTTTCCTGGAAAGGTCATTTAATTTCTCTGAGTGTTGGTTGGCTTATCTATAAAATGGGGATGATCTCATCTATAATGACTACTTCTTTAGAGCAAATGAGAAAAATGCTTATAAAGTATGTCATACACATTAAAGTTCTATATTGTCAGCAATTCTATATCTATGTTTATATAGTCTACATTCTATAATGTCAGTTATTGTTATATTAAAAGAGAGAAAAAGCCAATGACAATCAGAAATTCCACTTCTGGCACCCACTGACCATATAAATCTGGGTAAGTCATTTAGTTTCTCAGTCTTTCTGTCCCTTGCAACTCTAACTTGCAAAGTAGGCACAGTTCTACATTGGTAGATACAGTTTACTTTCCAGGAGTTCCTTATAGTAATGAAATAAGGGTCCGGTTTAAAAAAAAAAAATGTTACTCTGTTTCTGGATAGCTGGCTGGGTTTAACAAGCCTTCTACTCTAGCTCCTGATAAAGGGTCTTAGCTTTAAAATTGTTCAGAACCTGAGCTTTCACATGTTTGAGAGCAAGGGAAAGGAAGGGAGAACAGGAGGGCACAAGCAGCAGTGATTTTATTTGCAATTAGAAAACGCTATTATTTCTGGGCAAGTGTTAACTCTCCTCTCTATCTGAAGAAAAACAGCATGTACTAACTACAGATAATAGCCCCATTTTTCTTACTCCTGGGGTCAGCTGCAGGCTGCACTGCCTGTGGGATTGGGGTGTAAATTGGAGGCGATCCTGTTGTATTGCTAGTTTCTTTTGTCATGTTTTATTAATTCCCTCCCTCTTCACAGGTTTTTTAAATAGTGTTCTCAATAGACAGTGTAAAAATAGAGCCTAACACCCCACCCCAGTAAAAATAACAAACCCACAGTCTGTTTATTTATCCATATGCATTAAAACACATGCTTATTAGAAGGACATAACCAAGAAAGCTTGAGGATGTTTTATAAAACTGTGAAAGGAGCATGGTATGTCAGGAGAACTGACTTTGAATACCAGCTCTAGAATTTGTTGCTATGTGACCAGTGGCAATGTCTTACTTTATTCATCTATAAAAAGGGGATAATAATACTTGTGTACGATCCCTTCTGGGATTGCTGCATCAACTTCCACTAACACTAGAAGACTGGGTCACTCGAAGAAGTCTGACATTGTCTCAGAATTCTAGAAATAACAATGAGGGGTTGGGATTTTTGTGTACTGTCACTCAGAAGCCCCAGTCTGGTATGTTTCTTACCGATGAGTAGGCAGCCAGACTTAGTTCTTTATTTTTAAAGTGTATTTATTAAGATTATATGGTAAGAAGAGCTGGTACAAAATATCTCTCCAAACAGGGCTCATTACTTCCTCTTGCATAAAGAAGATTCCTGGCAAGAATGTATGCAAAATTAGAAAACAAATTTTTTCTGCCTTTGTGGCATCCTCATGTAGCTCTCTGCTGGGGCTTAATATACAGTGCCCTTATAGACTCCTGAATCTGCCATTCCTTCGTGTGTCTAGTTGACCCCTAGTATACTTTTCCTATAATGCAATTATTTCATTAAAATGCTTTATTTTGAACTGTGTGTCCTGTGGCTGATTAGTAGAAATGAGTGTAGAGGGAAGGGGGCTCATGAACTATGATTCTGAGTGAATTCAGACATACTCATAACCCTGGAGCAGAAGTTCCCAAAGCCTTGCCGTCTCTCATGGCAATGAAAAGGAGGAGGGAAAACAAAGCTCAAATCCCTTAGGTAGAACACTATGTGGTCAGCATCGTTGAAATGGATTTTATAGAAGCAACAAGAAATCACTGAAGTCTTTTGAGTAACAGAATGATATGGTCAGACCAGTCCCTTGGAAAGATTGTTTTGGCAATTTAATTATCTCCACTCAGCTTTCATGATACTGTTCTTTTCTAATAATCTTGTGTTTATTCACTTGTTCATAGGTCTCCTTTATCATACAATATCCATGTTTTCTCTCTTCCCTTCCCAATTTGAGTGTAGCCTAAAGTTCCATTCTGATCCAACTCCCTTTTTTCTCTCTATTTTCTCTTTTTTAATAACCTCCTCATTTCTAAGCAGATCCTGCTCTTCAGCTCTAGTACTGCATTACTAAGTGCCTATTGTATATTTCTACCTGGATGTCCCATGCTAAACTTAACCATTACCTTTCCCACTCCCTAAAACCAAATCTCTTTCAAATACTTAACTCTTCCTGTTGGGTGGTACCACTGTCCTTCTAGTTATCCAGGTTCACAACCAGAGTCATCTTCAACTCCTCATTCTTCCTCAGACTGAGATACATATATAGTCATTGACCAAATTTAGTTTCTATCTCCACAACATCTTTTGTATCTATTATCTTCTTTCTACTCACACACTACCACTACTTTAATTATGGTCCTTATCATCATTCACATAGATTATGGCAATGTTATGCCACAGTTCTCTTTAACTGTTCTGACTCGGTTTCCCTGAACTAGTTTCCTTTGTCTGAGTTTCTTTAACTGTTCTGTTTCAAATCCCCTAAGCTGTAAAACCCCACTCAAGTCCATTAAGATTGGGAACCATTTGCCCTAAGGTTATAAATTGTTAGCAAGATAAACAAGAGAGCAGACCTCCTGACTCTTCCCTGTCCTCAAGAATTTACAATATCCCTCAAGACCTCACTGACATCTTTATCTCTGTGTATTCAGACATCCTGTCTCTGAGTTCTTAGGATTTATGGTCTCCCCCCATCCTGACAGAAGTTTTCCCCGAGCTTCTTACCCCTTCTTTGTTTCTATTTAAGAAGCTGGGTTTCTCCCATTCATTGCTGGAGGCTGGATTCCGTGAGATGACAGTCTCCTCCAGCCCTGGGACCAACATGGATTCCTTGGTCCCAGTATATCTTTATCTCTGTCTGACTGGATAATATGAGACGGACGAGAGTCCTGTCCAGTCAATTATACTCTCCAATTAATAAAATATTGAAAACTATCTCTCTCCTGCCTCAGTTTCTCCAGCATTATAGCAATAGCTTCTTAATTGCTTTTGCTACCTCAAGTTTCATCCTCCACATAACTACTAAAGTGATATTCCCAAAGCAAAGATCTGGCTCTGTCATTCTCATTCTAAAGAAATTCCAGCAGCCCCTATCACCTCTGGGATCAAATACAAAATCCTCTGTTTAGCAATGAAAGTCTTTCACAACTCCTCCAACCTATCTCAGCCTTATCATATATTACTCCTTTTTGCAAATGCTTAGATACAGCTGAACTGGCTGTCTTGCTATTATTCCTCATACATAAAGTCCATCTTTATGTCCCTATCATTACATAGACTGTCCCCTGTATCTAAAATGCACTCCTCACATCTGCTTCTAGGAATGTCTAGATTTCTTTAAAGTTAAGTTCAAATGCTATTGGCTACCTGATATCCTTTTTTATCCCCACAGTTTGTAACCCCAATCTTTGAATATGTTTATTTTGTATATACTTGCATGTTATCTGCCATGATAGAATATTATTCAATTCCTGAGCAAAGGGATTGGATTTTTTTTTATTCTTTATTTTCTCAGCTTCTTGTACATAGTAGAGGTTTAATACATAAATATTTTTGGTTTATTGATTGATATAATTGGATCCACAAAATTACAAATCACAGAAATGGATACATCCAGTGTTACTATAAAGATTGCTGTTATCCATATTCTTGGTTCTGGATATATATCTCTTGTGAGCTGACTTCTCTATATGATATCAGCCTATATGATAGGAGGACTACTCATAGCCAAAGCCTCTTTTGAGGGATGGAGAAATCACCTGGAAATAGTACACTATTTCTCCATCATTGTCTACTTTGACCATAAGAATTTAAAACACCTTCATAAGAATTTAAAACACCTTCAGAATACCCAGATGTTTGAACCATGCCAAATTCTGTAGACTCTACTCTTTAATAGATTCCATTGCACAATCCTTCACATTTCTATGCATAATCCCATGCATAGAATGGGGAAGGAATAAGTTTTGTTTTAGCTCCTATACTTCTGTTTATACCTGTCCAACTCTCTTGGCTAGATTCAATAAGCAATGTTCTTCCTGTACATGTTGACTGAGGAGTAAGCTATGAGAGCCTAGTAAAAACTTTTGACCATAATATAACATTTGCTGGCATCTCTTGTCTTATACATATTTGATCCTTGTGGAGGAGGCAGCTGAGGAATTTCTTGCAATCTGTGTCAACTTCTTTTGGTCTCTATTAGCAGACCTACCTGGATCTCAGAGATTCACCTACATATATCCCACTAAGAGTTCCTCAGTTTCATGCTGATGGTTTAGAACTACAAAACTGAATAGAAGTTTCTGTGGAAAAATAACAAGAATCTGGAATTGGAGTTAGAGGATTCTCATTCTAGCTAACCAACATGCCTGAATGACATGCTATCCTCTAAGAGACAGAGGGTCTCTTAGAAGCCTTCATTTACTTCAGAGTTCAGCTCAATTGCCCCATTTGAATCAAATCTTTTTATTCTTCTGAGTTATGTGTTTTCACTTGCTTTTCAGAATATTTTGTTATTTATTTTCTTTATCACTTTCCATTATACCTCCCCATCCTAATACAATAGAAGATCTGTCAGGGCAGGGATAATTTTATTTTTGCCTTAGCATTCCCCCACATATAACGCAGTGCTTTGCACAGACCAGATGCTTAATATAGATTAAATTTGAATTGATTTCACAGGTGTACATCGTTATTGAGAGAAAATCACCATTTAAAAATGGGCTTTTGTAGCAGGAAGCATATTGGAATCTTTGGAAGTACTCTACTATTTCCCAACAACAATCCAGCCTGTTCTCTTCCTCTTATTCAATTCTGGACCCAGCTCATTGTCCATCTGTTTGGCCTGTCCACGATTTATATACTGATGGACTAACTCAATGGACCACCTGGCCAATATTGAGCAAATGAGAATTTGTTAATGACATTGTGCTGATTGCCCTGAGTTCAGAAATACTTATAGAGTACTCTCAGTAAGTCATTCAGAAGTCAGTCTAGCCACCTACACAAGTCAAAACAAGTAGATAAAGATGAAATAATAATTTGGTTCAGCTTCACTCAGTAAGCATGTATTTATCACCTGCTGTGTGTCAAGCATAGTGTTCTGTGCTGAAAGTACTAAGAGAAAAATCAAAATAGTTCCTTACTTCAGAGGGCTTTTATTATACTGGAGTGGGAAGAGACACAAGTAAGAGGAGTATTAAAATATATAAAAAGCAAATATAAAGCCATGTATGTCTACTCATAACTAGTGAACAAAGAAACCCTTAGAAGAGTCCTAATGTAAGAAGAAGTACTTGAGTTGAGCCATTGAATGAAAGGAATTACAAAGAGTTGTGAGGAGGGGGATAATTCCAGGCATGAGAGACTGCCAAGCATGAAAGGAGATATAATGCAGTATTTGGAGCATATCAGGTACCCCAGTTTGATTAAAACAAAGAGTCAGGGCAGCTAGATGGTGCAGTGGATAGAGCACCAGCTCTAAAATCAGGAGGACCTGAATTCAAATCTTGTCTCAGATACTTAACACTCTCAAGCTGTGACCTGGGCAAGTCATTTAACCCGAATTGCCTCAGCAAAAAACAATAATAATAAAAATAAAGAGAGGATGGGGGAAGGGGATGGGAGTCATGGGTCATCTGTTTGAAATGACAAATTGAAGTCATAATACCAAGGATTTGCTCATAAAGGGATGACATGGTCAGAACTATGCTTTAACAATATCTTTTTGGTAGATGAGTTGAGAATGTATTAAAGCTTGGATATTGGAGACACAGACAAATTAGAGGCTATTATCACAGCAGTTCTATAATAGGATTCCCATTGTACAGATGAAGAGACCAAACCTCTTCTAGAAGGGGAGTTGTCACTATTCATGTTCCTGCCTGAATTTATTTACTTTTCTTGCAATTCTGGGGTTTTGAAGCAAATAATCTTTTTAGTTTTGGTTATAGCTCTAAAATTCTTTCAAACTTTTTAATTATTGAATGTCCATCTTTTGTCTTGTCTGATTAGACTCAGATTTGCAGAATAGATCATTGTAAGCAGCATCCTGAGCTCCAATATTCTTCTAAATAGATCATTCTATTCCCTCCTCCTTTTTCTAGTGGATGTAGAATAGTCTTTCATTATTTGAATGTACTTTCCTTTATATTTGATGATCTTTCTCCTGATGACTTATAGAACTTGTTGTTTCTGAATTGAAGTCTTGTTGGCAACTTTGAGTTTGTTTTTTCCTCCTAGTGGCTTTCTTTCAATTTGGATTTTATTTTTTTTCTTTTTTAAAATACATGCAAAGATAGTTTTCAAAATTCATCTTTGCAAAACCTTGTGTTCCACAAATTTTTCTCCCATCCTCTCTTCCCCAACACTGCCCCCACATAAGACAGCAAGCAATTCAATGGATGTAATTTTCTATGTTCACAAGTTCTAGGTAGCTTTCTTTTGTTTTTTCCTTCACTATGGTGTTTAAATTCTTTGTCTTGTTGTGTTCTCTTAGGAGACCTATGGTTCTTTGGTCATCTCTTCAATCCTTTTGTGATATCTGCATTGTTGCTCGCTTTGTGAGCATGTTTTCTTTTAATATATTTTTTTGCTTCTTTTCTTCTACATTGTCCTTCATTTCTAGCTATTTGCATTCCCAAACTATCGTTCTCTCTCTTTTCTTTAATGAGACATGTTGCCATTGCAGATTCAAGTTTTTCTATTCTGCCCATTATTTTTGTTCTGCAGGACATAAATTCTGGTCTCGTGGTTCTCATTTCTTTTTTAAACCACTCAGAAATAGCATGTTGTAGTTCCAAATTCTCCTCAAATTCTACAGGGTTCTCTGTTGCATGAAGTATAAGTTCATTTTCATAGTATTTGATTTTATAGTATTTTATAGTATTGATTCATAGATGTCTGAATTCAACTGTTAAATCAGGAGACCATATTTCCTCCTGTTATTTCTGGTTTTACCACTGATTTATATGTTTGTCTTCAAGGTCTTCAAGACTTCTTCCTGAAATTTTTGGCACTTTCAGTCTTTCCCTTCTAGAAGTCAAAGTGTCTCAGCTTCCTCCCACATTAAACAATTCACATTCACCAACCTAGATCTCTGTCCCAATTGACTTTTGAGTGATCAGAAATGATCCTAACTAGATTCCATGCTCCTTCCTTCAGACTTGGAGAAGTACTATCCCATTCTCTACCTGCAGGATGTTGTTTCCTGGTGATCTATTCCATTCCCTTTGTTCCTTAGTTCTCTTCCCTGTTATCAGTAGTTCCAAGCATGCTTTCCCCAGCACTTACTGTTTAGAACATTGCAAAGCTGGTGCTTTCAGGATGCAGGCCCAACACACTTTTGTTCCTGAAGTATTGTGGCTAAAGTGACTTTCTGTACCATATCTCTGGGATCTTTACTGCCCTGAAAACAGGGAGAGGGGAACAGAATATAAGGTGAGTTTTGAACACAAGCCTATGTTGTTGTGTTCTTGGATCTGCTACTATGACCATGATGTCAGTTGCATGGAAGGTGGAAGAGGAGTGTTCAGGTAGCATCAATTGCAGACCTCCTTTTGCACTTTGAATGTCCTAGATCATGGAAACAGCTGAAGCTGCTTTATCTTTGGTAATAATTTCTGTTTTGGAGAGGGTTGAAGAGTCATGGGAACCAAAAAAAAACCAAAACAAAAAAAAACCCAAAACCCATATTTAATCTACTTTCCTTTTTAAAAAAATTAACTGCCTCTCTTTTAAAATAAGTGAATCTGAAAAATTAAAGTTTTGAAAAATAATATGTTAAGATTTTCTAGGATAACCTTTGATAAAACAGTTACCTTTTCACTAGTCCAGACACCCAAGATTATAAACCACAAAGAAGAAGCAAATCTACATTGTTAGAGGAGGTATCCCTATAAGAATGAAACTACAAATTTGGTCCAAAAATTTATATTGATATCTTTTCCTTTTAATGTCACTTTCATTTCCAAATATATCAGTCCCCTCAATTTACCCAGGGAACCATCTCTTCTAATAAAAATTTTAAAATAAAGATAAAAAGCAGCTAAAAAGATGAAAAAGCATAGTAAACTTGTCTGACAGTATATGCAATATTCCACTTCTATAGTTCCCCATCTCTGCTAAGAGAAGCAGGGGTACATTTTCTCAATTTTCCTTTGACCATGCCTTTCTTTTTTATTGGAAAATCTGTAATTGCTAAGAGGGGACAGCTCTCCAAATGTTCAGATTTCTCCTTGGTCTGGGGCATGCTTTGCTTTGTCTTGAAGAATGGCTTTTCCAGTGTGAAGAATTGATTGAGAATACAACCCCAGTTTTCAGCCTGCTCCCAGGCTTTCTGACCTGCAGTGCTATAAAACACACAGCTATGCTATACTCGTCTTTGGGGTTTAATTTACAGCTTGAGAATAATTCAAACATGAACATGGGAGGCTCTTAGACTTTGAAAAATGGAACTACTTTCACAAAGTAATGTTTTATCTGGCATGTGAAGTACTGCTTTGCCTTTCTTCATTTCATTTCATCCCAGGACAGAACTATAAGTAGAAATTATTCCAACTGGCTTTGTTTTCAATATTTGAAGTCTGATTGGTTTTACAAATGGAATCATTCCATACTTTTTGAAGACAGATGTGAATATTATTCAATGATTTCCCCTTCCCTAAGCAATATATTCTGTTCTGAATTGACCACTATGCCCCTTTCATATCTCTTCATGGTTTCTGGCAGCACGCAGTGCTGAAATATGTCAAATCCTGCAACCTAAAGAAATGCCCACAAGGAATGAAAAGCCTTCCCCTCGTTCATTTTAGCTTATTCATGGAGATTAAAGGAAACGATGATAGTCCTTGTGGCTATCGATCTTCCCATATGACTGCAGGGCACTTTGGGCAGGTGAATGGCAGGTGAATGAGCATTACACCACTGGGCATATGGGAGCTATCCAGCTTTGACTGGAAACAGAGCTGGTGATGCTGCATAGTGGTGGTCTGTACTTTGAGGGATGTGTGTGTGTGTGTGTGTGTGTGTGTGTATGTGTTTCATTTTGTAGCTGCTAAAAAGCAGAAACTGCTTTTTCTACTTTCCTTCTAACCCTATGTCACTGGGTTGACAGAGATAGAGAGAGAAAACAGACAGACAGAGAAAAAGAGAGTTTGTGGCTGTGTGAGTTTGAGTCTGGGTCAAGATGACAGAAACATAACAGATCAAAGTTATGAAAAAAATCAATCTATCCAACTGTTCTTTATCATAAGCATCAACTAACCAGGAAATAGAATATTATATTTTTCAGCAGGGTGAAGACACACTGAAAAAGTCACTAAGGGAGGAGAGTTTAGACCAGAAATTTAAATGAGAGCCTGAGCTTAGCCTGATATGAAACACCTTATATAAGGATGTCATTTGTTTTATTTCTTCCTCTAAAACCCCCTGCACCACTTACTCTGGAGGATTGATATTGTCATATTGATGATAATGAGAATAAAGATTCACAATTACATTGAGATAAATGATTTAAAAAGCACTTCTTTCACAATAATATTCTTATGATATAAATAGCATGATATGGTACTTCAAGATTTTCAGAGGGTTCATCACCTCACAACTGGACTGTGCAATAACCTGTTGATTCACCTTCCTGTCTCAAGTCTCTCCCCTCCAAGTCCATTTATCACTCAGTTGTCAAAGTGATCTTCCTAAAGTAAAGGTATGACCATGATATCTCTCCATTCAAAAACCTCAATGACTTCTTTTTACCTCCAGAATCAAATATAAAATTATCTGGCTTTTAAAGACCTTTATAATCTGGGCACTCTCTACTTTTCTAATTCTCTTACACTCCCCTTCACATCCTCAGTGATCCTCTTTATCATTCCTTCAATTGACATTCTATATCCTGGTTCCTTAGGAGGATTTTCACTAACGGTCCTCCAAGCCTGATCTGAAATGCTGTCTCTCTTCATCTTAACTTCTTGGCTTCCTGGAGTCCCTTCAAGTTTCAGCTAGATTCCCACCTTTTACAAAAAAAAACAAAAAAACAAACAAACAAACAAAAAACTTTTACACTAAAGTCCTCCTTAATTTTAGTGCCTTCTATCTGAGATTACCCCCAATTTATCCTCTTTATTTCTTTTGGTGTCTATTTATTTTGGTGATAGTTGTTTTCATGTTGTTTCCATGAATTCTTTGAAAGCAAGAATCATGCTTTTGCCTTCCTTTATATCTCTAGTGCTTAGCACAGTTCCTGGTACATACATAGTAGGCACTTCATGAATGTTAGTTGATTGATTACATAAAACAAGTTTGTGATAGGCTTCTTTTGTTCTAGACATATCCCATAAGATAACAGATTTAGAGTTGGAAGAGTTCTTAAAGGTCATCTAGTACAATCCCTTTATTGAAGAAATAAAAAGAATGGGGTTTGAAGAGGTTAAATAATATTGCTCAAGGTAATACTGCAAGTTTCAGAGTGAGGATTAAAACCCAGTTCCTTTGACTACAAACTCAGTCTTACTTATACTATACTTCCTCTAGCCTGTCCTTTTTCAAGAAAACTTAATATATCTCATTCTTAAAACATATGGGTAGATTCTGATTTTTAGCCCATTCTGCTATTCATTTCTATTTTATGGGTGAGTTCATCCCATTAACATTGAAAATTATGATTATTTGGAAATTTCCTGTATTTTTATCACTTTTATCTTTTTCAGCCTTTCCTTTTACCTTCCTTTCCCCTTACCTTCTTATTCCTTATTCTACCCACCCCTGTACAAGTTGCTCCTTCATTCTCTCTCTTCACTCTTCTAAATCTTAATTTATACATCCTTCCAAAAATCCCTTCCTCATCCTGTCCCCTAATCCTCTTATTTCTTTATAAATTTAGAAGACTTTTGTGTCCTTGTAGATATATAGATCTGTGTGTGTTGTTTCATCTTCCTAAATAAAATACTAACTAAAACAATATCTAAAATCTACCAAGTCCTATAGGACCATAGAGACCTCACTAGACAATCTATGGTACTTTCCTGCCTATACGATCAGGGATGGGAAACAAATAGGACACGTTTATGCAAGACCTTGACAAGACCTTATAGATCCACCATAGGGCCACACCTGTGTAAATGAGCTGCCCTGATATGTGAAGAACAAAGGACCTCTGTACCCCCATACCAACTAGAAGGAATAATTAGAGTTTTCTACAACTCCACAGAGGGCTGAGACTGAAATACTGCCCAGAGAACTGTCTTCTGGGACTATTTTCCCTCACCTTTTTGTAGTCTAAGATCTTTGAGACTGCAACTGCAATGATGATTTCCCTAGGTATCCCTGATTGACTAGTCTTTGGTTGCCTGTGATTACTCCTGCTCTTGCTTAAGTATCTCTTTTTGGGATAGGTGCCCAGATTGTTAAGAGTTAAAGTAGAAGCAGTTAGATGGTGTAATGAATAAAGCACCAGTCCTGAAGGCAGGAGGACCTGAGTTCAATTACCTCAGACACTTAACACTTCCTAGCTGTCTGACCCTGGGCAAATCACTTAACTCCAATTGCCTTGCCAAAAACCCCCCCCCAAAAAAAAAAAAAAAAAAAAAAAAAAAAAAAACAGGGTAAAAGTATGTCTGTAGTAGCCTATCATTTTGAACATCTGACCAATCTGGCATTTCTGTGAAATATTCTATTACATTCCAAAAGCAGCTACAATTGTCTGGGGACACGCAGTCTTATTCCCATTTTATAGATAAGTAAATTATAGCTCAGAGAGATTGTCAAAGATTATACCAGCAATCAAATCAGGACTAGTGAACCCAGCTCTCCTAACTTCAAATGTAATGTTCTTTCCACAGTGCCTTACTAATAAACCATTAATGCTTTGATTAACCCTCAATTGAAAAAATGATTAAATCATGAAGATTGCCTGGAGCAGTTTTCTGTTGGTTAGCTATAAGAATACATCTACAACATTTCAACTCCACCCTATTGTTTTCCAAGTGCAATTAAATGACCAGGAGGTGAGTAGGAATGAATGAATGATTAAGGTTTTTAAAAGTACTTACTCATTGTTAAGTGTATGTTCAATGGATGATTCTAAAGTCTGGTGTTTGATAAAGCAGCATTTTATGGAAAGAGAGCACTGAATTTAGAGTTCAAGTATTAGAGTTGAAATCCTACTTCTAATTATCTTTGTGATAATTAAGCACAATCTCAAGCAAATCTGTTAAACTTGGGCTCAGTTTCCTCATCTGTCATAAGAGGATGGAGTAGATATTCTCTTCTAGTTTTAATATGCTATGATTCTACATTGAAATGTTTCTCTTGGAGTTTAACAGAATGGTCATGGAAATGGAGATTAGATTCGTGCATAGATTGAAAATATCACTTGTATTGACAGAGACAATCTTTGGATTTCAAAAATAAAGAATTTAATTTATTCTCTCTACTTCTACAAATCTTGAACAAAATCTTCAATATACCTCCTTAACAAAATTAGAAAGTTCCAATAGGTGATTCCTTATAGTTCTAATGCTCTAAAACTTTCTAACTATGAAACTTCCCAATTTATGTTCAAATTCCTTTTTCTAGAGACAGTCTTGTTTTTCATACAGAGTGAAGGGTTTGACATTCCAATATACCCTCAGAAATATTAGTTCTCTGTGGGTAATGTTTTTAAAATAAAAAACTCCAATTTTTTTTTTAAAAGCTTATTAAACCCCTGCCTTTACAATCCCAAGAAAGGGCTTGATAAAAGCCAGTCCCTTCCCTTGGTAGTTTCATATGGCCTATTAATATGGTTTCTCTTTGTTGAGATTGGCCACTTTCCTAAAGATAGTAAGAATATAGTAGGAAGCTTTTCAGATCTCTTTTAGTGCAAAGGTTTTGAGACTAGTTTCTAGATCACTGGTAAGGTCTTTCCAGGCATCTTCTTTCTCTTTCTTTCCACCTTCCCCCCACCTCCCCAAGGTAGTTGCATTGGAATTAGGAAGAAGGGGAGGTCAGAGAATGCTTCCTTATAAAGTGGCAAAGTAATCTCTTAGTTAGCCACCCACAGTCAGGACTGACATGGAGGCCCTTGGGAAAGGTTAACTAGTTAACTAGTCTTAGGCATATAGTTACTAATTTTCACTATCAGTTTTTATCTAACAATACAGACCTGTTTGCTGAGTACCAAGGCTGTCATTCTAATTTTCTGCATATGCTAGTACTTTTATTGGCATTGAGATTTCAAGAACCTTCAGGAAATTCCTCCCCCCCCCCCCCCCAATATTTATTTCCTTCAAAACTCAGAATTAATAGGAAATGTACATAAAAGTTTTGAACAGCACCAGATACCCACACATGGCAGCAAAGGCCTTGTCATATGTGATGAATAATAAGGCTTCAATATCAGTGAAATTCTCCTTCTCCTTTATCTCCTTACCCTGTGATCTGAGCATTTGAATAAACAATGTCCCTTATTTGCAATCCATCTCTTCCAATTGTTCTGGGATTTGTGTAAGTTTCTTATTTCTGTTTACTTTCAATTTAGATTAATGATTTTGTTCACAATTCACTATTTGTAATGATGTTTTGTGTAACTAACATACAGGGAGAAGGAACCATACATTTGAATATCATCCATATCTCTCCATGTTTAAGTGATAGTGATCAAAAAAGCAGCTTGAACCTAAAAACAAAATCATTTCCTCTAAACGAGAAATATTTAGGGAACATGTAGATATAATTTCAGCTCAATACCCCCTTTTCTGAGAAGAGTGGAGCGATCAGCCTTGTGATCTGAATCTTCTGGTGTGCTTTATAAGCAGTTACCAAAGTCTCTTTTCGAGAATTGTGGTGAAATTTCAAAAATATCTTATTCATGCTTCCCCACTAATTTAACTATTTTATTAATAAAGGTTAGCAGGTTATTAATAAAATGATGGTCTTTGACAATTTCTCTTAGACCAACAACAATCATGACCACAGGCTCACAGTTTATATATGTCTATACCAGACAGATATCCCTAGCTTTGGGGTATCTAGACAAAGGGATCTGTCTCCACCTTACTTTAGATTAAATTCTTTATAAGGTTGAGTGGGGCCTGACCAAGAGTGAGGAGAGTTGATGGAATCTCTTCAATAATGTTCTTCAAAAGACTGAATTTTATAAAATCAGAAAAATTTGGAAGAAGGGGAAAGCCTCTGAATCTCCTCCCCAAGATACTGTCCATTAATCATTCACTCACAATGAGTTGCTTTATATATTTTTATATCCGCCATATTATGACATAAGAATTTTTAGACAAGGATAATGTGAAAATTTGTTTTGTTAAATACATGTTTTAAAAGGATTTTGTTGTTCTTTTTTTTCTCTTTTTCCAGTGAAAGAAGAAAGGAAATACATTTTTGCTCTTTTCAAATATGTATAATCCACATGGACATATGCATAACCTACATCAATAGCACATACCTTACAATAAATTTCAGAGGGGCTAGAGGAAATCATGCACATTAACTTTTGGTGGAGCTGAGAAATTTTCCAGTAAACTCTAGAAAGCAATTTGGAACTGTGCCCTCAAAGTTATTTTTGTAACTTTGTTATAAGTCATACCTTTTGACTTTACCATAAAAACACCTAAAGAGATCAAAGAAATAGGGAAAAGATCCATATGTATGGATCCATGTGTATTTACCACTTTTTTTTTTTTGTAGTGGCAATGAACTAAAAATTAAGGTGGTCCCAACAACCAGGGAATTCCAATTGTGGTATATGAATGACAAAAGGAATGATTTAGAACAACCTGGGAAGACCCTGATAAACTGATGAAGATTAAGTGAATAGAAGCAGAATAAATTATAAAATGATAACATTATAGAGAAAAAAACTTTGAAAGATTTAAAAACTCTGATCAACACAATGATCAATTATGATTCCAGAGTGCCTTAGTACAGAATGGAATATGATTTCTTTTTTTTTTTAGACATGGACAAGGTGAGAATTTGTTTTGTTAGGGCAATACAAATATGTATTAAAGGATTTTGGTACTTTTTTTTTTTTCCAGTGAAAGAAAAAAAGTGAAAGGGAGAGGAAATTCATTTTTGTTCATTGAAAATACATAATAAAATATAAAATACAAAATGAGATTATTCCGTTTGTAATTATCCAGCATCCTTTCTTGTAAGATATTGCAAACAGAGCCATAACTAGGATAGAACAAGAAGGTATTTATCCTAGTATGCTAAAAATTATAAAGTCCAGACAGAATTTGTAATCCATCAACATAGAAGTAACTTAGATTAGCACCTAGTTAGCAAGAATAATTTGTTAAAATATGAAACTACCAGATTGTGCATGTTGGAAGCTGTACCCCAAGTGAGCTCTTATTTAGCCTGTTGGCCCACCATCCTCCATGGTGCTTTTTCCAGCAGAATTTGAATGTGTATTTTTGCATTGTTTTCACCTTAGGCAGATTTTTTGGTTACTTTCTTTTCCTATGAATCAAAAATTGACAGTTACAGTTTTGTTTGCAAATCAGTTTATATTGGCTGCTATGTCTCTCCACTTGTCAAGTAGATTCATAATGCACCAATCATACATTTGGCTCAGCCTTCTCTGTTTCCTTCAAAAAGCTTGCAGAATTATGGGTTGCTGTATTTCCCAGGAATTGGGGGGTCTAAATAGGGAGTAAGGTATGAACTAACCATGATGTTATTTCTATAATTGAATTTGAATCTTGGTTCTGCAATTTACTACTTGTGAAAACCTGGGCAATCATGTGCCCCTTTGTGTTTGGCTTTTTTCTGATGTAACATGAGAGAATTGGACTAGATGGTCATCAGGATCCTTTCTTCTCTAAATCCTAATACTATAAAAATTTGTGTGCTTAATGATTTCTTGGAAAGCAATTTCATTTCCAAATGATCTATTTTTTTTTTTTTGACAAACACACTGACAGAAAATTTGACTTTTTTATTGTTTTCAATACATTTAAAGAAATTTCAGTGAGATTAGATTAAATCAGGGAAGGATCATTATGTGTCTGATAGAGATATCTAGAGGTGCTTCCTTTAATCTTATTCAATCATAGATTTAGAGTTCAAAGGGATCATAGAGGCTATTGACTATAATTTTGGTGAGGATTGTCTTTGTGCAACCTTTTGAAGTTTTCTTGGCAAAGATACTACAGAGTGGTTTACCATTTCCTTCTACAACTTATTTTATAAATGAGGAAATTGAGGCAAATAGGGTTAAGTGACTTGCCCAGGGTTACACAGTTAGTAAGTGTCTGAGACTGGAATTGGAAGAAGATTCTTTCTAACTCCAAGACACTCCTTCAAATACATGGATAGCTCTCATGTTTCCTCATCTTCTTTAGACTAAAAGTCCTCAATTATATTTGAATCCCAAACCCTTACAATCCTAGTCAATGACCTTTGCTCACATTCCATTTAATCAGTATATGTAAAATAAAATCCCAGAACTACATGCAATTCATATATATAGCAATGTGATCTAACCAAGAAAAATAGCAGGACTTCCTTAATTCCATGCTTTACACATTTGGGAAATGTAACATCTTATTTGGCTCTCGCATCTAAGAGGTTAGTAGGGTAGTCATAATTATATGTATTTTACAACTGAGGAAACTGAAACTCAGGTTACACAATTATAACCCCATGATCTTGATCCCAATCTAGAGATCTTCCCATCAGACCACGTTTTGTTCTCACATACATAGGAGAAAGTACATATTGCAATCATAACTTGAGAGCACATAGGACGGCATTGTAATGGACAAGATGGAGAATATCAATCTCTGCAAAGGCCTTACCATACTCTTAGTTCTCAGAATGCCCTTCTCCTATAGATTCTAATAACCACCTCCAGTGCATAGCCAACTCTATCAGAGGAATCTGGAAGTCCAACATTGCCTTTCAGACCCATTTTTTGTCTCCATTTTAAAATATCTTCCAAAGCAATCATATATTTTGTTTGTTTATTTGTTTTAATAGCTTTTTATTTACAAGATGTATGCATGGGTAATTTTTCAACATTGATAATTACAAAACCTTTTGTTCCAATTTTCCCCCTCTTTCCCCCCCATCTTTCCTCCCCCAGATGGCAGATAAACTAATACATGTTAAATATATTAAATCATATGTTAAATGCAATATATGTATACATGTCCATACAGTTATTTTGCTGCACAAGAAGAATCAGACTTTGAAACAGTGTACAATTAATCTGGGAAGGAAATCAAAAATGCAGGCCGACAAAAATAGAGGGATTAGGAATGCTATGTAGTGGTTCACACTCATTTCCCAGAGCTCTTTTGCTAGGTGTAGCTGGTTCTATTCATTACTGAACAATCGGAACTGATTTGGTTCATCTCATTGTTAAAGATGGCCAGGTCCATCAGAATTGATCATCATATAGTATTGTTGTTGAAGTATATAAGGATCTCCTGGCCCTGCTCTTTTCACTCAGCATCATTTCATGTAAGTCTCTCCAGGCCTTTCTGAAATCATCCTGCTGGTCATTCTTACAGAACAATAATATTCCATAACATTCACATACCACAATTTATTCATCCATTCTCCAATTGAGGGGCACCCACTCAGCTTCCAGTTTCTGGCCACTACAAAGAGGGCTGCCACAAACATTCTTGCACATACAGGTCCCTTTCCATTCTTTAGTATCTCTTTGGGATATAAGCCCAGTAGTAACACTGCTGGATCAAAGGGTATGCACAGTTTGATAACTTTTTGAGCATAGTTCCAAACTACTCTCCAGAATGGTTGGATGTATTCACAATTCCACCAACAATGTATCAGTGTCTCTGTTTTCCCACATCCCCTCCAACATTCATCATTATCTTTCCCTGTCATTCTAGCCAGTCTGACAGGTGTGTAGTGGTATCTCAGAGTTGTCTTAATTTGCATTTCTCTAATTAATAATGACTTGCAGCATCTTTTCATATAGAAATAGTTTCAATTTCTTTGTCTGAAAATTGTCTGTTTATATCCTCTGACCATTTATCAATTGGAGAATGGCTCTCATATTTTTTGAGAGATTTTAATTACGGCTGCCTTTTCCTACTCAGGAAGAATAGCCAACCTTTCACAAATAGACAAAAAGTCACCTGCTATCATTGACGCTGTGGCATCCTATCTGCACAAGTAACATTTATTAATATATAGACAAGTTCTTCCAAATATCCAAATTGCTATTTTTATATTTTCCATAATATATTTGAGCTTTTCAAAATGAAATTTTAATCAACAAATCTCTAAACAGTACACAGCTCTTTATTTGTCCCTGTGGACAGACATCAAAAAGAGGACAAGGAAAAATAAAGTTTGTTACACTATTATTATACTATTGTTACACAATACCAATAGTAGACAGTCAAATGCAGGTCAAAGCAATTGGTGTGATTGAGAAAGTTTTTTCTTCAAAAAATTCCATTTTGGGGGCAACTAAGTGGTCTAGTGGAGACAGCACCAGCTCTGAAGTAAGGAGGACCTGAGTTCAAATCTGGTCTCAGAAACTTAACACTTCCTAGCTGTGTGACCCTGGGCAAGTCACTCAATCCCAATTGCCTCAGCAAAAAAAAAAAAAGAAAAAAGAAAAATCCATTTTCACGCTCATATCATAATCTGTCCAGTCTGGCTTCATGAAGCTCCCATGGTACTGTGTGAGTTGTTGTGGTTCAACTTTAATTTTTGAAGAAGACCAATAACATCATGGGGTGATGCATTGATTTGTGCATGCATTGGACTTAAGTGAGACAGAATTGTGCAAAATCATCAGCCTCACTTTCTCTTCCAGAGTCTCTGAGGTCCAGTAGCAAGATAAGAAGTCAGGACAAGTGAGTGGCAAAGGCCTCGGATGCAGAAATGACCTTGGAATCTTCAATATCCAACCAAAGTCTAAGAGTTCCACAGTGCCTGCTTCAGCTACCTTCGTGGCCATTGGAACAAATTGCTCTCATCCACCCATTCTGCTAAGGAAAGTCTTCACATGCCCATGGTTTTGAGGACTACCCAATATCCTCAACCTGGTTTAGCACATCTACCAGTACAAGTTAACCGGCATATGACTGCTGCATATTCTATAGCTTCTCAGAGACACAGTTGGGAGCAGGCGAAAGGTGAACACCAAAGGTGAACCATACCCTATGCCCTCATAGCACATGGATAATCTATATCAGATTGCTTTCCTTCTCAACGAGTGAGATAGGAGAATAAAGAAAGGAAGAAGAGGATTTGGAACTCAAAATTAAAAATATATATTAAATATTGTTTTTACATATAATTGGGGGAAAATATAATATTAAAATTTAAAAATCCAAGTCTTCTAGATTCCAAGTCAAGTGTGCTACATACATTCTGCCAAATTGGTTCTTCTGCACAATGGAATTCCCAATTATACAGTAGATGAAGTTAGTAGTACACATAATCAAAAATTCCAGATAATCAAAATATGCACTAGAATGAGCCTTAGGATGCATGCATGCTATTATATACTTACATTAGGCTTAACTCATGATTTTTCTAATTTATTTGAATTTTGATTGACATTATGCAGTTTTAAATTCCTGATTCCTCATCTCATGAGGAAGGGAGAGAGCACATGAGTTCATAGTTGGCCAATGATTCTATATACAAATCATCTCACTTACAAGTGGACAATTATGAGTTGATCATAGAAACCTTTTAGAGGATTAGGTTCACTTACCAAAGTTTCCCTAAATCAAGCAAGGAAGTAAATTAATAGATCATGAATTTTGAAATAATAGTTGCAAGAAAAGCTGGTGCTAAACCAACTGGAGCCTGGGTTAGGGTTAGGGTAGTATCAGTTCTTACTATGTTATCTTTCATGAATCTCTTCTTCTTTGGGAGCTTTAAGTTTTCTCAACTATAAAATATATATGTGTCTGATTGTCAGAGATGGGTGCAGCCTGACTAAATGATTTCCAGAGTTTCTTCTCTTTCCTTTAGTCGGTATTCTATGATTCGATTTAAATGTAATGGTTGCAGAGACTTGCATTATCAGTCAGTAAACCATAAGTCAACAAGCATTAAACACATATTATGTGCCAGACACTTTGCTAGGCACTGGGGGATGCAAAAAAAAAAAAAGGCAAAACCCAAATACATAAACAAGTTACACTCCCTTCTTTTAAGGAGTATACGTTCTAATGGGGGAGACATGTAAAAGCTTAGAAACATGCAAGATGTATGCAGAGTACATGAAGGTACTTGAAGGGGGAAGGCATTCATAGCTGGGGAATATTTATGGAGGCATAGTGGTCCTAGGGCAGAACAGAGTTTTATTCAAAATATCCCTAGTGAATCTTTTGCTGAGGCTGACAAGTTGCACCAGATATGCCTACCCAAAAACAAATTTGCAACTCAAAACACCTAACCACAGAATGGGTCCAGACTAATCTTTATTCATATCCCAAACCTGACATTAAAAGACAAAAAAAAAAAAAGATGTGGCCAAACCACTCATTACCTCTATTTGCACAGATTGGGTGGCAGCCTTTCCATTTAGCTGCAGGTTGGTCATGTTTCACTTTGATTGAAATAATGTAATTAGGAGGTAAAGAAAATCCATATCATACAGTATCATCCACACCCCCTTCTGACAAGTCATCGTATTGACCTTCTGGGGATCAATAAATTGCACACCATGACATGTAATTCACCTCAATTTGCAGCTGCCTGCAAAGCAAAAAGTGTGTTCTCCTACTCCTTAATACTCAGTTGTCTTTTGAGCCAGAATGCCAGCTCAGGAAGCCTATTCACACAACTGAGAAATGGAAAGTAACAGTCCAGGTGGTCTCAGCACTAGAGATCACGAAGCCTATCTAGACCTTTTCTTGGCTGGAAACAATAGCTACTATTCTTTTTGATATCTTCCTCTATCCATTCTTCAAAATGAGCTTTGTATATTTCCACCACAGCCTGCTATTCCTTTTAACATTATGATTTCTGTTAGAGACACTTGCACTTACCCAGGCTCCTGGCATCACATTATTGTCTTTCCCCCTTCTTATCCAATTAGTTACCAAATACTACTGATTTTTGCCTTCCCAACATCTCTACAATTTTTGTTATTATTATCATCATCAAGTATTTGTGAAATGATTTCTGTGTTCTAAGCAATATGCTAAACATTGGGCATACAAACAAAGGCAAAATCCCTGCTCTCCAGGAGTTTACATTTTAATGAGAGGGATAACATGCAACCACTGATATACATACAAGACATATACAATTTAAATGGGAAGGAATCTCAGAAGGAAGGCTCTAGTTGAGGCTAGATAGGATTTGAGCTGGATCTTAACAGAAGCGAAAGAAACCAGAAGACAGAGGTGAGCATGAGGGAGAGCCAGTGAAGAGGTAGAGTGGCCACTTTGATAATACAAGCCCTCATTACCACCAATCTTAACTTTTATCTTAACAGGTCTTGCCCTCCCCTTTCCAAATAATGCTTTAAGCCCACAGTCGAGATCATTCAATCACTCACAACAAGCATTTCTTGAGCTTCTCCTACCTGGATTATGCCAGATGCGGGGTAGAAAGATCAAAATAAAATAGTCAAGAAGTTGCCATTTCTCATAGGGGAGAGAACACACACATATATTGGCAGATGCAAAGCAAAGACAAACCAGATACAAGGTAACCAAGAAAGAATGGAAGTAACCAGGGAATTTACTTATGGAGAACCATGAGAACCATGGGAACCAAAAAAGGCTTCATGTACAAGGCTGCACTTGTGCTTGGTTTTGTTGGAAATTAGAGATTTTCCAAGAGGTAGAGGTGTAGAGGGTATTCCAGGTGTGAATGACAACCAGAGTAAAGTCATGGAGATGAGAGATCTGTGAGGAACAACTAGAAGGTCTATATAACTGAACTTTAGTGTGTGTGAAGAAAAATAATGTGTAATAAAACTGGATAGGTAGGATCAGGCTGTTGGCTTATTTCAAACTGTGTTCCTCCATATATTTATAGGCCAGTTTGCTGTCCAAACAAACTGAGCCCTCTTCTTCCTCCATGCCTTTATTCACACTGCTATCTATTCTAAGAACCCCAAGAATATCCTCCCTTCCATCTTTACCCAAACACATTTTTGCTTATTGAATTCCTACCAGTCCTTTCAAAACAACTTAAATGTTACTACCTTCAGAGACTCTACCCCTTTCTTTCAGTCTATATAACCTTTCCCTTTAAATCTTGTATAGCTCCTTTTTTTTTTTTTTTGCACTATTTGAATTCAACAAAAAGAAATAGGGGTTCCATTGATAAGGAGAATTCCCAGTTTAGGAAACTCTCTGTAGCAATGCAGATGCAATTTGTAGCTTTAGAGAGTTTTGTAGTATCAAACCCAAATAGAAACAGATCCTTTTGGGCAGCACATTGATTTAGAAAATCACAAATTAACATTTTTCCATGTCATATTGTATTTTTATCTATTTTGTAAGCATTTCCCAATTGGGTTCATTTTAGTTCTCACTGAACTTGTTAGTTTTGCTATCTATTTCAGTCCCTCTCCACCACCATCCCTGAATTTGGCAGCTCTGGTGTTGAAGTGATTTGCCCATCAGTCATACAGCCAATATGTGTCAGAAATGAGACATGACTCCAAGTCTTCCTGGCTCTGATCGTGGTTGCCTCCACATACTATATAATAATGTTTACCAAAACTATATCTATATCATCCTTTTAAAAGAGTAATCTCCATAGATCTAAGTATGTACTAAATTTTATATTTTTCTCAATGTTTTACTCCAGCGCTTTGTATACAATAGGTTATATTTTTTGGATGAGAGGGATGTGAAGAATGATTATAGAATGAAGCCAAACAAAGTGCTGTTTGATATATGAGGATGACTTAGACTTTCTATATGATCCATCTCTGCTTTCTTAATCACATATGTTTCTGGAATTAAGTCATTTAAAGAATGAACATGTTTGTACTTCATCACCGAAGATAAATAGAATGACACTGGATTTTAGAGATCTGGATTCATATTCTGCCTTAGATCCTTACCAGTTGTGACTTTAGTTAAGTCATATTGTTTCTCAGTTTCCTCATCTCTAAAATTTTGGATTAGACTTTATAGTCTTCTCAAGTTCCTTCTAGCTTTTAGTCTATGATCTTATAATATGTGGATACATCTTCCATTGACGAGAACTTGCAACTTCTCTGTACTTTATTAGATAATATTTAATGAGTTGTGGCCAAAAATATCATCACAGCTTTCTGATAATGAGTTTCTCTATACTTGATTAGAGTTGTCAATGGACATACAGTGCATCATTGGTCTTATTTTCAAAATCTATCTTGCTTTTAGAGCTTGCCAAAGCTCACACTGTACTGTAACAGCCTCCAAGAAGCCTTGGTCGTTCCAAGTCATTATGTAGTAATAGAAGAAAATTTCAGTACAGGAATTAATGAGCAACTTAATGAGTAAGTGAACAAATAACTATTGGTTCCATACTATCCTTTGGATGTGAGAATAATTCAATCTTGAAACTACTAACATTCTAAAAGATGGTATAAAATATGAATGTATCAAAGTATAATGAAAATAACACTGAATTTGGTTTGGAAGTTCATATCAGAACTCTATTATTTACTATTTTATGACATGTAACTTCCTTGGACTGCCATTTTGTAATCTATAAAATTTGGGGGTTAAACTTACTTATAAATAAAGGCTCTTCAAAGCCTGAAATTTATGATTCTATGAATTATGACATTGATTTATCACTCACAGTCATAAGATCACAAATTTATAGTTAGAAAGGACCTCAAAGGTCATTTAGTCCAAACACATCATTTTACAAATGAAGAAACTGAGACTTGAAGAGGTTAAATGACCTACTCAAATTCACAAAGTTAGTAAGTATCAAAAGGGTGATAGTGTGGGACAGTTTGAACCTAGGTTCTCTGACAAAGGCAGAGGGTTGTTTTTCCCCTCTACATATTGTTCTTTTAAAAATTTTCTTTCATGTACTGTATGCTAAGTAATAGTAATGTTCTGAGATAACCAGCTGTAAATGACTTTATTATTCTCAGTAGCAGAAGGATCCACTACTACTCCAAAGAATAGTACTTAAGAACTACTACTTATGAAAAATCCTATCCATACCCAAAGGAAGATTATGTCTGAATACAGATTGAAACATTCTCTCTCCCTGCTTTCTTTCTGTCTCTGTCTGTCTGTCTGTCTTGGTCTCTGTCTCTTTATAATCTTAGAGACTTTCCTGAAGTATTTAGAAGTTACCTGACTAATTCTGGGTCCCAGAACCAGTTTGTGTCAGTCACAGGTCTTAAAACCCAGGTCTTCCTAACTTTCAGATCAGTTCTCCATTTACTATTCCATGTTTTCTCTCTATTTTTCAATTACGTTTGACCAAATTTTTGGTTGTTGAGTCACTTCTAACTATCCATAACCCTATTTGGGGGTTTCATGGCAAAAATAGTGCAGTGATTTGCCATTTTTTACTTCAGATCATTTTACAGATTAGGATACTGAGGCAAACAGGGTTAAGTGACTTGTACAGGGTCACACAGCTAATAAATTTTGGAGGTCACCTCACCTCATTTCACTTTGGGTTTTTCTAATTCCAAGGCCTATGCTCTATCCACTTGACCCACCTGGATGCCCTTGAGCAATTTAATTAGTTCAATCATCTAGTTATTTGGTCTACCTGACAATGACCAACTAACATAATTGAAATTTTGATCAAATTGAACAGAATTCCAGGTGTTTTATATATAAGGCTTCCATTAGAATCATCATTAAATTAAGAACTCACAAATTCTATACTCCATGCTAGGCAAGCACAGAAACTGTCCAACTAACATAACTGTCTACTCTATAGAACCTCATATAGATGGGCAATGTAAAAAGAAAAATCACTGTATGAAAAATGAAAAAAGAGATGATATACAAATAAATAAAAAGCTTGTAGTCTTATGACTACAAGACCAAAAAATGAAGGAAATATAAAATATACATGTGAAGATTTTGCTTATAGAATGTATACAAAAACACAGCTGTGGTCACCTTCACAGAACTATTGATTCTAAAGCCTGTGTACCTGTGTCATGTGGTAATTAAAGTTAACAGTTCCAGGTGGCTGAAACACAATACTTTGATAGCTCTTAAAAAAAAAAAAAACAAAACCTGGGATTGCTTATCAAGGAGAAGCAAAGGTGTCTGGAATGACCTACTAATTTACACATGCAGCAAACTCCTAAGGGTTCTAGCACCTAAACAGAAAAAGAGATTCTATAAAAGAAATGGGAAGCACAAAACTTGCCTCTGGAGAACTTAAGATCTAGTTATAATATTGTTTTGCCACAATTCCCTTTTAATGTCCTGACCCAGTTTCTCCCATTGTCCTATTTAGTTACTCTGCCTCAGGTTATAACCTTTCCCTCTTAATGTTGATGAGATAAAGGATTTATATCTTTAGGCTATAATCATTCCTTCTTAATGTTTGACAGGATAAAGATCTATCCATTTTAGACATCATTAGAATACCAGTAACCTCTCCAGTACCTCCCTCCAATGTGTTATCCTAGGTGCCTCCCCCCATTAGGTTATCCCCACCCAGGTACCTCCCCCCTTATGTTATTGTTATCCTATAAAGATCTTGCTGTCTTGATACTCAGGGCTGGATTCTTTGAGATGATAGTCTTGTTCAGCCCTGGGACCAACCATGGATCCATTTGATCCCAGTATATCTCTCCATTTAATAAATTATTAAATTGTTCTCTAATCTCTGTCTTGCTCAGTTTCTCCAGCATTACAATATATCAGGAGAATTAGTAAACTGGAATATGAATCCTAGATTACTTATACTTACTGCCTGTGTGATCCTGGCCAAATTGTAACTTTCTGAGCTCTTGTTTTCACTTTTGCAATGTGAGAAGACTAAATATACACTTCTCCTTCCAAATATTGAATAAGTCATTTTATAGGAATAAAAACTCTACAGACATGTGGTCTTGCATTTTATTTTTATTACCAAGTACATCTTAACAATACAGTTAAAAAAAAAATGATTACCTAAGAGATGAAAGCTAATGCAACTCCTTTATTTTATAGATGAGGAAACTGAAGCTTAGAAAGGAAGCTTATCCTCAGTAAAGCAGGAAATCAGTAGCAGAGTGAAGACTAAAACTCACCCAGTGTTTTCTGAATTGCAGGAGAAGTCAATGCATCAGAACGATGCCCCATGAAGTTGCTCCTAGCTTTGAGATTTGAAGTCTGTGATTCTGTAACAGAGTACTAATATGCCCAGACAAGTGACAAGAGGAATAGTTTCAGTGAAATCTGGAAACACTTGTATGAGTTGATGCAGAGTGAAATCAACAAGAACCAGGAGAATTGGAGGCCAGTGACTATCTTTTGATTTTCTTTGTATTCCCAAAATTTGCGTGGTGACTGGCACAAAGTAGGCACTTTAAAATGCTTATTGACTGGCTAGGTCTTTTTCAGGACTAAGCACACTATGAGGCACTTTCTCCTCCTCATAACGTTTTTCCTTTCATGGCATCTTTCTTCTTACTATAGATAACTTTGGTTAGTCTACTAAACTCCTCAATGGATTTAACCTGCCTGTCAATGATCTACTCAGATCTCATGGCATATTCCTTTAATGTATTCTTCCAAACTTCTGTCCTTGGTACCCTATTGCTTTCCCAAATCTATTTCAAATCTACTACTCATTTTACCTCTTCATTTTGTCTGTAACCTCTTTTAAATAAACATCCCTTTTGGTTAAAAGAAATGCTTATTGATTGGTCAGCAATAACAACATCATAAAAAGAAACTTTAAAATCATAATAGCTAACATTTAAAGTATATGGATATGTATGTATATATGTAGGTATGGATATGTGTGTATATATATATATATATATATATATATGTATGAATGTATGCATATATATATTTCCTTGAAGCTTACAAAGCATTTTATTTTATTATATTCATTTTAAGCATTTTTTATATTTATTTTTAATTTTTCCCAATTATACATAAAAGCAACATTTTTTTTTCATTTTGCATGTACTATAATCCAGAAGTCAAGAGATCATGTAACCCCCCAATTGGTAATTGTCTGAAGCTAGATTTGAACTCAAGGCTTCCTGTCTCCATGTGCAGCACTCTTGTCTTCTGCACCCCCTGGCTTGGCTCAGTCCAAGGACTAATCATGATGCCAGAGAGCTGAGGGTGAAGAATTCTGCCTATCTCCTGATTGAAAGCATGAAGAATGAGATATACATTTGGATATGGCCAATATAGGACTTTGTTTTGCTTGACTGCTTATTTGTTACAAGAGTTTTGTTTTTATTTTTATCAGTGGTAGATTGGAGTAAGAGGGAAAAGTGAATAAATTTTTCTTTACTGAAAAAAAATTAAAAATTCTATTATTTTAAATCATTTCTTTTTAATTTAAATTTTATTTTTAATAGGCAAAACAATGACTTTTCTCTCTTCGAGCTGCCCTCCTCATTAAGGAAAGAAAGACAAAATTCCCATTACAAACAAGTACTGGCAATCAAACATATCGCCAATCATTATATTTCCTCCCCTCCCCAAAATACGCCTCATTCTGTACTCTGGTTCTCTCTATTGGGAGAAAGGCTTCAGGCTTCAACTCCACTCCTCTGAAATCCTACACAACTTTGGGCACAGGTCTCCTACTCAGTGGTATCTTGAGATTATATAGTAACTAATGTAACATTTAGTCTGTCCATATGTTATCTATATTTCATTCTTTATATCTAAGAAATGTACATCCATTTATAATCACTTTTCTTTAGTGTGTTATCTTTTATACATCTTTGTGCAACATACCCCTCCCCCTCCAATTTAAACTCCTCCACTTTGAGACTCTTTATTGTCCTTTCAATGACTAACAATTTTGTTTCATTGGAGATTGCATTATTCTACAATTTTTAGTTTCCTTATCTTTGAATCCTATCCTTAGTATAGGTCCTCACTTCAGTCCACTTTGGATCTGTGACCCTGAATTGAGAAGTGAGCAGTAAAGTTGCCCTTTGGGATCTGTTGCCATAACCTTCATGAGGTCAATTGATCTTGCCCTGGTACACAACCTTTTTGTCACTAGGTGCTAGGATGTTCTACAATCTTCTCCTGACAAAGCCACCTTCATCAGCTTCAGTTAGAACCAAAACTCCAAGTATGCCAATATACTCTAGTTTTTCTTCAGATCACTCACTTTGGACTGCATTAGAACTTTCAACTCAAGGAAGAAAGCTCCTCATCCCACCTCTGCACACTTCTTCCTGTTTGTTCAAGTGTTGTCAAAAGAATGCAGTCTTTGAACAATCCCCCTAGAGAATTTAAAATATTACAGCTTGGTTGCCATAGTAACCTTATGTATTTCAGAATAATAAGGTTAATCTGAATATTTGCTCCTCCAGACTGCACTGGTTAGTTGACTTCATTGCTGTAGAGACTCACCTGGCTCCTGGGGGATGAGAAAGCTAGAACCCAAGGTTGGGAACTCTAGACCTCATCATGATAAAGGCTCCACTAGATCTTGTTTTTTACTCTACCTGTACCATTTTCATCATGAAAAAGGCTCCACTTAGATCTTGTTTTTCACTGTACCTGTACCATTTTCACTATACTAATTCTTCCTAGAAATGGGAAAGAAGAAAAAGTATTTGATCTCAAACACAAGTCTGGAAAGGTGCTAGTTTGGCAGAGAACTTGAAGGCAGATACAGAAATACCTCTGTGTAAAAGAAACTGAGATTTTCTAGAACTGACTGATACAATTATGTTTTTTTCCTAGTCCCTTCCATTCTGGCCTGAACTTCAAAATAAGTGAACTATACTCATGATTCTTGGGGCATATTTCTCTAGAAATGCCCTTCCTTTAGCTCTTGAGAGATTTTACAAAATAAGGAAAATTTCCCAAGTTCACACAGATTCCTACTACAATATTCGACAATCAGAAAGAACTTATTAAATATTTTTAGAAATAATGAAAGAACAAAAGACTAGCCAAAAATTGTGTGCAGGACATTTGTGTTAGATATAGGAAACAAAATTTAGATAACTTTTCCCTTGTCAACTGACAGTCTTAACAGGAGTAGGGGCTAGATCTATGAATGTGTTAGAGTAGGGACCTCCTGGGGAGGAATTTGCTTTACTAAGTCAAGTCAGCACATTCTTTATCTTAGAGAATTGTATAGAGCACTAAGAGATTTATTGACTTTTCTGGGGTCACATAACTAGCATGAAATAAAGAAGGAACTTGAATTCAAATCTTTCTGACTTCTGAGATGATTCTAGAATGGAATAAAAGGATACAAAACAGATATGGCAAGTTAGATTACACAATGTCACATAAGTGTTTTGAAAGAGCACTAAATGTGTAATGCCTGAGAAACTGAGCAAGACAGAGACTAGAGAACAATTTAATAGTTTATTAAATGGAGAGATTTACAGGGACCAAATGGATCCATGGTTGGTCCTAGGGCTGAACAAGACTATCATCTCAAAGAATCCAGCCCTGAGTATGGGGACAGCAAAATTTTTATAGGATAAAAAGAACAATGACATAATGGGGGAGATACCTGGACG
This sequence comes from Sarcophilus harrisii, assembly GCF_902635505.1. Classification (NCBI taxonomy): domain Eukaryota; kingdom Metazoa; phylum Chordata; class Mammalia; order Dasyuromorphia; family Dasyuridae; genus Sarcophilus; species Sarcophilus harrisii. The sequence continues at coordinate 348,318,055 of NC_045427.1, read as the reverse complement.
GGGATAACCTAATGGAGGGAGGCACCTAGATAACACAATGGAGGGAGGTACTGGAGAGGTTACTGATATTTTAATGACATCTAAAATGGATAGACCTTTATCCTGTCAAACATTAAGAAGGAATGATTATAACCTAAAGATATAAAACCTTTATCTCATCAAACATTAAGAAGGAAAGGTTATAACCTGAGGCAGAGTAACTACATAGGACAATGGAGAAACTGGGTCAGGACATTAAAAGGGAACTGTGGCCATAACAAATGTAGTACTGTTTTGGTGATATTTGAGGAATAAAGGCATTTGAGAGGTTTGTATGTATATGTGTGTGTGTGTATGTGTATGTGTGTGTGTGTGTGTGTGTGTGTGTGTTTGTATATGAATATTGTACATTTATGGAGGGAAACCTTCCTGGAAGAGGTAGGATTTGAATTAGTATGATTAACATTCAAACATTTGTAGCCCAGCAGATAAAGAACTGACTTGAAATCAGGAAGATCTGATTTCAAATCCAGCCTCAGAAATATTCTAGTTGTGTCATTTTGGGCACGGGATTTAACTTCTGGTTTGCCACTGGAAAAGGAAATAGCAAATCATTCCAGTATATTTGCCAAAGAAAACCAAGGTCAAGAAGTATTGGGCATGATTGAAATGATTGAAGAATGGCAAGCAATTCAAAAGGCCATGAGGAGGGAGAAAAGGTCATTCTAGACATGAGAGCAGTGTGAGCAACACATATTAGGCTCTTAGAGTTTAAAGCCTTAAGCCACCCTCTAACTCCTTATTTTTGACTGAAGAGGGGAGGTGGGAGGAAAATACACTGATAAGCACAATAAAAGGCAGCAAGTTTGGAGGGGCTGAAGAGAGATCCACTTAAAATTCCTGAAGAATATTTGACAGGCAATAAGCACTATCAGCTTATGAGGATGGGATCCAAAAAAGGCACTGTAGAAATAAGAATGTATTGAGATTTAGTGGAAATAATGCAACAATTCTCAGAGATAGTAATCTTCAGCATCTATCTGTTTATTTTATTTTATTTTGCTTCTACTCCTGTTTTTTTAGGATGGAGGAAAGTCATGAAATGAAACTGATTTGACCCATAACAAATTTATAGTGCATAACCTCAATTGGAGGAGAAAAAATGCAGACAGGATTATCTTTGGGAAATTGCAAAGTTCCCTCAATGACCCTAACCTTCTCCCAGATATAAAAGCCCATTTTTAATATTAATGTTCTATCAATGTTCTACAGCAATGAGTCATATAGAATGTGGAAGAATTTAAAGTAAACCTCTCACAGAGGATGTTGGAGATGTACACAAAAACACATTTTTTTTTTAATGTCAGAATGTTCAGCAGAAGGAGGATCTTTAGAGATCTAAACCCTTGCAAGAATACATCAATTTACATTCAAGACATTTGAATTTCTTACTCTGCCTTAAGGAAGTTTTAGTCAACAAAAGTTTGTCTTTATAGATAGCGGGGATATTTTGTCAGATAGTAATGGAAAATCTCTCTTGGTCTTGAATTCTGCAGATCTTGTATATTCTCAGGACTGGATATGCTAATTTCCCTAATGTGTTTCCTACCCCAAGATGGAATTTTGCTGAACTTTCTTATTTTGTCTGATATATCCATATCTGGATGAATCTCATTCTGTGGTTTTATTAAAAATGATTTAGACCTAGATTAGAATTTAGTAAAACAAAACAAACAACACAAAACAAAACAAAACAAAAAGCTAAACAACGGAAAAAGTATAAGCAGCATGAGACCAATTTGGAACATTTATATAAAATGGCTTGATAAAAAGGAATATACTGGGTCTGGAAGATGTATCATGTTACAAGGGATTTGGTGGTAAATCCTAGAAAAACAAAATAAAGTCGCCTCAAAATCAGACCTTTACCTACCATATCATGGATATAGAATCTGTTCTGCATTTGCTCACACTACCATTATTCATCTAACTCTAAGACTGGATTTGAAATAAGAAGGTGTGGGGTTGTATCTTGTCAATGTTACCTGTGCTACCTATTGTTACCTATGTGTCACATAAGCCTCAGTTCCTCATATGCTAAAAAGCAAAAAACAAAGAAATATAAAACAAACAAGCTTCTACTTTATGCCAAACACTGCTAAATTTGGGGAATATAAAAAAGGCAAAAGAATCACCTTGCTTTTAAGGAACTCACAGTTTCCTGCAGAAACAAGCAAACAAGATGCAGTCAAGCTAAATCAAAGATGAAGATTCAGTCAAGCTAAATCAAAGATGGTCTTAAAAGGATCATCTTTGATTTAGCTTGACTGCATCTTGTTTGCTTGTCTCTTAAAAGGAATGCAATAACATTAAGGGGAATGAATAAAGGCTTATTGTAGAAAATGAGATTTTTGTCTGGACTTGAAAGAAACCAAGGAAGTTGGGAGGTGGAGGTGAGAAGGGCTGGGGAATAATAGAAGTGCAAATATCCTAAGTTCGGAAATAAGAGTATCTTGTGAAAGGACACTAGGGTCATTGGATCTCAGAGTACTTGGAGGTAAGGAGGAAGAAGAATTGTAAAGACAGCAAAGATCTAAGTTATAAAGAGTTTCAAAAGCCATAAGGACAATTTGGTTGTCACTGAAATTTATTGAAGAGAACATGGTCAGAACCTGAAGATGACTGATAATGGAGAATGGACTGGAATGGGGAAAGACTTTGTAGCAAGAAAACTACTGCAATAGTCCAGATATGAGGTAATGAGGCCCTGAACAAAGGTGGTGTATTGTCAGAGAAGAGAAAGGGAACATATGAAAGAGATGCTACAAAAATAAAATAGATAGGCCTTGGTAACTGATTAGATATGGGGAAAGTGGAATGAAGAAAGTGAAAAATTGAGCATGATATCTAGGAGTACCTTCCCTTTCTAAACTTAAATACTTTAACTTTGTGGACTGACATGAACTTGGCTCCTTCCTTGATTCACCATTCTCTGTGATCAAGCCCCAGTCTAATGCCCCATTATCATTCTTAACTTATATGCCATCATACCTAACCTGAACTCCAGTTCTGCAGGGACTAGTACTTGCATCATTTTCCATATCTTTCTAGGAACTAAATCTCTAAATCTCATCTTTGTGACTCAATCTCACTTCTCTGATGGAAGCCTGCCTGACAGAACTCCATCCATTGCCTGCTAACCTGTAGCTTCTCTGATATCTGAACATAATGATCATTTTCAATCTGGATTATTCTTTCCCTGACCAGTTAAGAAGGCATATGGAATGGTAGAAATAGCACTAGTATTACCCTATAGTTTAGGGATCAGATGTGCAGTTCTGCCTCACTTAAATTAAATACGATTTGTGTACAAGTCAAGACATCACCTTTATGATGTCATTGGTCCTTTTCATAATGAAGGATGAAAAACAACAATGTGATCTTGGCCAATAGTTGGAAAGATTGCTGAAGGTGGGACCTGAGTTTGTATCCTGGTTCTACCACTTCTATTATTAGTGTGGCCTTGATTAAATCATTTAAACTTAATGGGCCTCAGTTTCCTCATCTATTCAATCAGGAGGTTGGACAAGAACATTTCTAAAGATCCCTTCAGCTCTAACCACAGGATCCTCTAATCTCTGAACTTTTGTTTCCTTATCAGCAAAATTGGAACATTATCAATTGTCCAGTCTATCTTTTATAGTTTTTATAAAGAAAGTATTTTGTAAAACTTAAAGTGCCATTGAGTATGAATTAATATTCTGCATACTTCTCTCCAGTGCACAATATCAGGTTCAAAATAGGCCTCTGGTATTTAAAGAAAGGCAAGAAGAACTATGGAATCAGGCAGCTAAATAGAATAATCAGGAAGACCAGAGTTTGGATGCTTCTTTAGACATCTGCTATCTCTGTAACCGTGAGAAAAGCCTTTTAATTTCTATTTGCCTCAGTTTTCTCATCTGAAAAATGGGAATAATAATAACACCTTCCTCCTGGGGTTGTTATAAAATAATATTTATAAAGTACTTGTTGAACCCTAAAGCACTATATGATGCTAACTACTATTATTTATTTTATTAATTATTTAGTTTAGTTTATTTATTTTTAATACACATTGTTTTATGAATTATGTTGGGAGAGAAAAATCAGAGCAAAAGGAAAAAACCATGGAAGAGATAAAAAGCAGAAAAAAGAAGTGAACATAGCATGTGTTGATTTACATTCAGTCTCCTTAGTTCTTTCTCTGATTGCAGATGCCATTTTCTGTCCAAAGTCTATTGGGATTGCTTTGGATCACTGAACTACTGAGAAGAACTAAGTCTTTCATAATTGATAATCACAATTCTGGCTGTTATTGTATATAACGTATTCCTGGTTCTGCTTGTTTTGCTCAGCATCAGTTCATGTAAATCCAGGCCTTTCTAAAATCAGCTTGTTCGTCATTTTTTATAAAACAATAATATTCCATTATCTTCATTTACCATTACTTGTGTTCAGCCATTCCCCAATTGATAGACACCCACTCCTTTTCCAGTTCTTTGCTGCCAGAAAAAGAACTGCATTTTTGCACATGTGGGTCCTTTTCTCTCCTTTATGATTTCTTTGGTCTACAGAACCAATAATGGCACTGCTGGGTCAAAGGCTATGCATAGTTTTATATCCCCTTGGGCATAGTTCCAGATTGCTCTCCAGAATGGTTGGATCATTTCACAACTCTACCAAGTTTTCCCATATCCTGTTCAACATTTATCATTATCCTTTCCTATCATCTTAACCAATCTGAGAGGTATGAGGTAGTACTTCAGAGTTGTTTTAATTTGCATTTCTCTAATCAATAGTAATTAAAACATTTTTTCCCATAGGATTATAGCGTCACTGGGTTTATATCCCAAAGAGATTATAAAGAAGGGAAAGGGACCTGTATGTGCACGAATGTTTGTGGCAGCCTTTTTTGTAGTGGCTAGAAACTGGAAACTGAATGGATGTCCATCAGTTGGAGAATGGCTGAATAAATTGTGGTATATGAATATTATGGAATATTACTGTTCTGTAAGAAATGACCAACAGGATGATTTCAGAAAGGCTTGGAGAGACTTACACGAACTGATGCTGAGTGAAATGAGTAGGACCAGGAGATCATTATATACTTCAACAACAATACTATATGATGACCAGTTCTGATGAACCTGGCCATCCTCAGCAATGAGATCAACCAAATCATTTCCAATGGAGCAGTAAAGAACTGAACCAGCTACGCCCAGAGAAAGAACTCTGGGAGATGACTAAAAACCATTACATTGAATTCCCAATCCCTATTTATGCCCACCTACATTTTTGATTTCCTTCACAAGCTAATTGTACAATATTTCAGAGTCTGATTCTTTTTATACAGCAAAATAATGTTTTGGTCATGTATACTTATTGTGTATCTAATTTATATTTTAATGTATTTAACATCTACTGGTCATCCTGCCATCTAGGGGAGGGGGTGGGGAGTAAGAGGTGAAAAATTGGAACAAGAGGTTTGGCAATTGTTAACGCTGTAAAGTTACCCATGCATATAACCTGTAAATAAAAGGCTATTAAAAAAAAACAACAAAAAAAACAAAACAAAACAAAAAAAAGGATTATAGCATCATTGGATCTCAGAGTACTTGGAGATAAGGAGGAAGAAGAATTGTAAAGACAGCAAAGATCTAGGCTATAAAGGGTTTCAAAAGCCATAAGGAAAATATGCATAGCCTTTGTAGAGATTTTTCACCCCAGCATTGTACTTCCCTTTTGATCTTGTTTCTGTTGGTTTTATTTATGCTGAAACTTTTTAATTTAATGTAGTCAAAGTTGGTCTATTTTGCCTTTTATAATGTTCTCTAATTCTTCTTTGGTCATAAATTCTTCCCTTCTCCCAAGATATGATAGGCAAATTATCCCTTATTCTCTGAATTTGTTATGGTATTATACTTTATGCCCAAATCACATATCCATTTTGACCTTATTATGATGTGGGGTGTGAGATGTAGATTTATGCTGAGTTTCTAACATTATTTTCCAGTATTCCCAGCAATTTTTGTCAAATAGTGAGTTCTTATTCTAGAAGCTGGAGTCTAGGGATTTATTACATACTAGATTGCTATAGGCTTTGATTATTGTGTTGTGCGTATCTGATCTATTTCACTAATCTACCAAGTGGCTATTTCTTAGCCAGCACCAAATGGTTTTGATTACTGTTACTTTATAATATAGTTTTAGGTTTGGTATTGCTAAGCTACTGGCCTTTGTAATTTTATTTTAAATTAATTCCCTTGATATTTTTGACCTCTTGTTCCTCCAGATGAATTTTGTTATTATTTTTCCTAGTTCTATAAAATTTTTATGAAGACCGCGTATTTTAAAATCAGCCAGAGTCAGGAATTCAGGAAAAATCGTCAGTCTTTATTCTCAGTGAAGAAGGATCGAAGGTGGAAAAGAATGGGCAATAGCAATGTGTACAGCTGAGTCAAGGAGCTAGCTAGACCAGCAGCTACACCACCAGCAGCTACGAGCATAGAACCCAGGCTCAATCTCCCCCAGCTTCTCTTCCTGTCTCTCTGCCTCCACCCACCAAAATTGTCATTTCCTACACAACACATCAGGACTTGCACAGAGAGTGGGCAGGGGCCATTCTTTATCCAAGCATGTATATTAATAGAGTATAGTCCAATTACTATTTAGCCTCACGTGCTTGGGACCTCAGTGCATCAACTCAAGCCTCAACCCATTACAAATTTTGGCAGTTTGATTGGTATGGCACTGAACAAGTAGACCAATTTAGGCAGAATTGTCATTTTTATTATGTTAGCTCAGCCTAGCCATGAACAGTTAATATTTTTCAATTGTTTAAATCTGATTTTATTTGTGTGAAAGATGTTTTGCAATTGTGTTCATATAGTACTTGAATTTGTCTTGGCAGTTAGACCCCCAGTTATTTTATTTTGTCTACAGTAATTTTACATGGAATTTCACTTTCTATCTCTTGCTGATGGGCTTTGTTAGTAATATACAGAAATACTGATGATTTCTGTGGGTTTATTTTATAACTTGCAATTTTGCTAAAGCTTTGAATTGTTTCCAGTAGATTTTTGAATGATTTTCTAGGATTCTCCAAATATATCATAATATCATCTTCAAATAGTGATAGTTTTATTTCCTCATTGTGTATTCTAATTCCTTTAATTACTTTTTCTTTTCTTATGGCTAAAGTCAATATTTCTAGTACAATGTTGAATAATAGTGGTGATAATGGACATCCTCCTTTCACCCCTGATCTTATTGGGAATGTGTCCAGTTTCTCTCTTTAAATATTTTTCCTTGATTAGATATTCTGAAATTTAGCTACAATATTCTTGGAAAGGAAGTGATGGGTGAATTCTTTTAATGGCTATTTTACCTTCTGGTTCTAGGACAACAAAGCAGTTTTTCTTGATGATTTCCTGAAAGATGATGTCTAGGCTCCTGAAAACATCATGGTTTTCAGGAAATTCAATAATCTTTAGATTGTCTCTCCTAGATATATTTTCCAGATCTGTTATGGGTCAGAACTCTGAACTTGAAACAAGGACTCTTACAAGGTACTAACTAAGTGGAATTGATAAGAAAATGGTTATCTAGTTTAGCATGGTGCTTAATAGTTCTCTAAGTTCAGTATGATTGATTTAATCTTACAACAAATAATGGTTTCCTAGTGATGTCATGATTGGTTTATACTCAGTGTAGAGCATATAAGCTGGGAGCCTCAGCTAGATTCACTCAGATTCAGAGAGAGCAAGAGAAGAGAAGCAGACTGGAAGCTGAAGCACAAACCCTTGGACTCAGATTCATTCATCCCATCTCACACCTCCTTGGTGGCAGGCTCTCCTCCTTATTTTCTCCACTGAAACCAAGAATCCTGAAGGCCTTTAAGAAAGCTAACCAGGTGCCAGGAAAGGAGACAAGACTTTGAAAGAGATAATAAAGGATTTGGACTTTAACACCTGGCTGTTTTTGTGGTATTACTGAACTGAAAAGAAGGCTGCCATCAGAGACCCCAAGAAAACCAAATCAGAGAACATTACACAGGTCAGTTGTTTTTTTTCAGTGAGGTATTTTACATTTTCTTTATTTTTTTCCTTTTTCTTTTTTTGGTTCTGTTTGATTGATTCTTGATGTCTCATTGGTTATTCATTTGGCCAGTTGAATTTTAAATGAATTATTTTGATCAATGGATTTTTTTTCCTTTTCATAAATTCTGTTTTTCAAGGAGTTGTTTTCTTTTTCCATTTTCTCAAATCTATTTTGTAAGGAGTTATATACTTTTTCCATTTCATCAAGTCTATTTAGTAAAAAGTTATTTTTTTTTTCTATTTCAGTAAATCTATTTTAAGGAGTTTTTTTCAGATGATTTCTGGGTTTCCTTTTCCAAACCCTCTTGCAAAGTTCTCATTCTCTTTCCCCATTTTTCCACTAACTCTCTTTTAAGATCCTTTTTGAATTATTCCAAGAGAGCCTTGTGAGATGAGGACTAATTCATATCACACTTTGGGGCCTCATCTGGAGTTGATCTGTTGTTAGTGTCCTCAGGGTGTAAAATTGATTCTTCTCTTTCTCCATAAAAACTATCTGTGGTCAGAGTTATTTTTGCTTTTTTGCTCATTTTTTGAAGTTGAGGTCTGGAGCAAGGCCAAGATGGCGGAGAGTAGATATCTCTCTATCTGAGGTCTTCTGAACTTTCCTCAGATCAACAGCAGATTAAGCCTCTGAATTGGTTTTGGAGTAACAGAAGCCACAAATATTTGGAGTACAACAAATTTCCAGAAGAAGATATATTAGAAGAATTTCAGAAAACGTCTGTTTCAATCAGACAGAAGAGGCTGCCAAGCCCAGACCACAGTGCAGGATGCCCAGGGCAAGGAGCTGGGGCAGGGAGCCAAGGTGTTTAGGTGTCCATGTACCAGGGAGTATACTGTGAGGCTCTTAGGCTACTCTGTCCTGGTTACAAGCCAGTAGTTCAACAGATTTGCTGAGACATCCAAGGCAAGTATAAAAGGCAAATTGTGAACCACTGAACTCCAGAAAAATGGGACCTGGTCACAGTAGCCAGCACCAGAAGCAACACTGGCCCCAAGGAAAACTAATGTGTCTGCTGCCCCTTTGCCTTAAGAGCAGACCTCAACCCTTAAAAATGAGCAAAAAAGCAAAAAGAACTCTGACCATATGCAGCTTTTATGGAGAAAGAGAAGAACAGACCTCAAACCCTGAGGATTCTAAAGGCAAATTACTTCCAGATGAAGTCCCAAAGGGTAATATGAGTTAGTCCCCATTTCATCAGCTCTCTTGGAAGAATAAAAAAAAAAAAGGATCTTAAAAGAGAGCTAGAATAAAAATGGGGAAAGGAAATTAGATCTTTGCAAACAGGTATGGAAAAGCAAAAACAGAAATTATTTGAAGAAAACTCCTTAAAAATAGATTTGGTGAAATGGGAAAAGCATATAACTCCTTACAAAATAAATATAAAAAAGAAACCAATTTGTTGAAAAACAGAATTTGTGAAATGGAAAAAAAAATCTATTGAACAAAACATATCTTTTAAAAGTTCAATTGGCCAAATGTAAAAGGAGATAAAAAAGCTAACTGAAGAAAATAATTCACTAAAAATTAGAACTGAACAAATGGAAATGAATGACTCAATGAGACTTCAAGAATCAATCAAACAAAACCAAAAAAATTAAAAAATAAAAGAAAATGTAAAATACCTCATTGGAAAAACAACTGACCTGGATAATAGATCTTGGAAAGACAATATAAGAATTATTGGACTTTCTGAAAACTATGATGAAAAAAGAACCTAGAAATCATCTTTCAGGAAATCATTAAGGAAAATTGCATGGATGTCTTAGAACCAGAAGGTAAAATAGCCATTGAAAGAATTCACCAATCACCTCCTGAAAGAGACCCCAAAATGAAGCTCCAAAAACATTGTAGCTAAATTTCAGAATGAGAGAAAATATTGCAAGCAGCCAGAAGGAAACAATTTAAATATCAAGGAGCCACAATCGGAATTAATCAGTACTTAGCAGCTTACACTTTAAAAGACTGAAGGGCATGGAAACTGATATTCCGAAAGGTACAGGAACTTGGATTGTAGCTAAGAATCAACTATTCAGCAAAAATGAGTATCATCTTTCAGGGAAAAAGATTCAATGAAACAGGTGAATTTCATCTATTTCTGATAAAAAGATCAGAATCAGATAAAAAATTTGATCTTCAAATACAGAATTCAAGAGAATCATAAAAGATAAAAAGGAAAGAAAAAATAACTTTCTTTTAAAAGTTTATTTCTCTGTATGGGAAGCTGATATGTTTAACTCTTGACATATGTATCTCTGTTATGGGTATATTTAGAAGGTGCAGGTATAATTTGATTTTATTATGATGATATAAAAAAGAAACTAGAGGAGGAAAGGTGATTCTATTGGAAGAGAGGGAAAATGGAGTTAAAATTAGGTAAATTACATCTCATGAGGAGGCAAAAAAAGATCTATTGCAATTGAGGGAAAGAGGGAAGGGAGATGAGCATTGTGCGAAAATAACTCTCATCAGATTTAACTCAAAGAGAATATCAGATACATTTAGCTTCACATGAAGCTTGTTTCACCCAATGGAAGTAGGAGAGGAGGGGGGAAAGGAAGAGAGGAGAATAATAGAAGGGAGAACAGAAGTAGAAGGAGAAAAGTATAACAAAAGGGCAGGAGTTATAAAACGGGAGGGCTTTTTGAGGGAGGAGGTGATCAATAATAAAGTACTGGAGGGAGAGAAAAGGAGAAAGGGAAAAATATAAATGAGGCTAAACAAGATGGCAGGAAATACAGTTAGTAATTTTTTTTTATTATTACTTTTTATTGACAGAACATATGCCTGGGTAATTTTTTACAACATTATCCCTTGCACTCACTTCTGTTCCAACTTTTCCCTTCCCTCCATCCACCTCCTCCCCTAGATGGCAAGCAGTCTTATACATGCTAAATATGTCATAATATATCCTAGACACAATATATGTGTGCAGAACTGAGCAGTTCTCTTGTTGCACAGGAAGAATTGAATTCAGAAGATAAAAATAACCTGGGAAGAAAAACAAAAATGCAAACAGTTTACACTCATTTCCCACTGTTCCTTCTCTGGGTGTAGCTGCTTCTGTCCATCATTGATCATTTGGAACTGAGTTAGATCTTCTCTTTGTCGAAGATATCCACTTCCATCAGAATATATTCTCATACAGTATAATATTTTTGTTGAAGTATATAATGATCTCCTGGTTCTGATCATTTCACTTAGCATCAGTTCATGTAAGTCCCTCCAAGCCTCTCTGTATTCATCCTGCTGGTCATTTCTTACAGAACAATAATATTCCATAACATTCATATATCACAATTTACCCAACCATTTTCTAATTGATGGGCATCCATTCATTTTCCAGTTTCTAGCCACTACAAAAAGGGCCGCCACAAACATTTTGGCACATACAGGTCCCTTTCCCTTCTTTAGTATTTCTTTGGGATATAAGCCCAGTAGTAGCACTGCTGGGTCAAAGGGTATGCACAGTTTGATAACTTTTGGGGCATAATTCCAGATTGCTCTCCAGAATGGTTGGATTCGTTCACACAGAGTTAGTAATTTTATCTGTGAATGTGAATGGGATGAACTCTACCATAAAAAGGAAGCAGATAGCAGACTGGATTAAAAGCCAGAATCCTACAATTTATTGTTTGCAAGAAACACCTTTAAAACAGAGTGATACATACAGAGTAAAGGTAAAAGGCTGGAGCAGAATCTAATGTGCTTCAGGTGAAGTACAAAAAGCAGAGCTAGTAATCTTGATCTCAGATCAAGCAAAAGCAAAAATAGATCTAATTAAAAGAGATAAAGAAGAAAACTATATCCTACTTAATGGTACCATAGATGATGAAGTAATATCAATACTAAACATACAAGAACCAGGTGGTACACCATCCAAATTCCTAGAGGAGAAGTTAAGAGAGTTGCAAGAAGAATTAGACACCAAAACAATACTAGTGGAGAATATCAACTTTTCTCTCTCAGAACTAGATAAATTGAACCATAAAATAAATAAGAAAGACATTAAGGGGGTAAATATGATCCTAGAAAAGTTAGACCTTTGGAAAAAATCAAATGGAAACAGAAAGGAATAAACTTTTTTCTTAGCAGTACATGAAGCCTATACAAAAATTGACCATGTATTATTGGGGCATAAAAACCTCAAACTAAAATGCAGAAAGGCAGAAATCATAAATGCATTTTTTTGAGATTATGATGCAATAAAAATTACATGCAATAAAAGGCCAGGGGAAAAGAGATCAAATATTAATTGGAATGAATCCTGAAGAATGAGTGGGTGAAACAACAAATCATAGACCCAATCAATAATTTCATCGAAGAGAACGACAATAATGAGACAAATGCCAAAATTGTGTGGGATGAAGCCAAAGTGGTTACTAAGGGAAATTTTATATCTCTAGATGCTTACTTGCATAAAATAAAGAGAAAATCAATGAACTGGGCTTACAACTAAAAAAAAAAAAAAAAGCTAAAAAAAGAACAAATTAAATACCAATTAAATACCAAATTTGAAATTCTGAAAATAAAATGGGAGATCAATAAAGATGAAAGTAAGAAAACTATTGAATTGATAAATAAAACTAAGAGTTGGTTTTGTGAAAAACCCAATAAAATAGATAAACCTTTCATTAATTTGATTAGAAAAAAAGAAGAAAACAAAATTGTTAATCTCAAAAATTAAAAGGGAAAACTTTGCCAATGAAGCAGAAATTAGAGCAAAAATTAAGTTATTTTGCCCAACTAAATTCAATAAATTTGATAATCTAAGTGAAATGGAAGAATACTTACCAAAAATAGATTGCCTAGATTAGCAGGAGAGGAAATAAATTACCTAAATAGTCCTATTTCAGAAAAAGAAATAGAACAAGCTACTCATCAACTCCCTAAGAAAAATCTCCAGGGCCAGATGGATTTACATGTGAATTCTAACCAAACATTCAAAGAACAATTAATTCCAATACTATATAAACTATTTGGAAAAACAGGGAAAGAAGGGGTTCTAGCAAATTCCTTTTATGACACAGATATAGTGCTGATACCTAAATCAGGTAGGGTGAAAACTGAGAAAGAAAATTATAGGTTAATTTCCCTAATGAATATCGAAGCAAAAATCTTAAATAAAATACTAGCAAAAATATTACAGAAAGTTATCACCAGTATAATACACCAATAGGATTTATACCAGGAATGCAGGACTGGTTCAATATTAAGAAAACTATTAGCATATTTGACAATTTCAATAACCAAACTAACAAAAATCATGATTATCTTAACAGATGCAGAAAAAGCTTTTGATATAAAATCTGACAGCCATTCCTATTAAAAACACTAGAAAGTATAGGAATAAAAGGACTTTTCCTTAAAATGATCAGTAGCATCTATTTAAAACCAACAGCAAACTTCATATGTAATGGGGACAAACTAGAACCATTCCCAATAAGATCAGAAGTGAAACAAGGTTGCCCACTATCACCATTACTATTCAATATTGTATTAGAAATGTTAGCTTTGGCAATAAGAGAAGAAAAAGAGATTAAAGGAATTAGAGTTGGTAATGAGGAAGCCAAATTATCACTCTTTGCAGATATGATAGTATACTTAGAGAACCCTAGAGGATCAAATAAAAAACTACTAGAAACAATTCACAACCTTAGCACAGTTGTAGGATACAAAATAAATCCACATATATCATCAGCATTTTTATACATTACAACAAACAACAGCAAGAGACACAAAGAGAAATTCCATTTAAAATAATTGTTGATTATATAAAATACTTGGGAGTTTTTCTATCAACGCAAAGTCAAGAACTATATGAACAAAACTACAAAATACTTTCTATACACAAATAAAGCCAGATGTAATCAATTGGAAAAAATATCAAATGTTCATGAGTAAGCCAAAATAATATAGTAAAAATGACAATACTACCCAAATTAATTTACTTATTCAGTGCCATACCAATCAAACTCCCAAGAAATTATTTTACAGATCTAGGAAAAAATAAAAACAAAATTCATCTGGAAGAACAAAAGATCAAGAATTTCAAGGAACTAAATGTATGCATATATTGGACTTATCATATATTTTTTCCATGTTTACTATATATTGGATTACTTGCCATCTAGGAGAGCAGTTGGGAGGAGGGGGAGGAAAAATTGGACACAAGGTTTTGCAAGGGTCAATGTTGAAAAATTATCCATGTATACTGTAACGTATTTAACATGTATAAGACTGCTTGCCATGTAGGGGAGGGGATGGAGGGAGGGAAGGGAAGTATGGAACAGAAGTCAGTGCAAGGGATAATGTAAAAAATTACCCAAGCATATGTTCTGTCAAGAAAAAGTTATAATAAAAAAAAAGAAAGAAAAATTATCCATGATATGTTTTGAAAATAGAAAGTTTTAATAATAATAATAATAATAAAGGTTGAGGTCTGCTTTTAGGGCAAAGGGAAGATTGTCCAAACTTCCTTTATAGGTGACAGTGGCTGTGCTGACTTGGTTCTGGTGCTGGGTGAGTGTGGCCAGTCCCAGCATTATTCTGGAGTTCAGGGGCTCACTATTTGTTTTTTGTACTTGTGTTGGATGTCTTACAGCTAATCTGCTGATCTACTGGTTGCAACTAGGATAGAAAAGCCCACACTGTTGTAGATACCTCCTGTTATATTCCCCAGAGTGTGGGGCCCACACCAACCTTGGTCTTTGCATTGTGCCTGTGTTTGGTGGTTTCCTTCCATTACTGATTGAAACAGACCTTTTCTGAAGTTCTTCCAAGTTATCTTCTGCTGGAAATTTGTTACAGTCCAAATATTTGTGAGTTCTGTCACTCCAAAACCAGTTCGGAGGCTTCATTTGGTGTTGATCTGAGAGAAAATAGAGAAAGCTCAGATAAATACGTGTCTCCTCTCTGCCGTCTTGGCTCCACCCTTCCATCCCCCCATCCCCAACTTCTCTCCATCACAAATAATGCTTGCTGTAGGTTTTATACAGATATTGCTTATTTTAAGGAAAGCTCCCTTTACCTTGATGCTCTTTAGTATTTTTAATAGGAATGAGTGCTGTATTTTCAAAAGCTTTTTCTGCATCTATTGAGATTATCTTATGATTTCTGTTGGTTTTGTTATTGATATGGTCCATTGTGGTAATAGTTTTCCTGATATTGTACTAGTCCTGCATTCTTTGTATAAATCACACTTGGTCATAGTCTATTATCCTGCTGATAAGTTGCTGTAATCTCTTCACTAATATTTTATTTAAATTTTTTGTATTTATATTCATTAGGGCAATTGGTCTTTGATTTTCTTTCTCTGTTTTGGCTCTTCCTTAGGTATCAGCATCATATTTGTGTTATAGAAGGAATTTGGCTTTACTTACTTTTACATAGTATTGGAATGTTTGGGAGAATTCTCTTGTGAATCCATCTAGAACTGGAGTTTTTTCTTGGGGATTTCATTAATGTCTTGTTCAATTTCTTTTTCTAAAATGGACTATTTAAATACTTTATTTCCTCTTCTGTTAATCTGGGCAATTTGTTTTTGTACATATGCATTCATTTCAGTTTGATTGTCAGACTTACTGCCATACATTTGGACAAAATAGCTCCTAATTATTTTTTAATTTCTTTTTCATTGGTAATACATTCACCCTTTTCATTTTTGATGCAAGTGATTTTGTATTTTTCTTTCTTTTCTCTGAATCATTTAACCTAAGGTTTATCTATTTTGTTAGTTTTTTTCATAAAACTAACTCTTAGTTTTGTTATTGGCTCAATAGTTTTCTTAGTTTCTATTTTATCAATATCTTCTTTGAGTTTGGGGTTTTTTAATTTGTTCTTTTTCTAACTTTTTCAGTTGCATGCCTAATTCATTGATCTCCTCTTTCTCTTTTTTATTTATGTAGTTATTTAGAGATATAAAATTTCTCTGAAGAACTGCTTTGGCTGCATCCCATAGGTTTCAGTATGTTGTTTCATTATTGTCATTTTCTTGGATGAAATTATGGATTGTTTTAGTGATTTCTTGTTTGACCCACTCATTCTTTAGAATTAGATTATTTAATTTCCAATTGATTTTTAGTCTATTTTTCCCTAATCCTTTAGTGAATATAATTTTTATTGCACTGAACTCTGAAAAGGAAGCATTTATTATTTCTGTCTTTTTGCATTTGATTGTGAGGTTTTTAATATTCTAATAGTCCCTTTTTGTGTAGGTGCTATGTACTGCCAAGGAAAACTTTGGGCCCCTATTCGATTTTCTCCAGAGGTCTATCATATCTAAGTTTTCTAGGATCCTATTAACCTCCCTAGTTTCTGTCTTGTTTATTTTGTGGTTCTGATTTTGAGAGGGAAAGGTTGAGGTCCCTCACTAGAATAGTTTTGCTGTCTATTCCTATAACTGGCTTAAAATCTTCTCTTAGAAATTTGCCTGCTCTACTACTTGGTGCTTACCTATTTAGTATTGTTACTACTTCATTATCCAGGTGTACTTTCCCTCCATATCTCTTTTAATAAGGTCTATTTTTATTTTTGCTTTATCTGAGACCAGAATTGCTACCTCTGCTTTTTTTATTTCAGCTGAAGCATAATAAATTATGTTCCAGCCTTTTACCTTTACTTTATATGTGAATTTCTGTGTCAAGTGTGTTTCTTGTAAACAACATATTGTAGGATTCTATTTTTTAATCCACTCTGTTATTTGCTTCCATTTTATGGGAGAGTTCATCCCATTCCCAGTCTTGTTTTCTTACAAAGCTATTAGTTTCCATTTGTTCTGTTCTAGTTTTTAATGTGATTTTTTTCTTTTTTTTCTTCAGTTATCTTTTGTGTCTCTTTTTCCACTTGGTTTATATTTTACTTTTTAAAGGAGTTTTCTTTAGACATTTTTTTCCTTTCTTTTCCAAACTGTTGACTCTTTCATGCATACCTCTCATTTCTTTTCTATTTTTCTTCTACCTCTCTCATTTTTCTTTTGAAGTCTTTTATGAGCATTTCCAAAAAAATCTTTTTAGACTTCAGACCAATATATCTGACTCTTTGAGATTTCTTCTGTGGATATTTTGTTCTCACCTGAGTTGGTATTTTGATCTTTCCTGTCACCATAGTAGCTTTCTATGTTCAAGATTCTTTTTTGTTTCATGTTCATTTTGTTTCCTTTTCTTTTGGTATTTCCTCTTTTTTACTTATAAGGTGGAGCTCTGCTTCTGGAGTAAAGGAGGCCCTGTCCCAAGCTTCTTGTGTACACTCTGAGCCTTGGCTTTGAATATAGGGGCTCCTTGTGTTTGCAGGGGTAGCTTTGCTTGTTCTTTTCAGGAAACAACCTGGTTTCCCAGAGTATGCCTTCTGAGCTGGAACGGCAAGCTGCCCTTCCCCCTACCCCCATGCTGTTCCTCCACTTAGCCAGGACTGAGGGTCTTAGTTGCTGATTTGCTGTGATTAAGACCCTCTCACTGGCTTTCCTAGAGTCTGGCTGTCTGACCTGGGCTGAACACTTTTATCATCCCAGTGAGACTAATCTTTCTTCAAGTCCTTCCAATCTATTTTGAGCTGGAGAGGGTTTCATTCCACCAGATTCTGTTCAGAGGCTCAGTTTCACATAGTATTTGAGGGAAACTGGGAGAGCTGGAGAAGCTTCTTGGCTTTACTCTGCCATCTTGCCTCCATTGTTGTTATTTACAATAATTGTTCTGTGAGTACTTGCAACAGCCAGATGGTACAATAGATAGAGTATTAAGAAGACTCATCTCCCATGAGTTCAAATCTGGCTTCAGACAGACACTCAACTGTGTAACCCTCAGCAAGTCATTTAACCTTTCTTTACTTAGTTCTTCATCTAAAAAATTAGCTGGAGAAGGAAATGGCAAATCACTCCAGAGTCTTTGCCAAGAAAACCTCAAATGAGGTCACAAAGAGTCAGACATGACTGAAAAGTGATTGATTGAATACTTGCCAATGGAGGCATCAACCAAGGACATAGAATTATACAATATAATTACTTAGTCTATGTGCTCACCTAAACCATGTGATTTAAGGGCATTTAGAAATCCCCTGCCCTTGAACACAATATTTCTTCCACCTAGTTTTGCTGAAGCTTCAAATTCCAGACTTGAGATTTATTGGACCATATGATTATCACCTAATAAAATATTTAAGGGAATGTAGTACCAGGAATTAATTGTAGTGTAGGAATTAAAAGACCTGTGTTCTAGTCCAGGATCTTGTACTAATCAGGTGTGTGACACTTTTCACATGAATAAAATCAGATCTCAACACAGAAAAATAAAAGTTGCTCATGGGTAGGTTGAGCAATAAAATAAAAATGACAATTCTGCCTAACCTAATTTGTTTATTCACTGCCATATCAATGAAACTACCAAAAATTATTTGAAAAAGCTAGAAAAAAATAATAGCAAAATTCATCTAAAAAAAAAAAAGGTCAAGAATATGAAGAGAATTAATGGGGAAAAATACAAAGAAAGGTAACCTAGTAATACCAGATTTCAAGCTATTATAACACAGTTATCATTAAAAAATACTATTACGCAATAAGAAATTGGCTGATTTCAGAAAAAAACTTGAAACAGTTGTAAGAACTGACACAAAGTGAAATGAGCAGAACCAAGAAATCATTGTACACAATATCAACAACATTGTGTAACAGTCATTTATAAATGACTCAGCTCTTCTTAGCAACACAATGATCTAAAATAAGTACAAAGATTCATGAAAGAAAATACTATTTGTATGCAGGTAAAGAACTGATAGACTCTAAATGTAGAACAGAATATGCTTTTTTCACTTTATTCTTTTCTGTGTGCTTTTTCCTTTTGATCTACTTTTCCCTTCACAACTGTCTGACATGTGTTTGACATGATAGTACATGTATAACCTATATTAAAGTGCCTGCCATTTTCACAAGAGGGGAGGGGAGGGAAGAGAGGCAAGAGGGAAGAAAGATTTGGAAACTCAAAATCTTGTAAAAGTGAATGCTAATAATTGACTTGACATGTAATTGGGGGAAAATAAAATACCATTAAAAATAAAATAAAAGAACTACACATGGGTAGATTTAGACATGTGTGTGTATGTGTGTGTATAAAGTTTGCATATGTATAGTATATACACATAAGTAGTTAAGTATTTTAGCCCAAACAGAAACTGGAAGCAGTAGAGGATCCAGCAGAGCTCCAAGCAATAGAAATTACCAGCCTAACAGGGAGTACGTTTGCCTGAGACAGGAAGATGAGATTAGTAGAAGAGTTAAGTAGCTCTGTATTGTCAGGATTATGAGCTGCCCCTTCAGGAATATACATGTTTGACAAACGTGTAGCCTACATATGTAAATTTCTCCATGTATTCCATATGTATATATACTCTTTCCTTTGATAATATATGTATTTAGGGGAAAGAGTTTATTTCTTCAGGTTTGTTGGGAAAATATTTTAGTGCTATTTTTCTTACTATGTCATTTCATTAAATGTCTTAATTTTACAATAACTGCATCCTCTAGTGGACTGTTAAAGGTAAACTCCTCTATGGGGGCTTATGAGTTGAAAAATGAAAATCCCTAAACTAACATGAAACTGAGGTTGCTGTTCCCTGGAGGTCTCACACTACAAGTTGCTGAATACCTCCAGGCTATATATAGAACACTGAATCAACTAAAATTCTGTACTCCCCAGACAGCATTTGGTAGTAAAGAACCCATTTTTAGGAGAAGGATTAAATGAAACATAAGTTTAAAGATATACTGACTTTTAATCCTCACCCAATGTTTTCTAAATCTTGCACTAAATCATAGTTCAGAACCCAGAGTTGGTAGGCAGATTCATTTTGACAGCAACTCTCCGTCATTCACCTAAATCTGTTACTCATCAGATTTGCTAAAACACTGATCTGTCATTTTATCAATAGATCATATCAATAGGATAGTGATAATATTAGCTCCCAAAGACTGGTAGGAACATTGCCTGAGGTTTCCCACCCCACACCTTTGTTAATGACAAACCGATTCAGCATGATGGATATGCCTGCAATTAATATCAAAGGTACAGCTAATGACTTTGCCACATTAGCCTCATATTTCAAATGAAAAACTTTCCAGTCAAAAGAGAGCTGAGAATTTCAAAGCCGAAAATGAATGTTAATGTGTTTATTGGGTGGGAGTTGCAGAGGTCAGAGGAAGGAATCCAGTTTTTGAAAACTCCAAAAGACCAAGCTGGAGAAAGAAACCCAATATAAATAGGACTACTCTGTTGAGAACCCCATTATCCTTAGAACACTGACATTAAAAAGCTTCTCATTACTACTCAATCTCATCAATCTCTGTTTACAAGATTCAGAATTTTACATATCCATAAATTAAGCATGTATCCTTCTGAAGAGAACCCATATTAGCCAATCTTCATTTTTATTTATTTATTTTTGAGAGGTAATTGGGATTAAGTGATTTGCCCAAGATCATAAAACTTGTAAATATGTTAATTGTATAAAGCCAGATTTGAATTTAGGTCCTCCTGATTCCAGGGTCAGTGTTCTGTCCACTGTACCATCTAACTGATCCTAGCTTTCAATTTTAAACAAAGTTTTAATTTCTAAATAAAATCCATATGAAGTTTTAAAAGTGAGTAAGTCTAGTCATCTATTTATCTGTCTATTCACTAATTTTACATGCATTTATTATATGCTTATTATGTGTCAGTTACTATGGTGGGTATGAAAGATAAAAGGTGGGAAGGAGAAGACAGAATAGGAACCAGTCCTTTTCTGCAAAGAGATTCCATTATACTAAGGGCACCAACTTGTCCACAGATAATCAAATATACATGATGTAAATACAAAGTCATATGGGAATGGGAAACAGTTTTAACTAATACCCTGTGGGATAAGGAAAGGTCTCAGGTAGGAAGTAATCTTTAAGCAGAACCTTTGAGGAATCTAGAGTTCCCAACAAGTAGAGGCAGTATAGACTAATTAATATTTTTTTTCCTTTTCTCCTTCCTCTCCCTTTTCCTCCCTTCAGCATCCTCAGAATTGGTCAGGTTCTATGGTCTCAGAAGTAGTGTGGATTTGAAAGAAAATACTTTGGTTTGAATATACCGCCTCTATATTTGCTATCTATAAGAACTTGAGCAATTCAATTTATCTTTCTTACCCTTATTTTCTTATATAAAATGAAGTAATTGGAATACTTTACAATTCTTAATCTGGGCTCTGTGAAATTATTTTAAGTTAGGAGGAGCCAAGATGAAAGGGTATAGGCACTAATCCAACTGAACTCTATCAACCTTTCCTTTCAAATAACTTTAAAATACGTCTTCAGATCAAATTTTGGAATAACATTTTTTTTTTCACAGACTAAGACAACATAAGAGATCCAAAGGAGAAATCTGTGACATTGGGATAGGAACTAGCCCAGAATATAGCAGTAGCACCAGCAGTGAGCCTTGGAAGTGGCAATGATAAAAACAGCAACACCATCTTTGAGGGCTCTCATCCTAGAGATGGCAAAGGAATCAGACAACTAGCAAAAAAAAAAAATGACAAGGAACTCCTTGATTAGTAATTCTGCTGCTCACAAGCAGTCTTGAATCACCCATGGTTCCATGTTGGAAAGAAACAATTGTGGTCAGTCACAAGGAAACAGGGACTCTGGTCAAAGTTCAAAGGCAGAGGGGAGCACTAATACTTATAGCTGAAGGAGACCCAAAGATTTGGTCATAATTTCAGGGCCAAAAGAAGCACTAGCATTTGTGGCTACAGGGGAGAAAATAAAGAATTAGTTAAAGACCAGAGCACAGACAAGGAGAATGGTGACCACATCTCTTCCAGGATAACACTACTTTGGAAGCACCAAAAAAACTTGCAGACTGTCTGAAAACATCAATGTGAAGAAGCCTGAAGCTTGAACAATGCCTGCCTGCTCCCAGGAAAGCTCAACTTTAAAAATAAAGTTCAAAGTCAAGAAAAAGATTTGTAAAATGAACAACAACAAAAGAATTTGACAATAAAAAGCTACTGCAGAGGCAGAAAAGACCAAGGCATAAATGGAAAAGAAGACAGCAGAGTGGAAATAGCTTTATGGAAAGCCTTAAAGAGAAATGCTAACTGAACCTAACCCCAACAAGAATTACTAGAAGAGTTAAAGAAAGAAATAAGAGTGATAGAGGAAAATTTGGGGAAAGAAATAAAAGTAATGCAAAAAGTTATAAAAAGAAAATTAATAGCTTCTTAAGAGTTGAAAAAATACTGAAGAAAATTACAGGTAGTTTTGAAAAGAAATCAAATCTATATATAATCATATGAACAAATGTTCTAAATCACTATTGATTAGAGAAATGCAAATTAAAACAACTCTTTGATACCACCCCAGACAATCAGAAATAACAGATACTGAAGTGGATGGGAGAAAAAAAGAGATACACTAATAAATTGCTGATGGAATTATGAATTGGTATAATAATTCTGGAAAACAATTAGCAATTATTTTCCAAAGGATATGTGCATACTTTTTGACCCAGAAATACCACTGCTAGGTCAGTGCTCCAGAGAAATCAAAACAAAAGAAAAAAGGATTTATATGTACAAAAATCTGTAGCAGCACTTTTTGTTGCAAAGAATTACAAATTGAGGTTATGTGAATCAGTGGGGGAATATCTGAACAAGTTTTGGCATATAATTGTGATGGAATACTATTGTGCTATAAGAAATTAGGAAGGGAATGGTTTCAGAAAAAATTAATAAGACATATATGAACTGATGAAGTGAGTAAACTGCAAGATCATTGTGCAGTTACAACCGCAATGTTGTAAATGATTATCAACCTTAAAAGATTTGGCCTCTCTGATCAATTGAATCAATACTACTTGAATCAATACAATGATTCAAGAAAATGCCAAGAGATTTATGACGAAAAAAAAATGCTATCCATCTCCAGGAAAAGAACTGATAAATTTTGAAAAATAATTTCCCCAATTTTTTTAGTTTTTTAAAAAATGACTAATATGGAAATGGGTTTTCTATTATTTCATATGTATAATTGATATCATTTTGCTTGCCCTCTTTGTGGGTGAGGGAGAGATAGGAGGGAAAGATAGAAGTGGAACTTAACATTTAAAAATAAAATAATGTTTAAAATAATGTTTTAATTTAAAAAATAACCAAGGTCAGAAAAAATTTGGTTGACTGTACTTCAGTACATTTTAAAGAAGGTTTTTTAATCTTTAGTAAAACTAGATGCCATAGCAAGAACAATAACTATGGAATATACTTCTCAAAATTCTGAGGGTTTTTTATGCACTTAAAAAGGAGAGGTTCATTGGTTTTACAGGTTTCACTTGATTTTTACAAGGGTCTTTGTCACAATAAAAGATTAAGAACTCTTACACTAGATAGTGTATAATGCTTTCAGCTCTGTGATCCTAAGATCCTAAGTACAGTAGGATGTGTAACTGCCCCGTTCTCAGATGTTTGAACATAATCAACCTAATTTTCCATAATTGACATTCAGATATTTGGACATAATTTTTTTCCTTTTTGGGATGGATTATATTTCCTTCCACTTAGCTGATAAAGTCACAGAAGGGGGCAGGTAACAAAGAGAAAAAATATAAATGTTTTAAACAAATTACAAAATTCAACCTTATTATTTCTTTATGAAATGAAAAGAGTTCTTTATAATGGAATTAGACAGTTGCCATTGACAGGCAGAAAACTGGCCACATACCTAATGGCTTTTAAAAAGCTTAATTTATTGGATTTGGAGATAGTTGGGACAGAAAGCAACTTTATAGAGTGTGACTCTTGTCTCTCTACCAAAAGGCAATTGGTAAAGAGAGAAATTTCTCTTTCTTTTCTTTCAGCCATTGACTATAGTGTCTTGTAGCAGAATTACATTTAGTTATTATATGCTAACTAGTAGAAGTTAGCACATCTAATAAAGAGTAGAGTTAGAAAAAAGGTCTTTGAAAGAAACATTTGAAGCAGGAAGCAGCTTCAAAGAATATAACCCTTGGCAGCAGAGGTGAGAGACAACCATGGTTTCAAGGGAGAATTATTCCTAGGATTTGAGACTTGAGTCTGGGAAGCTCAGCTGAGTGATCTACTTGGCAGAGACACTGATTACATCCCAAGTAAAGTAGCATAAAAACAACTCAAAAAGAAAAAAGATCAAAGGTAAGTGTAGTGTTGAAGACTTAAATTTCCTTGACCATATGTTTTTCCTACGTCTTCCTCAGTACCTATGTACTTTATTTTTATATCCACTCTTCCTACAGAATTTGTTTGTATTTATGGGAGAACATGCCCTACAATTATATGGGGAACATTACATAACTATTCTTTTTACCATCTTATCTTATTTCTACTAAAGCAAAGGCTTAAAAGAAAGTGTCTACTAGCTAGTTATTAAAGGCAGGTGTATTGATGGGGGCTACAGTATTAGGGATTTTAACACTGAGTTCCTTTGAAATTTTGAGCATGACTCTCTTTCTCATGGACCCCATTTAGTATAAATTAGGAGGAGATAGATCTTGGAGAGGATACCACACCTTTAAAAATTCCTTCCTCTTGCTTTGTCAACATTTTTATCACTGAAGGACTCCTGCTAGGTATAGGAGTTCAATTGCCTGTTCAGAGTTGTGGTGCTAAATAGGAAGTGAAGTATATTTATATTAATAAGCTGATCAGTTCAGTTTGTAAATTATTTCAACAGAGTGACATCTAATCTGTAAAGAGATTTTTGGCTCTCTCCAAAGTATGCTTACTAAGAAAATGCTGCAGTCCTAAGCTGGCCCAATTGTGACTGTCTGAACAGAGGCCTTTAAATGTAAAAGAAGATTGCAAGATCTATTATGGCCAATTAAAAAAAGCAAGAAAAGGACTTATGAGAAACTGGATCTATGATGTCATCAGACTCAACTAAGACTAATTAGAGGAGTTCAGATGATTTTCATTTTGATTTTGGCGGAGGGCATGGGGTTTCTGAGAAATTCACTCCTGTTTTTTCTTTCATTATCATTGATACCGGGCAGTAATCCAATTCCATATCAGAGAACACACAAAGTATTCTGGGTGTTTGATGTGGCTAAGTTTTGCAATGTAATACCATACACATTTTTGTGAAGAGAACTCCTCTGAGAATGGATGATTTTTATGATAACAAGTGTAATTTGAATTTACCCACTATTTATCCATTACTTGCTGGGACCTATGAGAGACACTGAGAGATGACAAGTTTGCCTCACTTGCTGTACTCAGGGAATTCAAAGTTTAGATGTTGCATTTCTTAAATTCTTCACAACTATGTATGTATAAGTTCAGTATCACAGAATCTCCAAGTGGTAAGGCACTTTGGGCACATGTGATCCAACCAATACATCTCTGCCAAGTGCTTCTAACTTTTACTTG